>NC_079192.1:40561177-40887427 GCF_029499605.1 Hyla sarda
TTGCCCTCTGGTCTGCCCGCTGTGGATGAAATTTCTCGTGACCTTTCCATTATATGGAGAGAGACCCAAAATTCTCTCTTACAGGCTTCTTCACGCATGAAGAGGTTCGCGGATAAGAAAAGAAGAGCTCCCCCCGTTTTTTCCCCTGGAGACAAGGTATGGCTCTCCGCTAAATATGTCCGCTTCCGTGTCCCTAGCTACAAGTTGGGACCACGCTATCTTGGTCCTTTCAAAATTTTGTGTCAAATTAATCCTGTCTCTTATAAACTTCTTCTTCCTCCTTCTCTTCGTATCCCTAATGCCTTTCACGTCTCTCTTCTCAAACCACTCATCCTCAACCGTTTTTCTCCCAAATCTGTTCCTCCCACTCCTGTTTCCGGCTCCTCGGACGTCTTCTCGGTCAAGGAAATTTTGGCTGCCAAAAAGGTCAGAGGGAAAAATTTTTTTTTAGTAGACTGGGAGGGTTGTGGTCCTGAAGAGAGATCCTGGGAACCTGAGGACAACATCCTTGACAAAAGTCTGCTCCTCAGGTTCTCAGGCTCCAAGAAGAGGGGGAGACCCAAGGGGGGGGGTACTGTTACGCCGAGCGCTCCGGGTCCCCGCTCCTCCCCGGAGCGCTCGCTTCACTCCCTCCGCTGCAGCGCTCCGGTCACGTCCTCTGACCCGGGGCGCTGCGATCCTGCTGCCAGCCGGGATGCGATTCGCGATGCGGGTAGCGCCCGCTCGCGATGCGCACCCCGGCTCCCCTACCTGACTCGCTCCCCGTCTGTTCTGTCCCGGCGCGCGCGGCCCCGCTCCCTAGGGCGCGCGCGCGCCGGGTCTCTGCGATTTAAAGGGCCACTGCGCCGCTGATTGGCGCAGTGGTTCCAATTAGGGTTTTCACCTGTGCACTTCCCTATATTACCTCACTTCCCTTGCACTCCCTTGCCGGATCTTGTTGCCTTAGTGCCAGTGAAAGCGTTCCTTGTGTGTTCCTTGCCTGTGTTTCCAGACCTTCTGCCGTTGCCCCTGACTACGATCCTTGCTGCCTGCCCCGACCTTCTGCTACGTCCGACCTTGCTTCTGCCTACTCCCTTGTACCGCGCCTATCTTCAGCAGCCAGAGAGGTGAGCCGTTGCTAGTGGATACGACCTGGTCACTACCGCCGCAGCAAGACCATCCCGCTTTGCGGCGGGCTCTGGTGAAAACCAGTAGTGGCTTAGAACCGGTCCACTAGCACGGTCCACGCCAATCCCTCTCTGGCACAGAGGGTCCACTACCTGCCAGCCGGCATCGTGACAGACACATTTCTCTACAGGGAACAGTTTTCTTCACTACCCTGGCCTGAGATGTAATTGGCTGGCTTGCATGCTGGGAGTTGTAGTCCTGTAATGGCTAGCCCGCAGGTGGGAGATGTGGAGCGAGGGCTTCTGCGAGCGGCGGCGATGTAAAGATAGGCGACGGTGGGGGGGGGGGGTGTACGTGACACACTGGAGGAGAGCGGAGGACATGATTTCATATTTACCGCAGGAGCTGTGGTCTCGGCTCCCGGTGGGAAATATGAAATTCCGCTCTCCAAAGCAAGTTTTGTAAGCCAGGTCCGAGCTAGCTTACATTTACGCTGCTTTGGAGGCGGCTGCAACTTTTGTGCAACTGTCGCACTTGATAAATCCCTGACCACTGCAAAGTGAAAACTGAAATTTACTTTGGTAAGCTTACAGCCAAAAGTCGCACAAAAAATTGCTTAGGTGCAGATGCAAATTTTTGTGCAATTTTTGTAAGCAAAAAAAAAAAAGAGCTCTAAATCCCTTGATAAATCTCCACCTAAAAGTTTGTGTGGATTCCGCGTGGAATCCACACAAACTTTTAGTGCAGAAAAAAGCCTCATTGACTTCAATGGGATTCCGCAGCCAAATTCCAGAAAAAATAAGACCAGAATGCAGAATTTCAGCAGCAGAATTCTGCATGTGGAAATTCTGTTGTGTGAATGACATTGCAGAATCCCATTAAATGGGCAAAGAGCAATAAATGTATGTGGCATTGCGTGCAGAAAACACATGCGGAATTAAGCGTAGAATTTCCGTCGTATGAATACGGCATTAATGTTGTGCAAACTGCCAATGTGCAAAGAAGCCTGGCTGCTCTTACCATGTCCATGTATTAGACCATATGGAAGTCACGTAGTCCCCTGCTGGGGGGGGGGGCTTCCCTTTTAGCCAGACTAAAGAGACTCTCTATCGGTCATAAACTTCACTGGTCACACTGGGAAACCGAGTCTGAAAGCAAATTCCCCAGCAAGATAAGCTATATTTGAGGCATTCTCTATAAACCCAAATCTTCGATCTTAGGGTTTTCTAAATTCCATTTTTGGCTTAGAATGTCCCACACTATGATGATGTCTTTCTGGACTTGTCCAGCATAAAAGTGGTTAATAGAAGGGGAGACGTGTGCAATGTATATCTGTGCTCCCCAGCAGTAATTAGACAGCACAGGCAGCTCCCAGCTAATAAACACCATGTCAGCCTACATTACACCATGAGGCCTCTGGATCGGTGTGTGCATCAAGCGCGCCCGAGTAGCCTCTCTTTTTTAATATAGCTAGAATCCAGTTAAGGCGATGTAATAATGTCTGGATTACCGGAGCCAGCACATAATAAATCTCTGCTGTGTAACCCTGTATCAACAGGAGAACGCAATGAAATTATTACAGGATTAAACACTAACAGGGATCTGACAGCAATATCTTTAGAGTGTGTGTTTGTTTACATCTATCTATCTAGAAATCTATGTAACTATATTCTATCTACAGTATCAATCTATCTATCTATCTATCTATCCATCTGTCTGTCTATCTCATGTCTATCTATCTATCTATCTAGAAATCTATGTAACTATATTCTATCTACAGTATCTATCTATCTATCTATCCATCTGTCTGTCTATCTCATGTCTATCTATCTATCTATCTATCTATTTATCTAGAAATCTATGTAACTATATTCTATCTACAGTATCTATCTATCTATCTATCTATCTATCTATCTATCTGTCTGTCTATCTCATATCTATCTATCTATCAATCTGTCTGTCTATCTCATATCTATCTATCTATCTATCTATCTATCTATCTATCTGTCTGTCTGTCTATCTCATATCTATCTATCTTTCTATCTCTCTATATATCCAATTTCCAGCTATTTCACATTTTCCTGTTTGGTCTTAAAGGGGTTGTTTAGCGACAGTGATTTTTCTACAAACATGGTCAGGCTGCCTCCTTAAAGTTTACCTCTCATGATCTTGTTAAATTTTATAATCCAGTTCACTGCCCCCATCATGATAAACCACCTTTTTTTCTGGCGTTTTTTTCTTGCGTTTGAGGCTTTATCTGGAAATAGCTTTTTTTTTGCACTTTGCCATTTTTTTGGTACCCTTTGTTGGGTACCAAAAAAAAAAAAAAAAGATGCTGTAGGGATGTAAAAACAAAGTATGTTTTTAATAATGTGTTTAATAAAGTGTATTTGTGTTTTTTTTTACTTTTTAACCTTTATTTTTTACATTTTTTAGGTAGAACTACTACTTCCATGATAGGAGTAGTAGTACTTTGACTCACTGTCAGATCACCCGGCTGTCACATTTGTCAGCCATGGCGATCCTTCTGTATACTGTATAGGCTGACCGCTCTTCTCTGGTCCCCTGTACTGCCGTATATTTACTAATATTCATATTTCCCGCTGAGATGTGATTGGCCAGAGGGTTCTAGCCAATCACAAATGTCGGGGAAATATGAAGATAAGAACATATACGGCAGAGACCTTAGAAGAGCGGCCGGCTGCATCTATACTTTATACAGGATGATCACAGCTGATGTCTAGAGTGACATCAACTGTGATCATTTCTACTACTACTCCCAACATGGAGCACACTGTGCTCCATGATGGGAGCTGTAGTACTTTTACAGATCGCAACAGGTATCAGAGGTGACGCTTGTTGCGATCTATTAATGCAGGTACTACAGCTCCCATCATGTTCTTATATTCATATTTCCCCGACATTTGTGATTGGCTAGAACCCTCTGGCCAATCACATCTCAGCGGGAAATATGAATATTTGTAAATATACAGCAGTACAGGGGACCAGAGGAGAGCGGCCAGGCTATACAGTATCCGGGAGGATCGCCGTGGCTGACAAATGTGACAGCCGGGTGATCTGACAGTGAGTCAAAGTACTACTACTCCTATCATGGAACAGTGTGGTCCATGCTGGGAGTAGTAGTACAACCTAAAAATGAATAAAAAAGTTAAAGACACTCACATACACTATATTTTTATAATTGTCGGATACATTTTAGTGCCCTGCCCGCCCACATACATTGCTTTCTGTTTCAAAATTAAATAAAATTTCTTTATAAAAAAATATGCATTTCGTTAGATACAATTTTTTCTAACACTAATGTATATTTTTCATAATTTTTTTTATGTTACCCTATGAAATTTAAATAAAAAAGGTATCTCCCTCACTTTTTTGGATTGCTAAAGTCCAAAAAAGATTAAAAATCGCCTACAAAAACGCCAAAGTTAAAACCCACATAGCGTTTTTTCCCTCCCATAGACTTCTATGGGGGAAAAGCGCAATGTTTTTGCGAAAAAAAACGCCAGACCCTCAGCAAGCAAACGTTTTTGAAATCCAGCGTTTTTGACCAAAATCACTAAAAAACGCCAAAAGGATTAAAAAAACGCCAAACTCAAAAACGCCAAGTGGTTAAGGGTTTCTGCAGTTTCCTATAGACTTACAGCTAACATCTGACTGCAGCGTTTTTTTGCAAAAAAAACGCCATGCGGCAAAATGGGCGTTTTTAACAGCGTTTTTGCGGAAAATTACTCAGTGGAGACCCGGCCTAAGGTTCATTAAACTAGCGCTACTTGTCTATGTGTTCGTCTGTTTGTCCATTTATCCATCTACTGTGGTTTCCACCAGCTAACATATATATTTTTTGTCATATATCCCGAGTAACTGCACTTAGAGGCAGTTTTTATATTTTATACCCAAACACCAAAATTGCCCAAAAAGTCCACAAAAAAAACTCTACTCACAATTCTACCCTAAGTCTAGGTTTCCACTTGTTTTTTTTTTGTACACCTAAGAAAACATCAGCAAAAACGCCAGAAGAACTGCCACAGGTTTTTCCTGAGTTTTGGCAGTTTTTCTGGCGTTTTCCCTGGTGTGTGGAAACAGCCAATTTTGTCCCCTGTGGCAGTTTTCTCACTGTCTTCAGGTACCACTCAGTGGGTTGGATGCTGAGTGCCCGGTCCACAGAGTGTAAGGAGGTGAGGAGTGATGTACAGCATCACTACTCACCTCCTCGGGCAGTATAGTATACAGGGGGGCATAGTGTACCCGTGTATACTGTACAGGAGCCGGGAATCCTGTCACCAGACTGTCAGGACTCCCTGCTCCTATAGCCCCTTTGGGCGGTATACAGGATATACAGCTATCTATAGATAGCTGTATATAGTGTATACAGAACAGGAGGTCCACTTACCTCCCTCGTTTCTGTCACCGCCGGTCCGTGTAGCTCCGCCTCCTAGTGATGACGTAATTAGGGGGCGGAGCTACAGACGCGATCCAGGCTGGAGAGGGTATAAGGCTCTGTTAACATTGTCCTTATTGGATAATGTGAACAGACCCTTCTGCCAGTGTCTACCCAGACAGGGAGACTCCAGCTGTTGCTAAACTACAACTCCCAGCATGCCCAGGCAGCCAAAGGCTGTCTGGGCATGCTGGGAATTGTAGTTTAGCACCAATTGAAGGCTCACTGTTTAGATAGACATTGCATTATGGGTGCACTCCCCTGCAGAGAGCGCAAAAAATTTCCTAACCCATTTTTTTGTGTTTTTTTTCTTCTCGTTTCAGATCCGTGTATGGAGAGGATTACAACGGATTTGATGGATTACGACGGATGAACACGAGGGCTGTGGGGGAGTGATATTTAAAATAAAATAATTTTTCCAATGTGTTGTGTCTTTTTTAAATTTAATATTCAGGCTAAGTAATGGAGGCTGTCTAATAGACGGAATCCATCACTAAGCCGGGGCTTAGCGTTAGCCCCCAAAACAGCTGGTGCTAACCCCCAATTATTACCCCGTTACCCACCGCCACAGGGGTGCCGGGAAGAGCCCGTACCAAAAGGCCCGGAGCATCAAAAATGGCGCTCCTGGGCCTAGGCGGTAACAGGCTGGTGTTTTTTAGGCTGGGGAGGGCCAGTAACAATGGTCTTCGCCCACCCTGGTAACGTTAGGCTGTTGTTGCTTTGTTGGTATTGTGCTGATACTGAATATACAGGGAACCCTATGCGTTTTTTTTCCCCATAAATACATTTTTTTTTTAAACGCATATGGTTCCCCCTATTTTCAGTATCAGACAGATACCAACCAAGCAGCAACAGCCTGACGTTACCAGGGTGGGCGAGGACCATTGTTACTGGCCCTCCCCAGCCTAAATAACGCCAGCCTGTTACCGGCTAGGCCCAGGAGCGCCATTTTTGACGCTCCGGGCCTGTTGGTATCGGCTCTTCCCGACACCCCTGTGGCGGTGGGTACCGGGGTAATAATTGGGGGTTAGCGCTAGCTGTTTTTGGGGCTAACGCTAAGCCCCGGCTTAGTGATGGATTCCGTCTATTAGACAGCCTCCATTACTAAGCCTGAATATTCAATTAAAAAAAGACACAACACATTGGAAAAATTATTTTATTTCAAAAAACACTCCCCCACAGCCCTCGTTAACCATTTTATTAAAATAAAAAAAATCAAGTTCATCTGTCATAATCCATCGAATCCGTCGTAATCCTCTGCATACACGGATCTGAAAGGAGAAGAAAAAAAATACAAAAAAATGGATTAGAACAATTTTTTGCACTCTCCGCAGGGGAGAGCGCCCATAATGCAATGTCTTCCCAAACAGGGAAGCTCCAATTGGTGCAAAACTACAACTCCCAGCATGCCCAGACAGCCTTTGGTTGTCTGGGCATTCTGGAAGTTGTAGTTTAGCAACAGCTGGAGTCTCCCTAT
This sequence comes from Hyla sarda, assembly GCF_029499605.1. Taxonomy (NCBI): domain Eukaryota; kingdom Metazoa; phylum Chordata; class Amphibia; order Anura; family Hylidae; genus Hyla; species Hyla sarda. The sequence continues at coordinate 40,568,221 of NC_079192.1, forward strand.
CTGGGAAGACACTGCCAGAAGGGTCTGTTCACATTATACAAAACGGACAATGTGAACAGAGCTTCACAGAGCCTTACTAGCCTGACTCCCGACTGTAGCTCCGCCCCCTAATGATGTCATCCCGCGGAGACTGGAGGGAGGTAAGGGGACTTCTTCATTTTCTGTATACACTATATACAGCTATCTATAGATAGCTGTATATACTGTATACCCCCAAAGGGTTAACCTACACTGTCCAGCAGTGTAAGTTAACTCTTTCCTTGTCGGGCTTGCGCATAGCGCATAGCGCACAGCTCAGCAAGGGGTTAAGTGAGCAAGCAATGTGTATACTGTATACACATTGCAGGCTCACTGTAAGTTCTTGCTGGGCAGTATGAAGTGGCGTAGCGTGGGTTGTCAGCACCCGGGGCAAGGCAAGTAATTTGCGCCCCCTAACCCATGGATTTTAGCACTCGAGTCTCTTCCACTAGATAAGGCTGGGTTCACACTACGTTTTGTCCCATACGGGAGCGCATACGGCAGGGGGGAGCTAAAATCTCGCGCTCCCGTATGTCACCGTATGCGCTCCCGTATGCCATTCATTTCAATGAGCCGACCGGAGTGAAACGTTCGGTCCGGTCGGCTCATTTTTGCGCCGTATGCGCTTTTACAACCGGACCTAAAACCGTGGTTGACCACAGTTTTAGGTCCGGTTGTAAAAGCGCATACGGCGCAAAAATGAGCCGACCGGACCGAACGTTTCACTCCGGTCGGCTCATTGAAATGAATGGCATACGGGAGCGCATACGGTCACATACGGGAGCGCGAGCTTTTAGCTCCGCCCTGCCGTATGCGCTCCCGTATGGGACAAAACGTAGTGTGGACCCAGCCTTAGTTAAAGAAACCCTTACCCCCTAAGCACATGTATTGTTTGTTATGAAAATACTGATGTAATTAAAGTAAAATGCATCTAAATACAAGTTTATTTTCAAACACTTTATTGAGTGCGAACATTACACATTCTCCACATTTTTAGCAGGTCTATGAATACAAATCTACAAATGTAGTAACCTAGCATGGGCCGCGCTATTATATGTCGTCTCACAACCATCGTAAACGACAAAAAATATCAAGAACAAAAAATAAACATCAAAATGGAACCATACCCTGGAGATGATCCAAGGCACATGACTTTGGGTATTATAAGTAAGCGGCAAATGTCAGGGGGGCATTATATGTGCATTATATGGGCACATGACAGCGGGCCCCTGTCATGTGCCCCCACATATATTGCCCCCTGACATGTGCCCCTCACATATAATGCCCCCCTGTCATGTGCCCCCACATATAATGCCCCCCTGACATGTGACCCTGACTTATAATGTCCCCTGTCCTGTGCCCCTCACATATAATGCCCCATGTCCTGTGCCCCTCACATATAATGTCCCCTGACATGTGCCCCTCACATATAATGCCCCCTGAGGGGGCAGGACAGGGGGCATTATATGTGAAGGGCACATGTCAGGGGGGGCATTATATGTGAGGGGCTCAGGACATGGGGTATTATATATGAGGGGCACATGACAGGGGGGGTCCTGTCATGTACCCCCACATATAATGCCCCCCTGACATGTGCCCCTTACTCATCATTTGCCCCTCTCACTAATAATTTGCTCCCCCCTCCCCTTTCTCACGCCCGTCACCTTTCTCCCACGCTGCGGCTGCTCCATTCCTGCAGTCAGTGAGAGCCGCGGGGACGTGATCTCCGGGCGCCGGCGCGATGATGTGAAGTCATCGCGCCGGCCTGCCGTGATTGTCTCTCACTGACTGCAGGAATGGAGCAGCTGCGGCGTGTGATAGCAAGGTGATGGGCCTTAGAAAGGGGTGGTGGAGCGGGACAGCCGACAGCTCCCGCTCCACCATGCGATAGTTCAGGAAGAGGGGCAACAAACTCCGGGGATCAATTGCCCCGTTCCCCCCCCCCCCCCCCTGGATCCGCCACTGCCTCCACAGTGGGCGGTGACCCGGCGGCTCGGATCGGATTCGCACAGCCAGCACTGCAGAGAGAGTGAGTGAGCCAGGCAGGGGCAGAGAGCTGCGAGTGCGAGCGCGCCCCCCCAGATGTTGCGCCAGGTGCGGCCGGCCCCCCTGCACCCCCCATGCTACGCCTCTGGCAGTATGTATACAATGTATATCTTACTGCTCAGAATCAGCTGATCTCCCGGCTCCGTATCCTTGAGAACAGCTGATCCTGACAGTCACTTCAGGAGTGACATCCGCTGTGATCTGGCCCTTACTGCAGGTATTACTACTCCCAACATGGAGCGCACACTGTTCCATGCTGGGTGCAGTAGTACCTGCATTAATAGATCGCAAGGAGTGTAACTCCTGACACCCGCTGTGATCCTCCTGTATAATGCATAGATGCGGCCGCTCTTCTATGGTCCCTGCATTGCCGTATATATAAACATATTCACATATCCCGCAGAGTTGTGATTGGCTGGAACCATCTGACCAATCACAGCTCTGCGGGAAATATGAATATGTGTATATATACGGCAGTGCAGGGGACCATAGAAGAGCGGCCGCCGCATCTATACATTATACAGAAGGATCGCAAAGGGGCGATCTGTCAAATAGTACAGGTAACTACTACTCCCATCATGGAACAGTGTGTTCCATGCTGTGAGTAGTAATATTACCTAAAAATTGTGTAAAAAAAAAGTTAAAAACACGCACACACTCCATTTTTATTGTCGGCTACGTTTTTAGGTCCCTACCCGCACACATAAATTGATCCCTGTTTAAAAAATATATATTTCGTTAAATACAGTTTTTTCCATCACTACTATATCTTTTTTTTTTTTTTTTATGATACCCTACGAAATTTTAATAAAAAAGGTATCTCCATCACATTTTGGGATCGCTAAAGTCCAAAAAAGAATAAAACACCAAAGTTAAAACCCACATGGCGTTTTTCTTGCAGTTTTTTCACTCCCATAGACTTCTATGGGAGAAGAACGCCAAGATTTTCCAGAAAAAACGCCAAAGTCTCGACAAGAGGTCGTTTTTTAAAAACTGCCAAGGAGCCCAAAAACGCCAAAAGGATTAAAAAATGGAAAACTGAAAAACGCCAAGTGGATTTGGCATTTTGCAGTTTACTATTGACATGCAGCTAACATCTGTCCGCAGTGTTTTTTCACAAAAAAAACGCCATGCGGCAGAATGGGCGTTTTTATTGGCGTTTTGCAAAAAAAAAAAAAACAAGTGGAAACTTAGCCTAAATAGAACTTTTTATTGTTGTGTATCAAAAGTAAATACTACAAAGTGTGTATACATGTGAGCCCATTTTCACCTTAAGGACGCAGCCCTTTTGTGCAATTCTGACCACTGTCACTTTATGCATTAATAACTCTGGAATGTTTTTACCTTTTATTCTAATTCTGAGATTGTTTTTATCATGACAAAATTCTACTTTAACATAGTGGTAAATTTTCGTCGTCACTTGCATCCTTTCTTGGTGAAAAATCCCCAAATTTCATGAAAATTTAGCATTTTTCGCACTTTGAAGCTCTCTGCTTGTAAGGAAAATGGACATTCCAAAAAAATTATATATTGATTCACAAATACAATATGTCTACTTTATGTTGGCATCATAAAGTTGACATGTTTTTACTTTTTGAAGACATTAGAGGGCTTCAAAGTATAGCAGCAATTTTCACAATTTTCACGAAAAATTCAAAATCTGAATTTTTCAGGGACCAGTTAAGTTTGAAGTGGATTTGAGAGGCCTTTCTGTGAGAAATACCCCATAAATGACCCCCATTATAGAAACTACACCCCTCAAAGTATTCAAAATGACATGCAGAAAGTTTGTTAACCCTTTAGATGTTTCACAGAAAAAGAAAAAGCCCCACGTAATTTGTAGCCCAATTTCTCTTGAGTAAGGAAATATCTCATATGTTGACATAAAGTGCTTTGCGGGGGCACAACAAGGCTCATGAGGGAAAGAGCAACTGTGGGATTTTGGTGGGCAAATTTTGCTGAAATGTTTTTTGGGGGAAATGTTGCATTTAGGAACCATGGAGGCTTTGTAAACGCACATTGCCTTCAATTTCAGCCAAATTCTCTCTCCAAAAGCCCAATGGCGCTCCTTCTCTTCTGAGCCCTGTAGTGCGCCAGCAGAGCACTTTACATCCACATATGGGGTATTTATACAATCAGAAGAAATGGTGTTACAAATTTTGAGGGGCTTTTTCTCGCATTACCCCTTGTGAAAATAAATAATTTGGGGTAACACCAGCATTTTAGTGAAAAAAATCTAATTTTTCACTTTCACGTCCAACTTTAATGAAAATTTGTCAAATACCTGTGGGGTGTTAAGGCCCACTATACCCCTTGTTACATTCCGTGAGGGGTGTAGTTTCCAAAATGGGGTCACATGGGAGTGTTTTTTTTGCGTTTATGTAAGAACCGTTGCATCAGCCACCTATGTGCAAATCACCAATTTAGGCCTCAAATGTACAATGGTGCATGAGCCCTGTTGTGCGTCCGCAAATCACTTTACACCCACATATGGGGAATTTCTGTACTCAGGAGAAATTGCGTTACAAATTTTGGGGGTAATTTTTTCCTTTTACCTCTTCTGAAAATGAAAAGTATGGGGCAACACCAGCATGTTAGTGTAAAAAAATTTTTTTTACACTAACATACTGGTGTAGACCCCAACTTTTCCATTTCATAATGGGTAAAAGGAGAAAAAGTCCCCCAATGTGACACAATTTCTCCTGAGTACGGAAATACCCCATATGTGGCCCTAAAATGTTGCCTTGAAATACGACAGGGCTCCGAAGTGAGAGAGCGCCATGTGCATTTGAGGCATAAATTAGGGATTTGCACAGGGGCGGACCAGGATGCAAGTGTTACAGTTGCCTCCGCCAACACAAATACCCTACAGCAGTGTTTCCAAAACAGGGTGCCTCCAGCTGTTGCAAATCTCCCAGCATGCCTGGACAGTCAATGGCTGCCGGCAATGGTGGGAGTTGTTGGTTTGCAACAGCTGGAGGCCCCTTTTTGGAAACACTTCTGTACGAGGCATTTTTATTTTTGGGGGGAGGGGGGGGGACTGTGTAGGGGTATGTGTATATGTAGGGTTTTACATTTTATTTTGTGTAGCGCAGTGTTTTAGGGTACATTTACAAGGACGGGGGTTCATAGCGAGTTTCCCGCTGGGAGTTTGAGCTGTGGTAGAAAATTGACAGACCATGCATGGTAAGAGTTGTAGTTTTGCCACAGCTGGAGTCACACTGGTGAGGAAACACAGAGTAAAGTAACAGACAAACTCAGTGCTTCCCCACCAGTGTGCCTCCAGCTGTTACAAAACTACAACTCCCAGCATGCACAGTCTGTCAGTGCATGCTGGGAGTTGTAGTTTTGCAACAGCTGGAGGCACACTGGTGGGGAAACACTGAGTTAGGTTTTGTTACCTTACTCTGTGTTTCCTCATCAGTGTGCCTTCAGCTGTGGCAAAACTACAACTCCCAGCATTCCCTGATAGACCGTGCATTCTGGGAGTTGTAGTTATGCAGCAGCTGGAGGCACACAACTACAACTCCCAGCATGCGAGACAGCAGTTTGCTGTTCATGCATGCTGGGAGTTGTAGTTATGCAACATCTGAAGGGCCACAGTTTAGAGACCACTGCACAGTGATCTCCAAACTGTGGCCCTCCAGATGTTGCAAAACTACAAATCCCAGCATGCCTAGACAGCAAATGCCCGGATACCCATGGATGGGCAGAGTGGGGGAACTGAACTTTAACCCCCCCTCCTTCTGTGATTGGTCGGTCACTTCTGACCAATCAATTGCAGGGATAGGAGGGGTGGCACCTATCCCTCACTCCTATCTCTTCAGGGGGACCGGGGCTGTGTCGGACAGCCCCGGTCCCCTTTATTTTCTGGGTCACTGGAGACCCGTATGACCCGGAATCGCCGCAAATCGCTGGTCTGAATTGATATGGGGGGTCCTCAGGATGGGGGGTCCTCAGGTGGACCTCTGAATGATTTCAACAGGCATTCCGGTCCGGTCCCCGCCCGGCGAGCGGCAGGGACTGGAAATACTAAAGGCGTACAGGTACGCCCTGAGCTTCGCCCCCTGAATGTAAGCCTATATGAGGGGGCGTGACAGCTGTCACGCCCCCTTACATAGGCTTGCATTGAGGGGGTGGAGCGTGTCATCACACGGGGGCGGGGCCGTGATGTCACAATGCTCCGGCCCCCGTGATTGCCAGTAATCAGACCCGGAGCGAACGTGCTACGGGGACTGATTCTAACGGGGTGCTGCGTGCAAGATCACGGGGGTCCCCAGCGGCAGGACCCCCGCAATCAGGCATCTTATCCCCTATTCTTTGGATAGGGGATAAGATGTCTTAGCGCCGGAGTACCCCTTTAATTATAGTATTAACATAGTTTCAGTTGACTGTATAACACTGACAGTACTGACCCATTTGTGACGTCTAAACAGCGCAGAACCATGAAAGACAAAGGTATAAGTATAACTGGGTCAGTGGTAAACCTGGTGGTGGGCAATCTTTTTGAAGAAATAGAGCTCACAGCAATCCAAAAACTCACAAAGACCATAAGCAGAATAAACAAGAGCCTGCAACATATATGCACTTGAGGTGCTGGGGTTTTGGAGCCCAACAAATGTGCATGTGAATGACCACTATAAATCTACATTGTCATCATTACATAGAGCATATGGGGGAACAGAGAGGACTGTACAGCTGTAACTGTATGGCTGTGAGGTTCTCTCTAAAATTGGACAAGTGATTCGGGAGCTTTCTGTTTGATCAGTAAATGGGTACAATGCTCATCTTCAGAGGTGCCATAGAGAGTAGTGCCCAAGCATGCAGACTTCCACTCCTTCCACGCTGGGGACAAAGGACCTCCATACTTGTGACGTGCAGGGTCCCATCTATTGGAATTCTTTCGGCTTAGGAGCTGAATCACAACTCGGATGTGACCCTTATATTTATATCACTGATTTCCTACCAAAATAAAGGTTAAGTGCAAGCAATATTTTATGGAACAAAAGGTCAAACTTTACACCAATAAAGTCATTGTCTAGGGTGGTCATAGGCTGGAATTTGATGAGACCTTTTTTTTACTACTTCCACTTCATACATTTTGAATTGGTAAACAACTTCCATGCACGGATGGATTTTACTGCGCTATTTCCAATGAATGTGAAGCAGGTGACCACCTTCAAATATCCTTCATAACCCCATGTATTATTGTAAACCTGGTTGCTTAACCCCTTAGGTGTCAGTCAGAATGTATCCATGAAACTTTAGTGGTTCAGAGGGAGGGAGTTCCCTGCAACATGATCAGAGAGTGCTAGCTAATGGAGGCCTCCAAGTCTGTATACACACCCATTAGGCCCTGTGTCCGGCATTATGCTGGCAGGCATAATAAACTGCTCTACAGCAGCATGTCAAAGCCAGCTTCTGGGACTAATAAAAAGTAAAAAAAAATGTAAAGTTTAACTAAGTATCAAAAAGTTGTATGCAATCCGAAATGCTGGCAACAAATAATCACCTCCCCCCCCCCCCACACACACACACACATAAATAAACAAGCATTCACATAGCACCATAATGAGAGAAAAAAAACTTTAGGTGAGACAGAATTTTTTATGAAAAAGTAATAAAACTTTAAAAAGCTATATTAGTTTGTTGTTTGTTTGTAATCGTACTGACCACAAGAATAAAGTTATAATGTTATTTTACCACAGAATTGCACAAATTTAACCTCTAAAGGATACAGGACATACAAGTACACCCTGGCTGCTCGGTACTTGGCGCATCAGGGCATGCATATATGCCCTGAGAGGCATCTGGACTATGAAGCGAGCGCAGAAAGAACAAAAAAGAAAAAACCCTGGAGTACTTCTTTATGGCTTAAAATAGGATGGTAACCAGGGCCGGATTAACGTAGGGGCGGATGGAGCGACAGCTCCAGGCCCCTGCGTTAAAATAGGCCCAGTGGCCCGCACAGACCGACCGGCGCATCTCCCTACTCTCTGGCCCCGACCGCAGGGAGTGAAGTTTAAAAATAAAACATTTCCTTTGGGCTCCAGCACTGCTTCCGACCAACCCCTGCTGTCCCTTTAAGAGAGGGGGCTGATGGGGCTGGTCATGTGCCACAGATATTGCAGCGTATTAGTTAATAGTCCCCTCTTGACCCCTCCCCCGGCTGCTCACTGCAGAGCTGAAGAGAGACGGTAGAGAGAGAGACACTGCCTCCCAGCTGTACGGCCTCTGCGGTCTGGATCTTCACTCCATGTGAGGAGCTCCGTCCAGTCTGACAGTCTCCGACCTGCAGAGGCGGCCATCAGGGCGAAAAAGAAGGTCAGAAGGTGACGAGCTCTGTAGATAAGTCCCAGTGGCCGGGCCTGGCTCAGGCTGCATTCAGTCACTAACTGTATACCAGTGACTGTGCTGTGTCCTCTGCCCTATATATATTTATATATAGTAGTATATGCCGTATGGGCCAGCCAGAGAACACAGCACGGTCATTGATATACAGCAGTGTTTCCCAACCAGGGTTCCTCCAGCTGTTGCAAAACTACAACTACCAGTTTGCCGTAGTTGTAGTTTTGCAACAGCTGGAGGCACCCTGTTTGGGAAACACTGATATACAGTGACATAATACTGCTGGGCTATATACATCAGCTGTGCTGTTCCCACTGCCCTGGCTGCTATACATATGCGTATATAGTAGCCAGGGCAGTGGGAACAGCATGATTAATGTATATAGCCCAGCAGTATTATGTCACTGTATATCAATGACTGTGCTGTGTTCTCTGCCCTGCCTGGCCCATATTACGTATATAATATATGTAGTATGGGCTAACCAATTCAGATGACACAGCACAGTCATTGGTATACAGGTCTATATACATAATTTGCCCTGAACTGACATAATGCAGGTCTATATACATCAGATGCCCTGAACTGTACCCATTGCCCTGGCTGCTATATATATATATATGCATATAAATATATGTATATGTGTGTGTGTATATATATATATATATATATATATATATATATATATATATATATATAATAGTAACCAGGGCAGTGGGTACAGCACAGTCGCTGTATATAGCCCCGCAGTATTATTATCCCTGTTCTTGCTGGCCTATACATGGGGACTAAAAAAGTGTAAAAAAAATAAATAAATAAAATAAATCACATGTATTTACTTTTTTTAACCCCTTCCCTAATAAAAGTTTGAATCACCCCCTTTTCTCATTTTTCAAATGAAATAATGTAAAAAAAAACACTATAAACATATGTGGTATCGCCACGTGTGCAAATGTCTGAACTAATATAATATAATGTTAATTGAGTTACACAGTGAAAGGAAAAAGCGTGAAAAAATATCAAAGTCCAGAGGTGCGTATTTTTGGACGAAAAATAAAACACGGTCAAAAGGTGTCATCAAAAAAAAAATGGTCCTGATAAAAACTTCAGATCACAGCACAAAAAAAAGATCCCTCATATAGCCCTGTATCCAAAAAAATAAAAGGGTTCTAGGGGTGAGAAGAGACACTTAGCAAACACATTTTTGTACAACAAGAATTTGTTTAAAGTAATTAAATAGAAATAACCTATATAAATTGGTATCATTTTAATCTTATGGACCTACAGAATAAAGATTAAGAGTCTTTTTATCGAAAAGTGCACTGCATAGAAACGGACGCACCCAAGTTGCTAAATAGTGTTTTTTCCCCAATTTTTCCCTCCTTGTGTACTGGTATTATTGGTGATTGTGGTCTCGATGTACTAGACAGAATTTGCCATCTCACAGCCGATCGGATCAGTATGTGACGTCTGCAGAAAATGATGCAGGGGCCTCATGTTCCAGTTACGCCTAAGGCCTCACGAATTCTAGAGCCGCCTCTGGTTAACAGTAAAAGAAGGCTGGTCCTGCAATGTCCCAGGCCCACAGGCTTACCTACGGCCCTGGTGGTGACGTGGCTGCGTAACCTGCTGACCTGCGTGCCCCACATGACATCAGGGTGGCGTATGAGACTCCCCCCCCCCCCCCCCGTTCGGCCAGCGCCCGCCAAGTTTAAAAAACTACTGTGTGTGCTGTAACTGCCACCTGCCTGAGGTCCCAACATTACTTTCTGCCTCTGTCCCAGGAGTTTCCCCCAAAGTTAGGCTGGGTTCACACCACGTTTTGTTAAATACGGTTCCCGTATATACCTGGGAGGAGGGGGCGGGGCTTAATTGCGGCGTCCGCACTCAGCCGTATTCGGGAACCGTATTTAATGCATGTCTATGACCCGACCGGAGTGAACCGCAGCCTCCGGTTGGCTTAATTTTCGGCCGTATGCGGTTTCCCGACCGCAGGCAAAAACGTGGTCGACCGCGTTTTTGCCTACGGTCGGGAAACCGCATACGGCCGAAAAAGAAGCCGACCGGAGGCTGCGATTCACTCCGGTCGGGTCATAGACATGCATTAAATACGATTCCCGAATACGGCTGAGTGCGGGTGCCGCAATTAAGCTCCGCCCCCTCCTCCCAGCCGTATACGGGAACCGTATTTAACAAAACGTGGTGTGAACCCAGCCTTATCACTAGTCCACCAGGCATGAACTGACTTGCCATTCAGGTGCAGAAAAGCTTTTCCATGCTCCTGAATGGCATTTCTGTTTATAGTAGCACAGCTATTATAAGAAGATATGCCACTCAGGAGTATGAAAAAGCTAGGTGAAACATTGTCACCTAGCTTTTCTGGGTTCGTAAATGGCATATCTGCTTATAATAGCTCAGCTATTATAGACAGATTTGCCTATAACATATAGTCAAAGCTGTCTATAATAGCTGAACTATGATAAGCAAATATGCCATTCAGGATCCCAGAACAGTTAGATGACAATTTCTTACTTAGCTTTTTCATGCTCCTGAATGGCATATCTGCTTATCATAGCTCAGCTATTATAGATAGATTTTCCTATAACTTTTAGTCAAATCTGTCTAGAATAGCTGAGCTATGATAAGCAGATATGCCATTCAGGAGCCCAGAAAAGCTAGATGACAATTTCTCAACTAGCTTTTCATGCTCCTAAATGGCATATCTGCTTGTAATAGCTGAGCTATTATAGACAGCTTTGATTATATGTTATAGGCAAATCTGTCTATCATAGCTCAGCTATTATAAACAGATATGCAATTCAGGAGCATAAAAAAGCTAGGTGTGAAGAGCTTTTCCTTGTTTCTGAATGACATATCTTCTTATAGCTTCTTATTTAATACAGTGCTGGGTAATTGCTGAGCCTAAAATGTTTCCCTAATAATTCTGCAGAAACAATATACGTCTGGAAGGAATCATCACAGCAGTCCGAGCCAGATGGAAAAAAGAATAAAAGAAGACGACTCTAATGAGAGAAGATATTGTGCCGTTGTGCCCCTTCCTTAAAGGGGTGCTCCGCTGCTCAGCGTTTGGAACAAACTGTTCCGAACGCTGGAGTAGGAAGCTTGTGAAGTGATTGCCCCACCCCCTCATGACATCACACCTTGCCCCCTCAATGCAAGTCTATGGGAGGGGGCTTGACTTCACGAGCTTCCAGCGCCGGCTCCAGTGTTCTGAACAGTTTGTTCCAGATGCTGAGCAGTGCTGCGCAAGCAGTCATTTTTCTCCCACTATTCCCCCAGGCTCCCTCAACGGCCGTCATACTGCCGTGTGCTAACAGCAGTGTGAAAGAAGCCTTATGCATATGAAATTGCTAGCATAGCCATAAAAGATGTTGGTGTATGGGTACTTTACATATCTTCATAGATGTTGTTTGATCCTTTATTTCGCAAAAAAAAAAAAAAATGGGATGCATTGAGTGTGAAAGAGGTGTGGCTAGGGTGCGCTAAGGCAACACTTCTCCGCACCTTCTTTGACACATGCATCCCCTATGTGCCGTGATTGGGGATTGTGATGCATGATCAGTCTGACATCCTGTGCATGCGCCATGAATAGGGATTGTGGTTCACAAGTGGCAACACGTCACTGGCAAGCAAGCCCTGCATGTTACCCAAAGAAGCAGCAGATGTGACGTCACATGGAATAGGTGTTACTAGGGATCGACCGATATCGTTTTTTTAGGGCCGATACCGATAATGGGTGGAGGTTAGGACCGATAGCCGATAACTTATACCGATATTCCGGTATAAGTTATCGGCTATTTATCCCCCCGCAACACCGCTGCAGATCATTGATTTAAAGCGGGCGCTTTAAATCAATGCACTGCAGTGGCTTTTGCGGTGCCAAAGGCCACCGCCACCACCACCCGCTTCTCTTCCCCTACCTGTCAGGGTGGTCCGGGCCATCCATCCTTCCTGTAGTGTCCGGCGGCATTCCGGGTGGAGGGTGAACCGGTCCGGGCTGTCCTTCTTCTCCGGGGGTCCTCTTCTCCACTCCGGGCAGGCTCCGGCCTAGTAACCCAGCATAGACACCGCTGCTCAGTGACGCTCGTGCGCAGCGACTCACCTGACGTCACGGCGTAGCGGCGTCTATGCAGCGTACTAGGCCGGAGCCTGCCCGGAGTGGAGAAGAGGACCCCCGGAGAAGAAGGACAGCCCGGACCGGTTCACCCTCCACCCGGAATGCCGTCGGACACTACAGGAAGGATGGATGGCCCGGACCACTCCCATTACGGGTAAGTTTAAATTTTTTTTTTATTGACTCGGAGGGTGGGGGAGGGGCCCGACCGGTATAGCGGTATGGGCAAAAATCCATACCGTGGGAGAAAAAAAAACGGTATCCATTTCATACCGGTATACCGCCCAGCACTACGGTGGGGGGTGCAACGCGGTGCGGTGGGTCTGGAGGGCGGTCGCGGTGCGGTGGGTCGGGGGGGTGGGGGCGGTCGCGGTGCGGTGGGGGCGTTGCTGGGCATTATCGGCTTATCGGCAAGGTAATTGCCGATACCGATAATGCCCAAAATCGTGATTATCGGCCGATAATATCGGCCATACCGATAATCGGTCGATCCCTAGGTGTTACAGTCTGGGGGGTATAGCAGACCCTCTACCACACCTCTTTGACACTCTGGGTCCCATAAAAGTGAGTTGTTTCTTTTTTTTTTTTTAGCTAAAGAACAAAGTTTCCATACACTAACATATATTCAGCTATCCTGGTAATTTAATGTGCATAAAACATGTGACAAAATTGCTTTGTGTTGCGTTTTCATTTTATATACTTTGATTAAAAAAAGGCCCATCACAATCTTCAGCACCAGGCCCATGATGCTCTTAATCCGGCCCTGATGGTAACTAAGGGGTTAATCTGGTTACTCATTTATCAGGCTTCTGCTTCTGTTCTTGTCAAGTTCCAAAGTTCCACATTTTACTACAACTCTGGAAACAAGTGCCAGATTATCAGTTTTCCAGCCTTCAAAAATAGATTGTTAAAATATAACCCAGCAATCCTACACATAATATTACATTTGTACCTTAACCCCTTAAGGACCGGGGTTTTTTCCGTTTTTGCATTTTCGTTTTTTGCTCCTTGCCTTTAAAAAATCATAACTCTTTCAATTTTGCACCTAAAAATCCATATGATGGCTTATTTTTTGCACCACCAATTCTACTTTGTAATGACGTCAGTCATTGTGCCCAAAAATCTACGGTGAAACGGGAAAAAAAATCATTGTGAGACAAAATTGAAAAAAAAAACGCCATTTTGTAACTTTTGGGGGCTTCCGTTTCTACGTAGTACATTTTTCGGTAAAAATGACACCTTACCTTTATTCTGTAGGTCCATATGATTAAAATGATACCCTACTTATACAGGTTTGAATTTGTCGCACTTCTGGAAAAAATCATAACTTCATGCAGAAAAATTTATACGTTTAAAATTGTCATCTTCTGACCCCTATAACTTTTTTATTTTTCCGTGTATGGGGCGGTATGAGGGCTCATTTTTTGCGCCGTGATCTGAAGTTTTTAACTGTACCATTTTTGCATTGATAGGACTTATTGATCGCTTTTTATTCATTTTTTCATGATATAAAAAGTGACCAAAAATGCACTATTTTGGACTTTGGAATTTTTTTGCGCGCACGCCATTGACCGTGCGGTTTAATTAACGATATATTTTTATAATTCGGACATTTCCGCACGCGGCGATACCATTTATGTTTATTTTTATTTTTATTTACACTGTGTTTTTTCTTTTATGGGAAAAGGGGGGTGATTCAAACTTTTAATAGGGAAGGGGTTAAATGATGTTTATTCACTTTTTTTTTGCACTTTTTTTTTGCAGTGTTATAGGTCCCATAGGGACCTATAACACTGCACACACTGATCTTTTACATTGATCACTGGTTTCTCATAAGAAACCAGTGATCGATGATTCTGCCGCATGACTGCTCATGCCTGGATCTCAGGCACTGAGCTGTCATTCGGCGATCGGACAGCGAGGAGGCAGGTAGGGGCCCTCCCGCTGTCCTGTCAGCTGTTCGGGATGCCGCGATTTCACCGCGGCTATCCCGAACAGCCCACTGAGCTAGCCGGCATGCTTTCGGTTTCACTTTAGACGCGGCGTTCAACTTTGAACGCCGCGTCTAAAGGGTTAATAGCGCGCGGCACAGCGATCAATGCCGCGCGCTATTAGCCACGGGTCCCGGCCGTTGTTAGAGGCCGGGCCCGAACCGCTATGACGCGGGGCCACGCCGTGGCCCCGCGTTATAGATCGGGAGTGGACACATGACGTTCCAGTACGTCATGTGTCCTTAAGGGGTTAAAAAAGAAATCCTACTATGGAGAGTCCGCAATGTTAGTACACTGGTCCCTCAAGTTACAATATTAATTGGTTCCAGGACGACCATTGTATGTTGAAACCATTGTATGTTGAGACCATAACTCTATGAAAACCTGGTAATTGGTTCTGAAGCCACCAAAATGTCATCCAAAAATAGAAAAAAAAGTGAGGATTAAAGAAAAACAAGTAGATAACTAATACAGATAAACCAAATCGTTACATATAAAAGTAATAAAGATCTGCTGGGAGCTGTAATCACTGTCTATTTCAGTGTTTCCCAACCAGCATGGCTCCAGCTGTCCGAAGCCAAAGGCTGTCCGGGCATGCTGGGAGTTGTAGTTTTGCAACAGCTGGAGGCACCCAAATTGAGAAACACTGGTCTATGTAGAGGACAGGAGCTTCTTCAGGGTCCTGTACTGTACGCAATGTCCTAAAAAGGTTAAATGGAGTCGCCCTTAGCAGGTGTCCAAAAAGAACAGGTAACCCTGGCACAGGTAAAGAGTACAGAACATGTAATACCTCCCTGTACTGTAGGGGGCGCTACCAGACACCAGGCAGTGCATGCACTTTAGGAATACAGGGGTTTTAGCAGTGAAATGTCCATTCTGATTGGTCGGTTCTTCCAGCCATTGACAGGTTTCACAGATCTGGACTGTCTGTACATTGTATGTTGAGTCTGGTTTCAAGTTACAATGGTCCAGAAAAGACCATTGTATGTTGAAACTATTGTATGTTGAGGCCATTGTAAGTTGAGGGATCACTGTAGTATGTTGACCCTCAGTTTGTAAAGAGTTTTATATGCTGGCTTTATACTCTTGTGGTCTACAAGCTAGAGCCATTACTATCTTAGGTCCTATAAGTCCTTCACCCAAAAACTATTGACTTGTGTCACCATAGCCGATGAAGCCAGGCATTATAAAATCTATAATAACAACAACTATACGGCTGTGTTCATACTACAATTACAGTGTCCATTTCTGTTGGGAGTTTTGTCCGATTTCAACTTTCGACTTTGTTTCGATATCGAGTGATGGAGTGGAGTGTTAGTGTAGCATGTGGTACGGTGTATAGCTTAGGGAACCTGTTCTGTATATTGTACTATCATGCTTTGCGTGATTGTAATTTATTGTATGACTTGTAATAATGACTGAATGATGAATAAAGCTCTTTCAATACCCTTGTACGATTTAAAAAGATTTGCAGGATTACATTACTTAACCGCTTAAGGACGCAGGGTTGTTCCGTTTTTGCATTTTCATTTTTTCCTCATCACCTTCTAAAAGTCATAACGCTTTCAATTTTGCACCTAAAATTCCGTATTATGGCTTATTTTTTGTGCCACCAATTCTATTTTGCAGTGACATTAGTCAAAAAATTCATTGTGCTACAAAATTGAAGAAAAAATGCCATTTTGTAACTTTTTGGGGCTTCCGTTTCTACGCAGTGCATTTTTCAGTAAAAATGACATCTTATGTTTATTCTGTAGGTCCATCATATAGGTTAGATTCTACATACAGGAAAATGTATACGTTTAAAATTGTCATTTCTGACCCCTATAACTTTTTAATTTTTCCGCGTATGGGCCGGTATGAGGGCTCGTTTTTTGCGCCGTGATCTGGAGTTTTTATTGGTACCATTTTTATATTGATCGGACTTTTTGATTGCTTTTTATTTATTTATTCATGATATAAAAAATGACCAAAAATATACGATTTTTTTGCACGTACACCATTGACCGTGCGGTTTAATTAATGATATATTTTTATAGTTCGGACATTTCCGCACGCGGCGATACCACATATGTTTATTTTTATTTACACAGTTTTGTTTTAAAATGGCAAAAGGGGGGTGATTCTTACTTTTATTAGGGAAGGGGTTAGTATTACACTGCACACACTGATCATTGCCGTGCATTGACACGGCAAAGATCAGTGTTATCGGTAGTCGGTTGCTCAAGCCTGGATTTCAGGCTTGGAGCAATCAATCGTCGATCGGACGTGGCAGAGGCAGGTAATGGGACCTCCGCTCGCGTTCTAGCTGATCGGGACAATGCGATTTCACCGCGATGGTCCCGATCAGCCAGACTGATCTGCCAGAAAGCTTTCACTTTCATTTTAGACGTGGCGATCAATTTTGTATGCCACGTCTAAAGGGTTAGTAGTGCGCGGTACAACGATCGGTCACGCATGCTATTAGCTCAGGCTCCTGGCTTTCATTAGCCGCCGGGACCGACCGGCATGGGGTGACCCCGCGTTATATACCAGGACCAGGCGCAGGGCGTACAGATACACCCTGCGTCCTTAAAGGGGTACTCCTGTGAAAACCTTTTTTCTTTTAAATCAACTGGTGCCAGAAAGTTAAACATATTTGTAAATTACTTCTATTAAAAAATCTTAATCCTTCCAGTACTTATTAGCTGCTGAATGCTACAGAGGAAATTCCTTTCTTTTTGGAACACTGATGACATCACGAGCACAGTGCTCTCTGCTGACATCTCTGTCCATTTTAGCAACCGGGCATAGCAGATGTATGCTAAGAGCAGCATGGGGGCTCAGTGGTTAGCACTGCTACCTTGCAGTGCTGGGGCCTTGGGTTCAAATCCCACTAAGGACAACAATAAATAAAGAGTTGTTATTATTATTATAATGACGTCAACAAAGAGCACTGTGCTCGTGATGTCATCAGAGAGAATTCCAAAAAGAAAAGAATTTCCTCTGTAGTATTCAGCAGCTAATAAGTACAGGAAGGATTAAGATTTTTTAATAGAAGTAATTTACAAATATGTTTAACTTTCTGGCACCAGTTGATTTAAAAGAAAAAAAGGTTTTCACCGGAGTACCCCTTTAACCCCTTAAGGACTCAGCCCATTTTGGCCTTAAGGACTCAGACAATTAAATTTTTACGTTTTCATTTCTTCCTCCTCGCCTTAACTCTTTTATATTTTTACAGACTA
The DNA here is from genome assembly GCF_029499605.1 of Hyla sarda. Classification (NCBI taxonomy): domain Eukaryota; kingdom Metazoa; phylum Chordata; class Amphibia; order Anura; family Hylidae; genus Hyla; species Hyla sarda. Next base: position 40,585,980 of record NC_079192.1, read on the forward strand.
GTATGAGGGCTTATTTTTTGCGTGACCAGTTGTCCTTTGTAATGACATCACTCATTATATCATAAAATGTATGGCGCAACCAAAAAACACTATTTTTGTGGGGAAATTAAAACGAAAAACGCAATTTTGCTAATTTTGGAAGGTTTTGTTTTCACGCCGTACAATTTATGGTAAAAATGACATGTGTTCTTTATTCTTAGGGTCAATACGATTAAAATGATACCCATTATTACATACTTTTATATTATTGTTGCGCTTAAAAAAAATCACAAACTTTTTAACCAAATTAGTACGTTTATAATCCCTTTATTTTGATGACCTCTAACTTTTTTATTTTTCCGTATAAGTGGCGGTATGGGGGCTCATTTTTTGCGCCATGATCTTTACTTTTTTTTGATACCACATTTGCATATAAAAAACTTTTAATACACTTTTTATAATTTTTTTTTAAATAAAATGTATTAAAAAAGTAGGAATTTTGGACTTTTTTAATTTTTTTTCGTTCACGCCGTTCACCGTACGGGATCATTAACATTTTATTTTAATAGTTCGGACATTTACGCACGCGGCGATACCAAATATGTCTATAAAAAATGTTTTTTACGCTTTTTGGGGGTAAAATAGGAAAAAACGGACGTTTTACTTTTTTATTGGGGGAGGGGATTTTTCACTTATTTTTTACTTTTACTTTTACATTTTTTTAAATTTTTTTTTACACTTGAATAGTCCCCATAGGGGACTATTCATAGCAATACCATGATTGCTAATACTGATCTGTTCTATGTATAGGACATAGAACAGATCAGTATTATCGGTCATCTTCTCCTCTGGTCTGCTCGATCACAGACCAGAGCAGGAGACGCCGGGAGCCGTACGGAGGAAGGAGAGGGGGCCTCCGTGCGGCGTTATGAATGATCGGATCCCCGCAGCAGCGCTGCGGGCGATCCGATCGTTCATTTAAATCGCGAACTCCCGCGGATGCCGGGATCTGTATTGATCCCGGCACCTGAGGGGTTAATGGCGGACACCCGCAAGATCGCGGGCGTCGGCCATTGCCGGCGGGTCCCTGGCTGCGATCAGCAGCCGGGATCAGCCGCGCATGACACGGGCATCGCTCCGATGCCCGCGGTTATGCTTAGGACGTAAATGTACGTCCTGGTGCGTTAAGTACCACCTCACCAGGACGTACATTTACGTCCTGCGTCCTTAAGGGGTTAAGAGGTTAGAGTGGTTCTTGCACCACTCTACTGGTGTCTTATATGGTTGAGCGGGCTACGGTATACCAGGACATCGAGGCATCATTGTGATTGCCACTAAGGACAGATCTCTTTCATATATTGGTTTATATCTTAGGCACTGAACCTTAATATCCCCACTAGCCATAGATGGGTTAAAAGAACCCATCCCCCACCCCCCTTAAATCCTGGAAGGTTTCCTAAAAGGAAAAGCTCTATCTATGAAGTAGGCATTTCCATACTGAGCAATAGACCTCACAGCTTCTCCCTTCTCTCAGAGGGTTTGAGTAAGTGACGTCCCTGCGATTTTATGAGATCTGTGACTCTAAGGCATCAGGTAATCTGATCAGACATTTGATTACATTTCACAGCCTTGTCTTCTTTATTAAAATCTCCCAGAACCCTCAGCGGCTGGTCTTATTGCTGCTGGATGCTAATAAAAGTCTCTCCCTCTGGGACATGCAATAGATAAAGGAGGCTGCACCGGCAAAACATGCCATCCTCGGCTTATAGTAGTATGAGTGTTCATTACCTGTGTTTTCAAAAAGTCTCAAAAATGATTGATAATAATAGCATATCCTATGTACACTACGTTTACTTCAATATCCCCGTCACAGTCATTTCAATTATGGTCGTATCAGAATCTCAGTGATACCTCCACAGAAAGACTGGGGACATTAGTTTAGAATGTATTTTTTTTATACTAAATTTACTATTGTTCCTTACTTTTGTTTCCTATGTTGCCCACATCGGTGGCAATTTCTTCTCAGTTTGCAGCATGCTAAAATTTCTTTCTTTGATTTAAAGGATAAATGTAGGTAAAAGCTGCAGACCAAAAATAACAGGGCAGTAGGGGATATTGAAATATAAACTTGGCTCTGCTTACAATAGAATGTTTTAAGGAATTTAATAAGAGTTAAGGTGAAGAGGTTCCTTTAAAAAAATAAGACGCTGAATCCTCTTGGGAAGGTGTTCTCGACCTTTTGCTTTTTTATGTAGAGCTATAGAAATTTGGTTAAACTGAAAATTGAGTCATAAAGTGTAATGTGCCAAATTAAAGGGGTATTCTGGGCAAACATATTTTAGCCCCTATCCAAAGGATAGGGCATAAGATGTCTGATCGTGGGGGGCCAGCTGCTGAGACCCCCCACGATCTCCCTGGAAGACCCACATTCTATGCGGGTGCTGAATCTCCAGTTTCGGAAACCTCCAGGTTTCCGGGATTGGGGACGTGAGGTCACGCCACGCCCCCTCCATTCATGTCTATGGGAGGGGGCGTGATGGCCGTCACGCCCCCTCCCATAGACATGAATGGAGGGGGCGTGACGTGACGTCAGATCTCCAGTCCGGAAACCTGGAGGTCTCCGAAACTGGAGATTCAGCACCCGCATAGAATGCGGTGGTTTCCGAAACTAGAGACACAGTCCCCACATAGAATGAGGGTGCTGCAGGGAGATCGTGGGGGGTTTCGGCAGCGGGACACCCGCGATCAGACATCTTATTCCCTATCCTTTGCATAGGGGATAAAATGTTTTTGCCTGGAATACCCCTTTAATTTAGTGTGTGTTTAAGATAATTCTTACAGCTTTAACTCAACATTTTTAAAAATAAGGTCTAGAAGGACAGATGGCTATATCTGGAAATACATATTGGATTCATATTGTCTAAACTTGACAGTTTTCAACAAACTTATGTGCATGGTGGTCTTCTGACTTTTTCCCAGTGGCAGATGTCAGGAGAGATAAGGATTAGGCAATTAGATTTCAACATGTCTAATCCTTATGATCTTAGAGAAGATATGTTGCCATCAAAAGTGTCTCGCTGCAATGTATTCCCCTTTTCCCATTCAGAAAACATGCATGCTCAGAATGCTACTGCCCCTATTGACCACAGCATCTAAGGGGTTTAAAGGGGTACTCCACTGGGAAACATTTTTTTTTAAATCAACTGATACCAGAAAGTTAAACAGATTTGAAATTAACAGCTTAAACCTACAAACCATTATATGTCAGACAGCATATAATAATCACCTACAAAACTGACAATCCAAAATTAAACTGATTTTAGATTTGTAAATTACTTCTATTAAAAAAATCCCAATCCTTCCAGTACTTATTAGCTGCTGTATACTACAGAGGAAGTTCTTTTCTTTTTTACTTCCCTTTCTGCCTGACCACAGTGCTCTCTGCTGACACCTCTGTCCATTTTAGGAACTGTCCAGAGTAGGAGCAAATCCCCATAGCAAACCTCTCCTGCTCTGGACAGTTCCTGACATGGACAGAGGTGTCAGCAGAGAGCACTGTGGTCAGGCAGAAAGGAAATTTAAAAAGTAAAGAACTTCCAGCTCATAAGTTCTGGAAGGATTAAGATTTTTTAATATAAGTAATTTACAAATATGTTTAACTTTCTGGCACCAGTGGATTTGAAAGAATTTTTTTTTCTTCAGTGGAGTACCCCTTTAACTGCCAGGACCAGGCTAACTCCTATCCCAGTAGTTGCAGCTGGACACCAGCTATGTATTACAGCTGAGCTCCTTCTGTGATCTTGTGGCTACACTGGGCAGTATCCACGAGATCATTATGATTACTATATCTGTCATGATGTGAGAACCAGCACCTGATATATCCATTTTTGATCATAAAAGGTGTTAGCATGAGTGATTAGTCTTACAGCGATTGAGGGAGATGGACAGTATGCCAAATTGGAGAAGTGTGTTGAAGAGTCCATCATATCTTTCCTGGGATACAATGTATCCTTCATGGTTCTGCAAATGGATCCTGATAAAGTGTCTGCAGCTCTGAACTGTATAGGCCCAAAGGGACTTTGTTCCATCCAAAGGTTTGCCAACTTCTATTGTCAGTTTATCCCTAATTTCTCCTACCTAACTGCTCCAATTTCTGTGCAAACCAAGAAAATGGTGGATGCAAAGGAGGCGGAGTCTGCTTTCCTGCAACTTTTTTTTTAGCTGCTGCACCAGTTCTCCACCATCCTAATAGGTTAAAACAATTCTTCCTCAATGTGGATATTTCTCCAATTAAAGCTGGAGCTCCAAAGGGAAATATATCACCTGCGGTTTCTTTTCTAAGCTTTTCTCTCCTGTGGAAAAGAGTTATACTATTGGAGATAGAAAGCTGCTTGATGTCAAGATGGCCTTGAACAATTTAGATACCTTCTTGAAGGGGGGCTGCATCCAGTAGTCATTTACACAGACAACAATCTTACATTCCTACAGTCTGCACAGCGTCTGGACCCTTGTCAGGCCTGATTGGCGCACTTCTTTGAGAGGTTCAACATCCTCTTGCATTTTCATCCAGCTGATAAATAAGAAGGCAGATGCTCTCTACCGTTCCTTCGACCCGACTAACCAGATCGAAGAATCTTAACACATCGTTGACCTTACACATCTGGTCTTTGTGTCTCCAGTCCAGGTAAAGGACTTTTTTTTTTTTTACCTGGAGACATTGCTCAAAGTATGCCTAGAGTGCTAAAGACTGTCTATTTAGTGTCTCGCCATTACTGGGGGCCTAGTCTGCGATAAGGACATCTTGAAGTAGACCAAAGAGTATCTCTTTCATGCAGTGTCTCATATGAAGAAAAATTCAGACACCAGGCAAAGACAGTCTCCTCAGTTCTCTCCTGGCAACAAGGTCTAGCTTTCCTCCCGGAACATCCGCATGAGGGTACCTTGTTACAAGTTGGATCCCCCATTCGACAGTCTGTAACAAATTAACCTGGTCTCTTACAAACTTCAGCTGCTATCTTCTCTCCAGATTCCCAACTCCTTTCATATATCTCTCCTGAAATCACTGGTTCTTAATTCCTACTAAAATCTGCTTCCTCAACTACATCTGTTTTTGCAGATGAAGAATCTGAATGTGAAGTAAAGAACATCCTTGACTTCAAGATAGTTGGTGGCAAGAAGTACTTCCCGGTAGACTAGAAAGGCGGTGGTCCTGGGAAGCGATCCTGGGAATCGGAGGACAATATCCAAGCTTGGAGTCTCCTCACTTTAGCAGCATGTGGGGGTACTGCTGCTTACCAGTACCGCGCTGTGTGTGTAGCTCCCTGTCCTTGCTGTAGGCTCTGGATACCCCTCTGTGTTGCCACAATTTCTGGTGAGTCCTATAGGGGTTGTATGGGTGCACAAGCCTCCTCTTATAGAGCCTGTGCATGCACCTGATTCCGGCCCTCCTCCAATTCCTGCCACCACATATATTAGAGCACTCCTCCCTCCTGTGGTGCCTGACCAACTTTGAAGTATGTACAAGCAAAGGAGTCTCTCTGCTGTTCCTGATCTGCATATCTGTGTCTGACATGAGTCTAATATCCTGACCCTGTTTCTGCCTGATCCTTTGTACCCGCTTGATTCTCCAGTGTTTGACCTGGACTATTAACCATGCCCGAACTCATCAAGTTTGCACCACCTGGCTGCATCTGAGTTTCGCAGCTCTGCTGTTCTGCAAACTCTGTGCTGCTATAACACCAATTCAACTCTGTTATTCTGTGCTCTACTGTGCTACGCTAAAACCATCTCTATTGTCAGTTTGCCCCTCCTGCCTGTATCCCTGATGCTTGGCTCCAGGGCATTCTGGCCTGTGTGGCCAGCTGCTACCTAACCACGACAACTCTTGCAGTAGTGACCAGGCATCTTCCCTGAAGCAGAAGTTCAGATTCCACATCCTGGAGCCAAATAAATGTTTAAAACCAGAAACATACTGATATTCTACTCCCAGTTTTGGCACAAGGCCAATCCGGTAGGTGGGGTGGCATAGCGAGTCCACACCCTGTGGGGCATTACACCAGGTTACTGCTGCTCAGCTCAACTGTCACCACTACAAAACAACCTAAACCTAATGCGACTGTGTCAAGACTGTTGCAAAAAATGTTTGATGTCATATTGCAAGTCGAACACGCCAAGCACTGCAGAACTGGCTGCAAATCAAGTCTCTGCATTTTGGTTTCTCTGCAATTTGGCTGTTATTCAATATTTTCCTACAGCAAAATCACAACTCCAACAAAGTCACCAGACAGCTTTCTATAATATAAAATAATCATTAAATCTTTCAGTTTTCAGTCTGGCCATTAAGCCTAAAACTAAGCTGAGACTTCCCGGTCTGCTTGTGATGATAAGGAGGAGGCCGCTGGAAAGTGATCTGTACAGCAGCTGAAACCAGTTGTTCTCTCCCTCCCTGCAGAAAGGCCTCTGCCCAGGTCAGAGGGGTCACAGGGCATGCTTACCCCATACAAAGAATAGGATCTAGAGATGTTTATTGTGTTTATGTCCATGGGGTTTGCTTTAAAGCATATAGCAAAATTTTGTTAAAAACAACCCAGGCAAGATGACCACCACCATAATAATATACTAAAGATTAAATATTACAATAAAACTATAAAAAAAAATTACAATAAGAGCATTGAAGCAGATTAGAAAAAAATTATGTTTCAGTATCTGGCTGTAATGAGTAAAAAAACAAAAACTAAGCGACACATTCACATTAAAGAAGGTAATAACTTTTTAATAGCATTCTAGTCTAAATTTTGACAGTAAACTTATTGCATATTTGTTGTCCTAGAAATTTGTTGTCCCTGTATCTTTTTTAGGGGGTCTGAGCTTCTTTTTATGCAGAATCTCCAGTCTCCTGCTTTCCTTCACACAGTTATACATACTGTATAATGAAAACAGGGATCTGACCCCCATAAAGATATTTGGTGAAGTTTATAGGTGGAATACTGTTGGCCCCATTAAAGGGGTATTCCAGGAAAAAAACTTTTTTATATATATCAACTGGCTCCAGAAAGTTAAATAGATTTGTAAATTACTTCTATTAAAAAATCTTAATCCTTTCAGTACTTATGAGCTTATGAAGTTAAGGTTGTTCTTTTCTGTCTAAATCCTCTCTGATGACACCTGTCTCGGGAAACGCCCAGTTTAGAAGAGGTTTGCTATGGGGATTTGCTTCTAAACTGGGCGTTTCCCGAGACACGTGTCATCAGAGAGGATTTAGACAGAAAAGAACAACCTTAAAGGGGTACTCCGCCCCTAGACATCTTATCCCCTATCCAAAGTATAGGGGATAAGATGTCAGATCGCCGGGGTCCCGCTGCTGGGGACCCCGGGGATCGCTGCTGCAGCACCCCGCTATCATTACTGCGCAGAGCGAGATTGCTCTGCACGTAATGACGGGCAATACAGGGGCCGGAGCATCGTTACGTCACGGCTCCACCCCTCATGACGTCACAGCCCCCCCCCCCGTCAATACAAGTCTATGGGAGGGGGCGTGGTGGTTGTCACGCCCCCTACCATAGACTTGCATTAAGGGGACGGGCCTTGATGTCATGAGGGGCGGAGCCATGACGTCACGCTGCTCCGGCCCCTGTATCGCCCGTCATTACTAGTAATGATGGCGGGGTGCCGCAGTGGCGATCCCCAGGGTCCCCAGCAGCAGGACCGCGGCGATCTAACATCTTATCCCCTATCCTTTGGATAGGGGATAAGATGCCAGGGGTGGAGTACCACTTTAACTTCAGAAGCTCATAAGTACTAAAAGGATTAAGATTTTTTTAATAGAAGTAATTTACAAATCTGTTTAACTTTCTGGAGCCAGTTGATATATAAAAAAAAGTTTTTTCCTGGAATACCCCTTTAATGATCAGACAGTGTGCATTGGCCAAAATGATCAGTACTTCCCTCTCTGTCCTTACAAATGATTCATATACAGTATTTATTTTATACTTGAGATGTGTATTAGAATACACCATAGCATAGAGGTCTCCAAACTGTGGCTGTGCACCTTTTGTGACTGATCACCTTTTGTGCCCTCATGACCGATATTCGAGAAGTTGTAGTTCTGCCACAGGTTGGACGCTACAGTCATAACAAAATATTTTTCACACATAAGCCTGGACAACTCTATAAGGCTAGGTTTCCACTTGGTTTTTTTTCTGGCAGTTTTTGGATATCTGCCACTGCAGTTTTTGAGCCAAAGCCAGAAATGTATTCAAAAGGAATAGGACATATAAAGGAAGGACTTACACTTCTCCTCCCTCATGGATCCACTTCTGACTTTGGCTCAAAAACTGTAGTGGCAGTATTCCAAAAACTGCCAGAAAAAAAAACAAGTGGAAACTTAGCCTAAGGGAGGAGAAGTGTAAGTCCTTCCTTTATATTTCCAATTCCCTTTGAATACACTTCTGGCTTTGGCTCAAAAACTGCAGTGGCAGTATTCCAAAAACTGCCAGAAAAAAAAACAAGTGGAAACTTAGCCTAACTGATCTTGTTTACCTTTTTCTGGCCATTGAAGTGGCTCTTTCTTTAGTCCATCTTCCAAGGAACGGGGGGAGACCATCATAAACTACCGGAATTTAATAGTGGGTGATATGAACTTTAAAATGCTTTTCCTGGACTGTGGCAACTAATTCTTGTTGTACATTATCTCCATCTCCTGTGACAAGTCAGAGATATATCATATATCATGTTCTATAAGTAGAATGGCCAACATAGTATATACTGTATGCATTTACCGTATTTTTCGCCCTATAGGACGCTCCGGCATATAAGACGCACCCAATTTTAAATGAGGAAAATCTAGAATACAATGTAAAGTATAGGTCACAGTGATCTTCAACCAGCGGACCTCCAGATGTTGCAAAACTACAACTCCCGGCATGCCCGGACAGCCGTTGGTTGTCCGGGCATGCCAGGAATTGTAGTTTTGCAACATCTGGAGGTCCGCAGGTTGAAGACCACTGTTATAGGAGGTAATACTCACGTGTCCCTGCCGCTCCGGACCCGTCACCGCTCGTCACCGCTGCCCTGGATGTCGCCCTCCATCGCTGTCGCCGAGTCCTCAGGGTGTCCCCGTCGCTCTGGAATGTCTCTGCTGCCCGGTATCCTCGCTCACTGTCGCCGCCATCACGTCGCTACACACGCCGCTCCTATTGGATGACAGGTCGGATTCCGCGACAACGTAATGACGACGAAGGAGAGCGCCGGCCATGCAGGGGATCCCGACACGGAGCAAACACCGAGGAGGCAGGTAAGGGTCCCTCCGCGATCGGTGATGTCCTGTATTAGACGTGGGTCCCGGCCATTGATGGCCGCAGGGACCGCCGCGATAGGCGTGTATTCACCATATAAGACGCACGGACTTTCCCCCCCCCCCAGTTTTGGGGAAGAAAAAGTGCGTCTTATACGGCGAAAAATACGGTATTACTAGAAGAGTATGTAAGATGGTTCATTGTTTATCGTACCCATGGTATCTCAGATCCACTGTTCCACCCATTCACCCCCTCAGCTGCACAAATGTTTTTGAGAGCTGTGCACATGTTCTTATCCGACATCTCTACAAAGAATTCGGACAAACTCAATATCCTGTGAAGGTGCATTCTGGTGAAATGCCAGGGGCTATTACCATGAGGGAAGAGGAATGCCCATGGGACTGCTCTCAAAATTGTCTTTTATTACAGCTGTAATAAAGTCAGAGGGAGAGAGGAGATATTAAACATGTATGAGGAGCGTTTAATTACATTTCTAGGATGCGGGATTAAAACTGTAGAAGAGGTTACCCGAGAAGTCAGACAAAAATTAAGTCAATGCAAAAGCAATATGTAAATTCATAGCTCTGGCATGAAGAGGAAATAGGATAAATAGGAATTAGTCGGTGGTCACACTTCATCTTAAAGAAAACACATAGATATATGGATATTGCCTCTATGTTGATTTGTATAAGAAGTCAAATACATAATATAAACAGGTACAATGAAAGGGGTTGGCCCATTAACAACAGAATAGGTGAGAAATGTATTATCACTGGGGGTCCAGCTGACGTCTCTGGCAGTGTGCAAATGTGGCTGCTGCCCCATTCAGATAGGGAACTTGGGACCCCCCAGTTCCTGGAGATCACTGAAGGCCCCAGTCGATGGACCCCCCTCTGGGCATTGTTCTGCAGGTAAACCTGGTGTCCTGACATTCGTGTGAATGTTACCATGATTGGTAGCCCCTAATGAAACATTGTACAGTCCAAGTCCCCTCCATTCATGTCAATGGGAGGGGGCGTAAAGGCTAGTAAATGGTCATCACGCCTCCTCCCATAGTAGTGAATGGAGGGGGCGTGGCGGCTTGCATCACCAGTCATCGGGCACGAAGTGGAGTTCGCTCCGTGCACCGAATGACAGGGGTGCCAGACAGTGGCGTAGCAAGGAGATTACGTGAGGAGGAGGAGGTTTGTTACAGTGTGTCACCCCAGTAGTAAGGAGATTGCTTGAGGAAGGGATTTGTTACAGCGTGTCACCCCAGTAGTAAGGACATTACATGAGGAGGGGGTTTGTTACAGTGTGTCACCCCAGTAGTAAGGAGATTACATGAGGAGGAGGAGGTTTGTTACAGTGTGTCACCCCCAGTAGTAAGGAGATTACTTGAGGAGGGGGTTTGTTACAGTGCGTCACCCCTGTAGTATGGAGATTTCATGAGGAGGGGGTTTGTTACAGTGTGTCACCCTAGGAGTAAGGAGATTACATGAGGAGGAGGTTTGTTACAGTGTGTCACCCCAGTAGTAAGGAGATTACATGAGGAGGATGTTTGTTACAGTGTGTCACCCCAGTAGTAAGGAGATTACATGAGGAGGAGGTTTGTTACAGTGTGTCACCCAAGTAGTAAGGAGATTTCAAGAGGAGGAGGTTTGTTGCAGTGTGTCATCCCAGTAGTAAGGAGATTACATGAGGAGGAGGTTTTTTTATATGTGCCTGCTCGGAGTGGCCATACACTGCTACGAGCAGACACACTGTGATGTCCGAGTCGCCGCACGCATGCGCAGTATACTTGCACATCTGCACATCGCGGCAGCTATCGTCCTAGCTCATGGAGCAGGGGGAGTGTCCGCGACGTGTGCGAGTACACCACGCATGCGTGGTGACTCGCACATCGCTTCAGTGTGTCTTCTCGTAGCGGTGTATTGCCGCTCCGAGCAGGCACATCTAAAGGCACCATGTAGCAGTCCTTCAGCGGTGGATCTGCAGCGAAAAATACACTGTTGATCCGCTCGTCTGAACGTACCCTTACAGTGTGTTGCCCCAGTAGTAAGGAGATTACATGAAGAGGGGGTTTGTTAGTGTGTTACCCCAGTAGTGATCCCAGAGTTAATAGCATCACCATTTAACTCCTTGCACTCCTTATTCTGGGCACCCTGCAACAAACCCATGGAGTGCAGAACCTGCACATTTATTGAGAGTTTAGTAGCATATTTGTTTAAAATTAAAGTCGATCGCTTCTTTCACTTTTCAGAAGGAAGCAATCTGATTGGTTGCTATGGGCAACTACACCACTCTTCCTCTACACAGGTTTTGATAAAACTCCCTGTATATATTGTACACTACAGTAGAAAGAAGATGGAAGACAGTGTCCAATGATGTGGTGTAAAAAATGCGTTAGGCTTTAATGGCCCATCAATATACAAGGTGATGCGACGTTTTGACCTGACAATAATGTATTTCTCAAGCATCACCTTGTATATTGATGGGCCAATAAAACTTCAAGCTTTTTGGACACCACATCATTGGACACTGTCTTCCATCTTCTTACTACTTGTTACATAGCCTTGGTCAAGTGTGAGGACTGGCACCCACGGAGTTGGAAGTTCCTAAGATTGTGCGCTATTCCATACCTCCTTTCTATACATTGTACACTACAGGGATATTTAAAAAAAATAATAATTTTTTTAGCATTACATACAGATGCTCTGTAGGGCAGTGCATATCAGTATTGGCGGAGCAATTTGGTATGGGTGGGGTAGATTGGCGAGGGTGTGGCATACTGTGTGGGGGAGGAGCTTAGAGGCCTTCCCAGTAGGTCTCAAAGGGGGCCCCTAAATTTATTGTTACCCTACTGGTGCCGGCCCAGAGATTGCGCGGGTCCCCCGCAATCTAACATCTTATACCCTATCCTTTGGATAGGGGATAAGATGTTTTCAACTGAGTATCCCTTTAATGCTTCAGCAATGTTACAAAATTTGCTCAGGAATGATTTAGGAACGTGACAAAGAGTTCAAGATGTTGACTTGGCCTCAAAATTACCTTAAAGAGAATATAACAGGTAGCTCACCTGCACTAAACCCATTACACTGGGTTATAGTGTGGGTGAAGAGCATTAAAATGAGGGGTTACTAACTGAAATACCTTCATTAGGTGTCGCGTTCTTCTTGTAAATAGTTTCAGGGGAGCTTGGAGCCGGGGATAATTGGTATTACCACTTGCAGAAATGTCTGATCTATTAAAATATTGTGTTAATGATCCTATATGGTGAACGGTGAAAATGTAAAAAAAAAAAACATAACAAAGATCCAAAAATATAGATGTTTAATTACATAATATATAAGAAAAAATTCATAAAAAGCGATCAAAAAGAACTATCAAACAAAATGGTACCGATAAAAACTATAGATCACAGTGCAAAAAATAAGCCCTCATACAGCTCTGTAAAAATGGAAAAATAAGAAAGTTATAGGGGTCAGAAGAGGACAATTTCAAATATACTGATTTTATTCAATAATGATTGACTTTTTATTAAAGTAGTACAAAAATAGAAAAACTATATAAAGTGGGAACTGTAATAATGGCATTGAGCTACAGAATAAAGAGAACATCTAATTTTAACCATAAGGTACACTGTGAAAACCCCCCCAATTTCCAAAATCGCATGCAGTTTTGTATAAAATTTCCCCCTCCCCACAAATACGTTTTTTTTTTAGTTTCACTTTTAGTTTTAGTTACGAAGTACAATTGGTCATGCAAAAAACAAGCCCTCATATGGGTCTGTGGATGGAAAAATAAAAAAGCTTTTAGAATGCGAGGAAGAGAAAGCAAAAATGAAAATTTCCTGTGTCCTCAAGGTCAAAATGAGTCCTTTGGGGTTAAATGGGTACTTCCATTTTAGCTTGTTATCCCCTATCCATAATAAGCAGTTCAGTAGACTGACTGCTGGGACACCACCTTATCACAAGAATCCATCTTAAGGGTAGGGCCGCACGGAACGGATCCGCAGTTTATTTTACACCGCAGATTCGTCGATGATCGACTCTACAGTGTGCCTCCAGCTGTGCCTGCTTGTAGCGGATTGCTGCTACAAGCAGACACACAGCGAACTACGAGTCGCCGCGCGCATGCGCAGTGTACTCACCGTATACAGAGAGCCCCCAGAGTGGACAGCATGGGAGGGGGCACATGACAGGGGGCAGTAGGATGTGCAGGAAGGAGTGTAGAAGGTATGGGAGGGGGGCTATGTGACATAGAAAGGGGGGGAGTAGGAGTATAAGAAGTAAGGGAGGAAGAGGAGGCATCAGTGGGGAAGAAGAATCGTGCAGAGTCCCGCCCGCCCTAGTTTGGGTGTGGTGGGGCTTGTTAATGTTGTCACAGCGGCGGGAGATGGAGGGGTCTCTGGAGGCATGCTCGAGCGGTCGGCACAGTGGTCTCTGAAGGTGGTGCCCTTGGGTCAGGTGATGGTCGACCAAGGGCAAAGTAGGAGAGAGCAGAAGGAGAAGCTGCCTTCAGGTCCCCTTACAGTCTGGTGCTATATCAGGAGTTTGGTTTAATTCATTTTGCACTATGTTCAGGTCATGTAAATGTTATGGGGTAATGTTAACTTGGAAAGCTGGAGATGTTAGGGGGCATGTTATTTATGAAGACATGTAAAGTGTTATATTTATATATATATTTATGGATATATTTGCTAACTGGTTTTGGATAATAAAATTGGGTCCGCTGTGGCCTTTGCACCACATTGGAGTTTCTGTGTTTCATTGGGAAAAAGGTAGTGGGAAAAGGATGGTGAAGGCCAAGCGTAACGCTACGATCTAGGCCGAGAGCAGCCGCGATGTGTGCGAGTACACCGCGCATGTGTGGATTGCTGCTACGAGCAGGCACAGTTGGAGGCACACTGTAGGGTCCATCATTGGCAGATCTGTTCCGTGTGACCCTACCCTACCTTTACTGTTGTAATATATTTTTTGTACAATGGGTTGCAGAGCAGCAGAAGAGATTCAACTTATGGCTGCACACATGACAGTCGTGGGCCATGCAGCTACTAGGGGGCCTAAACTCTTTGCTGCCAAAAAAGATGTTGGGTAATTGGCCAATTGGTCATAGGAAAAGGGAGGAAACAAACAGCAAAGCCCTTCTGTCCTGGGTGGCAACACCTGGAATCATATTGAGGAAACTGATAGTGATCTTTGTCATGAAGCCCCCTACTTTCTATGCACATTATTGATTCTCCTCGTAAATATGTTATACAATAAATTATCAAAACTCAAGGTTTAAAGGAGTACTGCAGCGATAGACAACGTATCCACTATTTGCAGGGTCCGACCGCTGAGACCCCCCGCAATCTCCTGAACGGGGACCCAGCACTGCCACGGCTCTGTGCAGCTAGTGCTCATGTTGTCAATCCTCACTGAGGTCTACAGACACGCCCCCTCCATTCAGCACTATGGGAGAGCTGCATCTCCACCTCTCCTATAGAGATACATAGAGGGGACGTATCTGCCACGGCATCATGCTGCGGCAGACACAACTACTGCATGGGAGAGCCGGGGCAGAGCTGGGACCCTGTACAAGAGATCGCAGGGGTCCCATAGTTCGGTCCCCACGCGATCAGACACTTATGCCGTATCCTACAGATAGGGGATTAGATGTCTATTGCTGCAGTACTCTTTAAATTAAGTTCTAATGAAGAATCTTGTGTAAATACTGTAGATTGGCCCTGAATTGTAAAAAGTTTCTCAACGCTAACCTGGAGGGAGGGCTCATCTTAATTATTCACTTCAATGAACACGACTTACACAATATATTTCTAAACTGATGTTTTCTAGGTGAAAACACTAAAAAAATGACAGATGCTGACATGAAAATATGATTACAGTTAATATGTGTTAATTTTCATTTTTTGATCTGGCAAAAGAAAAGCGTTCAGATTATTTGGTTGTGGAGGAGGCTCGACGATCAAAGAGTTTCTGTCAATCCCACCCCTACTCCTTCTGTGATAAGACTCAGTCTGGGCACTCAGGGATTTCATGTCTTAAATCAGGTGCCAAGGAAAGTCTGTGGCCTAGGACGGAGGGAGAGGAAGGGGGTCCACGTGTGGGATTAAAGCTTTTCATCGCCCCATATTATATCTTACTTGTAAAGGACCCTGTTGCAGCTGTTGGTTTTATCTTATTTTTACCATCATCGCACAAACCTTCATTCAACTGCAGTTGAGTTATTTTTATACTTTCTCCTTTAATTTATAGTTCTTCATAGATATATGAGATTTTCTACCGTGCAGGTAGAATGCTCGGCGCGCAGTGGGAGCTGCATAAAAGCTCAGTCTGGAAATTATATTCTGTGGGCAGAAGGGCCTGTTCTCTAGCATAGGGGCTTCTATTCCAATTGGGATTGGATTGATATGAAAAAGTTGCACTTTCTGCAACATTTTGTTTGAAGGCATGTTGTATTATTGCATTATATTTATATTTAAAATGTGTTTTGTATTATTACATTGTACTTATATCAGTGTAAAAAACATTATTCTCATAGGCCTTTATTAAAATGTTTTGCTCCATTTGTCTTCAGGCTGCTCTGCTCCAATCAGAGGAAAATCCATCAGAAAATCTACCCAAGGGCTTAGGTCCCAGCTCTTTTCTCTCTTCTCCTGAATGATCTTCTGAACCGATTCATGACCAGATAAAAGTTGACCAAAAAGCATCTGGAAACCCAGTTTGAATGGGACAGAGCAGCCTGCAATGTTTATAAAAACATGCTGGCTGGAGAAGAACATGGAGAAAAGTTTTTAATAAAGACACATGATATCACTTATTGGCTTTTTTTCCTTATTAGTCTTTTTTTTCTTTTTTCTTTTTAGAACAGTACATTTATTCTGTTCACAAGTCAATATCTCCATTCAAAAATACTCATTCAAAAAAACATCACCACACATCCACCTACAACAATAAAACAGACAAACAAACAATCAAGTGTTATATCTGTTCCTATCAGTTTAGTATGTGGTATCTCTTCTATCTGGGGACCATATATCAAAACGATCTTTGGAATAGGGAGCTGGAAAAAAAACACTTGGTCTGTTCGCTCTAGGCAGTGCTCCTATACAGTGGTCCCTCAACATACGATGGTAATCCGTTGCAAACGGACCATTGTTTGTTGAAACCATCGCATGTTGAGGGATCCGTGCAATGTAAAGTATAGGACAGTGATCTACAACCTGGGGACCTCCAGATGTTGCAAAACTACAACACCCAGCATGCCCGGACAGCCGTTGGCTGTCCTGGCATGCTGGGTGTTGTAGTTTTGCAACATCTGGGGGTCCGCTGGTTGTAGACCACTGTTAGAGGAAGTTGTACTCACCTGTCCCCGCCGCTCTGGACCGTCACCGCTGCCTGGGATGTCGCCGTCCATCGCTGTTGCCGTGTCCCCGACGCTCCGGCAAGGCCTCTGCTTCCCCGGCATCCGCGCTCTCCGTCGCCGCCATCACGTCGCTACGCATGCCGCTCCTATTGGATCACGGGACGCCGTGCGCAGCGACGTGATGACGTCGATGCAGAGCGACAACGATGCAGTGGATCCTGAAGAGGACGCGCTGGAGCCCCGAGGGCAGGTAAGCGATCGTCAGCGGACCACACGGGGCACCGTAAACGGCTATCCGGTGGCAGCTGAAGCAGTCAGCGCTGCCGGATAGCCGTTTATGCGGCTATGTTGATGTTAATGCTGCCTTCAACATGCGATGGCCTCTGTAGGTCGGGGGGTCACTGTATTACAATGTCTTCAGGACCAGTGTAACCAATGTCACTTCCCTTTAAAGGGCCTTTCCCTCCATAAGTATTGCTGGCATAAGTTTCTAAACCATTAACACTGCATTGTATCAACTAGCAGCTATAATACATTTTCTGTTCCCTCCAGGGACAGGAGAAAGTCTGTTTTTGAAAAATAGCCAAGGGGCTGGAACACGTTGCCACATTCCCTTTTTTTCATAGACACTGGTCGAATCAGTTGGACCCACACCGATCACACACGATCACGCATATCATATCAATGCGTGTAGTGGAGGATGGCACCAGGATGTGCTGCGCTGTGCCCGTGGACCATATAAATCCAATGGAAAAGAAAAAATCCTGGCACCAGCGACTTGAATGTAACAAGACGCGTTTCGGCTTATACAGCCTTTTTCAATCGTATCATTGAAATAGGCTGTATAAGCCGAAACTAGTCTTGTTACATGTGTATTGTAATATGCTATATTACAAATAAATCCTTTATTTGTATTCAAGTCGCTGGTGCTGGGATTTTTTTCTTTTCCATATCATGTCAATGCAACTTTAACACATCCTTAAATTATGTCACCAATATGGGGAGGCTTGGTATTACTTAGCATGGGGTCACATTGAGAATACAAAAAGATGGTTTCAGGTTAAGAAGTTACATCAGTGGTTAATGGCACAGAAAAAGTCCTCTGCTGAAATTTTGAAGTTAAAATTCTCTTTTTGTTTCCTGCTAAAATGAAGCAGAAATCAAATGTAATTTGGCACAGAAACACAAAGTTTCAGATTCACCAGGAGATTCAACAGGAAGAATTCACATGTTGATTGAATAGGGATCCACATTGGGAAATTCCATGCTGAAAACATATTCACTGAAATCCTGTTAAAATCAATGAGAGTCTGATTGAAAGCAAAATTGATGTAGAATTTTACACGGAATATGAGTCAGATTTAGCACGGATTCCGACTCAAATTATTCATTGTGAATATACACACAATAGAAAAATCAACAATCAAATAAACAATAATAATAATATAAAAAATAAAGCTCAACAACTCCTCCGTCAATATTGAAGCATATCACTTATCCAGCACGCTGTCCCATTTATCTACTTGCTCCAAACTTAGATCAGATGCGTCTAGGGCTGTAAAGCAACTGATCGCAGCAGAAGCCCAGCCTCCCCTTGAAGTTTCGCTTCACACTTGCTGAGGAAATACACCATTTGTGGTAAAATAGTAATTTGTGCAAATCCGTGTTTTACGGATACAAAGAGAATTTTAATATCGATGCTCACTTACTTTTCATAGTCTTCTTTGCAGTACAGCTGACGGTTACGGTAATAGCAGGTCCCGGAGAGGATTTGTAGACAGGCTGCGCACTTTACACAGCACTCGTGCCAAGATCTGTCATTCACTCTGAGCAGGAACCGGTCTGAGATTGTGCATCCACAACCCGCACATGGCTCATTCATCTTGTGATCTGAAAAAACAAACCTCTCAAGGTTCAGATTTTATACATCATCCACAATTTTTATGAATGCATATCGGGCAGGGTTTAACAGAAGACCTATAGAAAACAATGAAAAATACAAATATCGACAGATGAAACCTTAAAGGGGTACTCCGGTGAAAAACTTTTTTTTTTTAAATGAACTGGTGCCAGAAAGTTAAACAGATTTGTAAATTACTTCTATTAAAAAATCTTAATCCTTTCAATACTTTTTAGCAGCTGTATGCTACAGAGGAAATTCTTTTCTTTTTGAATTTCTTTTTTGTCTTGTCCACAGTACTCTCTGCTGACACAAACTGTCCAGAGCAGCATAGGTTTGCTATGGGGATTTTTTGCCTGCTCTGGACAGTTCCTGATACAGGCATCAGGTATCAGCAGAGAGCACTGTGGACAGGACAAAAAAAAAGAAAGTAAAAAAGAATAGAGTTTCCTCTGTAGCATATAGCTGCTAATAAGTACTGGAAGGGTAAAGATTTTTTAATAGTAGTAATTTAAAAATCTGTTTAACTTTCTGGCACCAGTTGATTTAAAAAAATAATAATAATCTACCGGAGTACCCCTTTAGTTCATGGACGTTGATCATCAACATCATTTCAACGTCTGACATTACACCATGTCTATGCAAGCGATGGAAACCATTGCTGAAATAGTCGAGAGATGGACAACCTTATGAAAGTTCTTCTCATCATCCCAGGTACATGTCATCGGTCTCTACACAGACTGAACATCGGATTGGGTTGAAAAATTTGGTAGCTTGTGTTAAAGTTTATTTTGTGAACAGACATGTTTTAGCAGAGAGGAATATTTTTTTGTTTTTTTTAATGGTCAAAATTATTAACCCACTGTTTCCAGGCTAGGAATTTTTCCTTTCATTGAGAGAGTTTCTGTTCATAGAGCTGAGATATCTGTTTCCAAATACAGATGCTTTGGTGAGAGAGGCAGGCGATCTGCTGTGTAAGGAAGACCATGGCAATGCTCTTACACTTAAGAGTATCTTATCTTTTCCGTAAATACAATACTTGGATCAGCCAAGTTTCCAGATTTATTACAGTATGGAGTTGGCACTTACCTCATTGGAGAAGAAAGGGTCATCTATGTTTGTGGGTCCACAAATTTGCAAGTTTAGCCATCACTTGTCTGATGTGTATGGGCTGTATTTGCCAACAAACATCTGATCTCTATTGCCAACTTTATTCAGTAGTAATATACAGTAATTTTTTGAAAACATATTTTACTGTGCAGGATATAGCTATCATCTGCTTGACAGACTGGGTGATAACTAGCACCCCCTTCAATCATTGGAACACCTTTATTTCTTCAGTTGGCCACAGACATGAGGCTAGGTTCACATCTCTGTCGGAGGCTCTGTTCAGGGCCTTTGTTGCACATTCTGTTCAGCAACGGATTCTGTTCATCCTTCAACCTGCACGTCCAGATATTCTACCACCTCGCTCGCCTCCACCTCAAAAACATTTCTTGAATCTGCTCTTTTCTCAACTTTAACTCATTCCCTCATCATCTCCTGCTTGGACAACTGCATCATCCTCCATTATCCACCTAACACCCATGTTCCCCTCCAATCTATCCTCAAATCTGCTGCCCGACTAATCCACCTCTCCCCTCATTCCTCCACTGCCTCTCCCCTCTGTCTATCCCTTCACTAGCTTCCCACTGCCCAATGAATTCAGTTTAAAATGTTCACCATGACATACAAGGCCATGCACTACCCGACCCCTCCATACTTTTCTGACCTGATCTCCTGATACCACCCTTCACGTAATCTCTGATCCTCACAAGACCTTTGTCTGTGCTTTCCCATCTAATCTTCCCAAGAACTTCTCCAAGATTTTTCCTGAGCTTTCCCCATTATCTGGAACTCAATGCTCCAACAAATTAGACTTTTGCCAACCATCAAAACCTTAAATCTAAACCTTAAATGCAACTTGAAAGCCTATCTCTTCAGAATACCATACAACCTACACTACCCTGCTGCTGCTGTAGTGCACTGTGAATGGCTGCTTTTTTTTTTACCTCCTGTGCCCTTTCCGTCACCCTGTAGATTGAAAGCCCTCATGGGCATGATTCCTTTCTCCCTCTGTACCAGTTTATTAATTACCTTTTTCATGTCTATTGTACTTGATTTTATGTTGTTATATGTATTTTAACACCCACTATCCTATGTAATGCTCTCTGAGTCCAGGATTGAGTATGTGAAATCCAACATGTCTTGATCTTCTTTCCTGACATCTGCTGTTAGGGTACAGTCATATGGCCCCCAGACATTGGTTTCCAAAAGCTTATCTCTTGTCACGGTGCCGGCTGGCAGGAGGTGGATCCTCTGTGCCAGAGAGGGATTGGCGAGGACCGCGCTAGTGGACCGGTTCTAAGCCACTACAGGTTTTCACCAGAGCCCGCCGCAAAGCGGGATGGTCTTGCTGCGGCGGTAGTGACCAGGTCGTATCCACTAGCAACGGCTCACCTCTCTGGCTGCTGAAGATACTGAAGAAAGGCGAGGTACAAGGGAGTGGGCAGTAGCAAGGTCGGACGTAGCAGAAGGTCGGGGGCAGGCGGCAAGGTTCGTAGTCAGGGGAGATAGCAAAGGTACTGGTACACAGGCTATAAAACACACAATACGCTTTCACAAGGCACAAGGGCAACAAGATCCGGCAAGGGAGTGCAAGGGAGGAGACTAGATATAGCCAGGGAACAGGTGGGAACCAATTAAGCTAATTGGGCCAGGCACCAATCATTGGTGCACTGGCCCTTTAAGTCTCAGGGAGCTGGCGCGCGCGCGCCCTAGAGAGCGGAGCCGCGCGCGCCAGCACATGACAGCAGGGGACGGGAACGGGTAAGTGACCTGGGATGCGATTCGCGAGCGGGCGCGTCCCGCTGTGCGAATCGCATCCCCAACGGCCATGACAGAGCAGCGCTCCCGGTCAGCGGGACTGACCGGGGAGCTGCAGGGAAAGAGACGCCGTGAGCGCTCCGGGGAGGAGCGGGGACCCGGAGCGCTAGGCGTAACAGTACCCCCCCCCTTAGGTCTCCCCTTCTCTTTATCGGGTAACTGCCTCCCCTGGGATGAGGACACCGGGAAAGGATGGAGGGATTCCTCAACGGCAGGCAGAACCGCAGGAGTAGGAATGGGGAGAGAGGGCAGAGGGCGGGACCTGGCACGGGGCAGTGTGACACCAGGACGAGGGCCATGAGGGGACACAGAAGCTTGCCTGATGGAACTGGGAGGGGGGGAGGGGCATTTCCTGTGGCAGGCAGAGTCCTTAATGACCTTAGGGGGACCAGATACAGGAGGAACCACAGAGTTACGGCAAGGGTTACTGGGAACCGGTTTTAGACAGTTCTTGGAACAAGAGGACCCCCAACTCTTGATCTCCCCAGTGGACCAATCCAGGGTTGGGGAATGAAGTTGAAGCCAGGGAAGTCCAAGGAGAATTTCCGAGGTGCAATTGGGGAGGACCAAAAGTTCAATCCTCTCGTGGTGAGATCCGATGCTCATAAGAAGGGGCTCCGTGCGGAAACGTATGGTACAGTCCAACCTGGCTCCGTTGACCGCGGAAATGTGGAGTGGCTTGACAAGACGGGTCACCGGAATACGGAATTTATTCACAAAGGAGTCCCGAATAAAATTCCCAGAAGCTCCAGAGTCCAGGCAGGCCACGGCTGAGAGGGGAGAGCTGGCTGAAGTGGAAATCCGAACAGGTACCGTGAGACGTGGAGAAGCCGACTTGGCATCAAGAGACGCCACACCCACGAGAGCTGAGTGCGAGCGTGCGTTTCCCAGACGTGGAGGACGGATTGGGCAATCCACCAGAAAATGTTCAGTACTGGCACAGTACAGACAAAGATTCTCTTCCTTACGGCGATTCCTCTCTTCCAGGGTCAGGCGAGACCGATCCACTTGCATGGCCTCCTCGGCGGGAGGCCTAGGCGCAGATTGCAGTGGAGACTGTGGGAGAGGTGGCCAGAGATCTAAGTCTTTTTCCTGGCGGAGCTCTTGATGCCTCTCAGAAAAACGCATGTCAATGCGAGTGGCTAGATGAATGAGTTCATGCAGGCTAGCAGGAGTCTCTCGTGCGGCCAGAACATCTTTAATGTTGCTGGATAGGCCTTTTTTAAAGGTCGCGCAGAGAGCCTCATTATTCCAGGATAGTTCAGAAGCAAGAGTACGGAATTGTATGGCGTACTCGCCAACGGAGGAATTACCCTGGACCAGGTTCAGCAGGGCAGTCTCAGCAGAAGAGGCTCGGGCAGGTTCCTCAAAGACACTTCGAATTTCCGAGAAGAAGGAGTGAACAGAGGCAGTGACGGGGTCATTGCGGTCCCAGAGCGGTGTGGCCCATGACAGGGCTTTTCCAGACAGAAGGCTGACTACGAAAGCCACCTTAGACCTTTCAGTAGGAAACAGGTCCGACATCATCTCCAAGTGCAGAGAACATTGCGAAAGGAAGCCACGGCAAAACTTAGAGTCCCCATTAAATTTGTCCGGCAAAGACAGGCGGAGGCTAGGAGTGGCCACTCGCTGCGGAAGGGGTGCAGGAGCTGGCGGAGGAGATGATTGCTGATGAAGTTGCGACTGAAGTTGGTGCACAATGGTGGACATTTCTGACATCTGGTGGGTTAGATGGGCGATCTGTCGGGCTTGCTGGGCGACCACCGTGGTGATATCAGAGGCAACTGGCAGGGGAACCTCAGCGGGATCCATGGCCGGATCTACTGTCACGGTGCCGGCTGGCAGGAGGTGGATCCTCTGTGCCAGAGAGGGATTGGCGAGGACCGCGCTAGTGGACCGGTTCTAAGCCACTACAGGTTTTCACCAGAGCCCGCCGCAAAGCGGGATGGTCTTGCTGCGGCGGTAGTGACCAGGTCGTATCCACTAGCAACGGCTCACCTCTCTGGCTGCTGAAGATACTGAAGAAAGGCGAGGTACAAGGGAGTGGGCAGTAGCAAGGTCGGACGTAGCAGAAGGTCGGGGGCAGGCGGCAAGGTTCGTAGTCAGGGGAGATAGCAAAGGTACTGGTACACAGGCTATAAAACACACAATACGCTTTCACAAGGCACAAGGGCAACAAGATCCGGCAAGGGAGTGCAAGGGAGGAGACTAGATATAGCCAGGGAACAGGTGGGAACCAATTAAGCTAATTGGGCCAGGCACCAATCATTGGTGCACTGGCCCTTTAAGTCTCAGGGAGCTGGCGCGCGCGCGCCCTAGAGAGCGGAGCCGCGCGCGCCAGCACATGACAGCAGGGGACGGGAACGGGTAAGTGACCTGGGATGCGATTCGCGAGCGGGCGCGTCCCGCTGTGCGAATCGCATCCCCAACGGCCATGACAGAGCAGCGCTCCCGGTCAGCGGGACTGACCGGGGAGCTGCAGGGAAAGAGACGCCGTGAGCGCTCCGGGGAGGAGCGGGGACCCGGAGCGCTAGGCGTAACATCTCTAATATGTATGATCAGTCAAGAGTGCCCAGTCAAGAATGTATCTGTGCATTGTTTAAGAAAATATAAATGCTGAGAATTAAAAAAATAAATATTGAGCAGTCAATAATAGACATTTATATTATCTCAAGATGTTTATCAGACCCACAAACAATAATTCTCATCAGTTACTCTTTGTAATCTCAGCACAACAAGGCAATCGGTTGAGAATTTCTCATTTATAGAAATATTAATGTGAAATTGGTTGACTTTTACTATGGTCAAGAATGAAAATGGAAAAATATCATTGTGTGCATGTGCTGTGAAGACAAATACCTCACAATGTATCAACATTTGTAGGTAGAGGTTCAAATGAATGTTTCTACAGTCATCTGCCATGTTTAAAGTGTACCTATCATAACGTTTTATATAATGTAGAAAATAACATTATATGTATATTGATAATATACATTGCTTAAACAATGTGTATAGTTATGTCCCTGAAGCTATTGCCTGTGTGTCTCTGTAAAGAGACCAAATGCAGGAAGTGAGGGCAGGACAAGCAGGGCTCTGTACACTGAGGACAAGCAGGGCTCTGTACACTAAGGACCAACAGGGCTCTGTGCTCCGAGGACAAGCAGGGCTCTGTACACTGAGAACAAGCGGGGCTCTGTTCACTGAGAACAAGCAGGGCTCTGTGCACCGAGGACAAGCAGGGCTCTGTACACTGAGGAGAAGCAGGGCTCTGTGCACTGAGGACAAGTGGGGCTCTGTACACTGAGAACAAGCAGGGCTCTGTGCACCGAGGACAAGCAGGGCTCTGTACACTGAGGACAAGCAGGGCTCTGTGCACTGAGGACAAGCAGGGCTCTGTACACTGAGGACAAGCAGGGCTCTGTACACTGAGGACAAGCAGGGCTCTGTACACTGAGGACAAGCAGGGCTCTGTACACTGAGGACAAGCGGGGTTCTGTACACTAAGGACAAGCGGGGCTCTGTACACTGAGGACAAGCAGGGCTCTGTGCACTGAGGACAAGCAGGGCTCTGTGCACCGAGGACAAGCGGGGCTCTGTGCACCGAGGACAAGCGGGGCTCTGTACACCGAGGACAAGCAGGGCTCTGTGCACTGAGGACAAGCAGGGCTCTGTACACCGAGGACAAGCAGGGCTCTGTGCACCGAGGACAAGCAGGGCTCTGTGCACCGAGGACAAGCAGGGCTCTGTACACTGAGGACAAGCAGGGCTCTGTGCACCGAGGACAAGTAGGGCTCTGTACACCGAGGACAAGCAGGGCTCTGTACACCGAGGACAAGCAGGGCTCTGTACACTGAGGACAAGCAGGGCTCTGTACACTGAGGACAAGCAGGGCTCTGTACACTGAGGATAAGCAAGGCTCTGTACACTGAGGACAAGAAGGGCTTTGTACACTGAGGACAAGCAGGGCTCTTTACACTGAGGACAAGCAGGGCTCTGTACACTGAGGACAAGTGGGGCTCTGTACACTGAGGACAAGCAGGGCTCTGTACACTGAAGACAAGCGGGGCTTTATACACTGAGGACAAGCAGGGCTCTGTACACTGAGGACAAGAAGGGCTCTGTACACTGAGGACAAGCAGGGCTCTTTACACTGAGGACAAGCAGGGCTCTGTACACTGAGGACAAGCGGGGCTCTGTACATTGAGGACAAGCAGGGCTCTGTACACTGAGGACAAGCGGGGCTCTATACACTGAGGACAAGCAGGGCTCTGTACACTGAGGACAAGAAGGGCTCTGTACACGGAGGACAAGCAGGGCTCTTTACACTGAGGACAAGCAGGGCTCTGTACACTGAAGACAAGCAGGGCTCTGTACACTGAGGACAAGCAGGGCTCTGTACACTGAGGACCAGCAGGGCTCTGTACACTGAGGACAAGCAGGGTCTGTACACTGAGGACCAGCAGGGCTCTGTGCACTAAGGACAAACAGGGCTCTGTGAACTTAGGACAAGAAGGGCTCTGTGCAGTGAGGACCAGCAGGGCTCTGTGCAGTGAGGACCAGCAGGTCTCTGTACATTGAGGACAATCAGGGCTCTGTGCACTAAGGACAAACAGGGCTCTGTGCACTGAGGACAAGAAGGGCTCTATACACTGAGGACAAGCAGGGCTCTGTACACTGAGGACAAGCAGGGCTCTGTACACTGAGGACAAGCAGGGCTCTGTACACTGAGGACAAGCAGGGCTCTGTGCACTGAGGACAAGCAGGGCTCTGTACACTGAGGACAAGCAGGGCTCTGTACACTGAGGACAAGCAGGGCTCTGTGCACTTAGGACAAGAAAGGCTCTGAGCAGTGAGGACCAGAAGGGCTCTGTACACTGAGAACAAGCAGGGCTCTGTGCACTAAGGACAAACAGGGCTCTGTGCACTGAGGACAAGCAGGATTCTGCGCACTGAGGCTCTATGACACGCTCCAGACTGACACATCAGAATGATTGACAAGCCAGGAGCAGGCACAGAGCCCTCACTTCCTGTATTTGGTCTCCTCACAGAGACACACAGACAATAGCTGTAGAGATAGAATTTTTTTTCGCCCCCAAATATAATTCTTTTTAACCAATGTATATTACAAATATACATATAATGGTATTATCTACATAATATAAAAAGTTTTTGCTAATGACAGGTACACTTGAATAAACTTTTTCATTTTGTTTAAATATTTCCCACTTCTATCATATTTTTTTTTACTGGGGATTGTTTGTCTTTTGGTTTGTAGTCAGATCTATTTTATTTAAATTGTTGAAATGAAGAAAAAAATCAAGCCCTTGAAATCAAGACAGAAATGCCCGCTTGAAAGTAAGAAAAAGAAAAAAGTCATAGACAATTTGATAGATTTTCTCCATACCTCTCCACCACCATCATTTTATCTGTAGTCAAGTGTAAAACCCAAATACATCTGTTTACCACAGGAAATAAGAACATGTAGCTTTGTGTCTGATTTTATCTGGTACTTCATCTCTGGCATCCCTTCAAAGTTAGAGATGAAGCATTCGAAATGTGGAGGCAGAGAGAATATCCATCCTATGTACACAGGGCTAAACTTGACCTTCATAAAGTCAATCTTCAGTACAAACACAAGTGGAGTGAGTTTCAACTTTGTGACCTCGGCAATGTTAACTCCTTGCAGTGACTGCAGTAGGAATTGTTACTTGTTGCATTAGCGAATACTCATACATTTATTTATTTTTTATTCATATAAGATTATAAACTGAAAATCCAGAACTAGAGCTGGATTATCGTATACCCCATGCCATCTATACACACACACAGACACTGTCTAGACGTCACCATGATTTTCAGGCAACCAAAGACCCCCTATGGACCACCTAAGTGCCAGAATACCAGTTAAATTCCTGTTATTCTGTCACAGAGACAAAAAGGACATCCTGATACATTGCTAAGGTAAAGATTAGATTTGGTGGGTATAGAGATGAGTGAATGGATTTGGCACACATTGACTGTGAATTTGAAACTTTAGAGGATTAATATATCTCAAAATCACACCGACTAATACTAGCACACAGCTGCACATTTCTGCCTTCTCCATTATGTTCCGTACTGTCCTATACTGCTGCTAATACTACTACTACTACTACTACTACTACTAACCCTATATCTCCTTCCTTTTGCCTCATGTTCTGTACTGTATTGCCACTACTACTACTACTACTTCTACTACTGCTATCCCTACAGAGCCACACATTTTCTGCTTTGTCCATCATGTTCTATACTGTACTGCTACTACTACTAGCCCTATACTGCCTTGTCCATCATGTTCTACACTGTACTACTACTAGCCCTACACTGCCTTGTCCATTATGTCCCATACTGTACTGCTGCCTCTACTACTTGTCCTACACAGCCGCACATCTCCTGCCCTCTCCATCATGTTCCATAATGTACTGCTACTACTACTACTACTACTACTAGCCCTACACTGCATTGTCCATCATGTTCCATACTGTACTGCTGCCTCTACTACTTGTCCTACACAGTCACACATCTCCAGCCTTGTCCATCATGTCCCATGCTGAACTGCTGCTAGTACTACTACTACATGCTCTAAACAGCAGGAAATGTCCTGCCTTGTCCATTATGTCCCATACTGAACTGCTGCTACTACTACTACTACTAGACCTACACAGCTGCGCATCTCTTGCCTTCTCCATCATGTTTCATACTGTTCTGTTGCTACTAGGATCCCTGCACAGAATAAATATAAAGAAGAAACCTAAAATCTAGGAGACCATGGAGTGTTAAATCAGACTAACTCATATTGGACACTAAATTCGCTAATCTCTTGTTTAGCATGGCTGTTTTAGCCATTTTCACATTATATTAGAATTTTTTCCCCTAAACCTATCCTAAATGATTACTTCATGTTTTCTAATTTAAGGATTCAAAGGCATAGATTATTTTATAGAAATTGGGTACATATAATATATAAAATAATACTGCTATACCGTGCTCATATCATATTGGGATATTTACTAGGAAAAATAAAGGACTGTGGCTCTGATTTAATAGCTACATGGTTCTCTACTGCTGGCCTTGCCAGTCTGTGTATGAGTTCTACAGACCACAAATGGCATCAGAAGGCCCATTGACCCCCACTACTAAATAGTTTTGGTGGCCAAACATTAATGTTTACTGCGGTAAGGAGCAGAGGACAAGTCTCTGACAGACACATTTTGCTCTTCTTTTGGTTTACACAAAGAATAGGACATGTTGATCCATGTTGATCTCCCAAAAACAGACATCAAGGAACAGTCAAGTTGCTCCAAAATGCATTAGACTGTCAGTAGATCCTTTTAACATTGGAAGGATCTGCCAATACTTATCTAACGTATAAGTAGTTTGTTTATTACAAATTACTGTATACCTAGGGAGGCATCCAGAAAACAGCTGAGGCTAAGAATATGCTCCTCTTTACTGAAGTAAACGCA
This sequence comes from Hyla sarda, assembly GCF_029499605.1. Taxonomy (NCBI): domain Eukaryota; kingdom Metazoa; phylum Chordata; class Amphibia; order Anura; family Hylidae; genus Hyla; species Hyla sarda. The sequence goes on from NC_079192.1 coordinate 40,614,932, forward strand.
ACACACACAATGCTTTTATGTTACCTGTCCTGACTGACATTTCAGTCATCTATATGTACTATATATGACCAGTTAAAACATAAAGAGTACATACCAGTTTGTTATCAATGCCAGGCTTGACTAGATTGTCAGTAGATCCTACCAGGAGCATTCCGCCAACAAAAATTTATGGCCACTTGTAGGTAACCATTGTGGTTTGTAGCCACAAACCACTGATCATATTACTAAATGGATCAGTGTTTAATTTTCATTGGTTTTCTAATCATGACAACCCCCTTTTATTAAATGATATTGGCTCTGTAAAGGAGGCCTGCCCTCTAATCCCTGGAAACAGTGATGAGTCCTAAGAACTTGAAGGAGCCATAAGGGGGGTCATTGTGAGTCCCAAATGATTCTTCTGTTGTGAGGTACTTGGGTTTCTGGAGCATCTGGTTAGGAGGAGAGTTGAGAAAAAATGGAGATGGAGAAGGGGTTTCCCCAGATTTCAGCTCTCCTAAATGACCTTTTGTTATCAGGACACATCCCCCATGGTGTCTAAGCCAACGACCACTTACTCCACATCTATTTTTGCTCAGGTCTCTTTCATATCAAATCAAGTAATCATCAGATGGGCGTAAACTTAAAGGGGTATTCCGGGCAAAAACATCTTATCCCGCCGCTGGGACCCCCCGCAATCTCCCTGCAGCACCCGCATTCTATGCAGGGCGGGGTCTCTAGTTTCGGAAACCTCCAGGTTTCCGGGACTGTAGATGTGATGTAACACCACGCCCCCTCATGACATCATAGGGGATAAGATGTTTTTGCCCGGAATACCCCTTTAAAGTTAAACTGACAGGTTGTTCACCCCTACTAAACATACAATACACTGGTTATGGTGCGGGTGAACAAGAGTTATTATTATTTAAAGAGCCAATGCACATGCTCTCTATCACCCAAAGTGCAAATGTGTCACGCTACAAAAACCTGCACAAAGGATGCGGTCTATCAAACCTACCCAACAAACCTACCCTTCACCTCCGGGCCATAAGGCACATGCAAGGGTCTGGGTTCAATGTCCCTTTTCGCCAAAGCTACTAAGGGACCACAAATGCACCTGGCTTCAACCTAGGCGTTAACCAAGGTGTCAGCCAAGGAGCCATATACTGATGGCATCTCGGCCAAAGCCAAGATGCCTGGGGGTTGCAGGGAGGTGAGGAACCTGATGGCCACACACACCTCTCCTAGACCAGCTAGAGGGACATCCAGAAGGGCCACTGCACCCTGAAAAATCCTGTGGACACACAATCACATATAGTGGCACAGTGACAAACAAAAAAAAAAAATGAGTGGATGAGTGCAGATATACTACCCTGACATCCAGCTGGACCTATGAAAAATGTCTCTAATACTAGCCAGAAGGCCGGGAATCAAGAGGTAAGTGCCAAAAGTGTAGAGGTAGGTGCCAGTGTTCAACTCAGCAAGCCTATCCTCCCAGTGAGTTTCGGCACAGGAACCAATTTAAGTAAGTAATACATCATTTTACTCTGATTCACTCACACTATAACCTAGTGCGGGCAGGGGCAACCTTCGGCACTGGAGATGCCATGATGCTCCCATGATGCTTTGGCAGCATTTTGACTGAAAGAGCATCATAGGAGATGTAGTCCAAAACATCTGCAGTGCAGAAGGTTGCCTATACCTGACCTAGTGTATTGGGTTTAGTGTGAGTAAACAGTCTGTCAGTTTCCCTTTAAAGTGTTAGTCTCACTTTGCTCTGGTGGCGGGATACATTAAAACTTCCCTGGGCAATCATGTAGCCTGACAATTGCCGTGAGACTCATGTGATCTAACGAAATCCCGGGAACTTTGACGCCGGAGGTCCCACTAAAGTCTAAGGCACCTCTAGCATTGAAATTCCCAGATCCCAGAAGTAAGACTAATGCTACCAGGTGATGGGTGGGATTACACAGTCAGAGGGTGTGTATTAGGCAGACACAGACCTCTGGGACTGTTTGGTTGATTTAGGGACTTTTTGGTTCATTGCCTGTCCCCAGGATTGACCATCAATATCTGATCAGTGGAGGGCCCACGCCCCGCTGACCAGCTGTCAGAGTTGTGGTGCCTTCATACACAGTATAAAGAGACAAAAGCAGACAACCCTGTACATTATATAGCAGCCATGCTGGGTTACTGCTGCTCAGCTCCCATGTAAGTGAATGGAAGATGGGCTGCGGTAACCCAGCATAGCCACTACCCAGTGTATGGTGCTGTATGCTTCTGTCTCTTTTTACATGCATACTGGCACCCTAGCTCTGACAGCTGGTCAATGGGGTATGGCAAACAGCTGATCGGTGGAGGTGATGGGTGACAGCCCCCTACCAGTCAGATACTGATGGGATATCGCATAAATAATCCTGCTTGTGCTTAACATGTCCAAGCATTGAAGGGGTACTCCACTGTTCAGCGTTTGGAAAAAACTGTTCCAAACGCTGGAGCCGGCGCCGGGAGCTCGAGACGTCATAGCCCTGCCCCTCATGATGTCACACCCCTCCCATAGACTTGCATTGAGGGGGCGGGGCATGACATCATGAGGGGGCGGGGCATGACGTCACAAGCTCCCGGCGCTGGCTCCAGCGTTCAGAACAGTTTGTTCCAAACGCTGAGCAGTGGAGTACCCCTTTAAGTTACCCATGCCTTAATGTTCATGTTGCAGAAAATTACACTACTTGACTAGCTCAATAACTCACCCCTTGTGTGTAGAACACATAATTGATTCCTATTACCGTATATACTAGAGTATAAGCCGACCCGAGTATAAGCCGAGGCCCCTAATTTCAACCCAAAATCCCAGGAAAAGTTATTGACTCGAGTATAAGCCTAGGGTGGGAAATACATTATCCCCCCTGTCATCATCCAGACCCCCGTCATTAACATCCTCATCATCATCACCGCCTGTCATCATCCAGACCCTCATCATCATCACCTGTCATCATCCCCTTGTCATCATCCCACACCCCCCCCCTTCATCATCCCCTTGTCATCATCCCCACCCCCCTTCATCATCCCCTTGTAATCATCCCACACCCCCCCCTTCATCATCCCCTTGTCATCATCCCCACCCCCCTTCATCATCCTCTTGTCATCATCCCACACCCCCCCTTCATCATCCTCTTATCATCCACCCTCAGTGGTCTTCAACCTGCGGACCTCCAGAGGTTTCAAAACTACAACTCCCAGCAAGCCCGGGCAGCCATCGGCTGTCCGGGCTTGCTGGGAGTTGTAGTTTTGAAACCTCCGGAGGTCCGCAGGTTGAAGACCACTGCGGCCTTCGACATCATCCAGCCCCCTCTCACCCCCCTTTAGTTCTGTACAGTACTCGCCTCTGCTCGGCGCTGGTCCGGTGCTGCAGGACTGTCCGGTGAGGAGGTCGTCCGGTGGGATAGTGGTTCCGGGCTGCTATCTTCACCGGGGGCGCCTCTTCTCCGCGCTTCGGGCCCAGAATAGAGGCGTTGCCTTGACGATGACGCAGAAGTACGTTGGTAATGAACGTACCTCTGCGTCGTTGTCAAGGCAACGTGACTATTCTGGGGCCGGGCCCGAAGCGCAGAGAAGAGGCCTCTCCGGTGAAGATAGCAGCCCGGAACCACTATCCCACCGGACGACCTCCTCACCGGACAGTCCTGCAGCACCGGACCAGCGCCGACGGAGGCGAGTACTGTACAGAACTAAAGGGTGTGAGAGGGGGCTGGATGATGTCGAAGGCCGCAGTGGTCTTCAACCTGCGGACCTCCAGAGGTTTCAAAACTACAACTCCCAGCAAGCCCGGACAGCCGATGGCTGCCCGGGCTTGCTGGGAGTTGTAGTTTTGAAACCTCTGGAGGTCCGCAGGTTGAAGACCACTGTGGGTGGAGAGTTCACTCGAGTATAAGCTGAGGGGGGTGTTTTCAGCACGAAAAATCGTGCTGAAAAACTCGGCTTATACTCAAGTATATACGGTACTATCTAGCAGTTCATGATTACCAGCAATAAAAAATCCAATAAATATTGTACAACATTTAAGAGACTGATGTAGCTTGTTAAACAATAGTAACTGTGTTATACATTCTGAGCTGAACCACAAATCCTGAAACTTACTCCGAAATTTATTCTCAATCCTTTGCCAAATCCAGTTCAGGAACCTCTGGCGTAGAATCTGTGGCGGGTTTGGTAAACCCATATTTGGTGTCATACAACGAAGATCATTCACATTTGTAATTGTTCCAGAATTCAATTTTTGAAGTTCTTTAAAAACTCTTTGATTTAAGTTAAGGTTCCTGGAAATTACTGTGGGCCCATAAAAGGGGTGTTATTTTACTACTTCACAAACTGTTTTTGTTGTTGAATCCATGTAAACCAAAATATAATTTAAGGAAATTAACCCTTATAAAGGTGCATACGAATGTGCATTATACAATATCAAAGATAAAACTTTTCATTTTTTTTTTATTTCTTCTTTAGTGGGGGGGGGGTTAATGACATAAGATAGTTTCCCAATATTTAATTATATTGGCTAGTGTATGTAGGCACGTAGAAGTCAATGATTCTTAACAACCTTTGGCAGGGCCACAAACTGATAGGCCACATTGCAAAATCTGTGCTAGGGCCCTAATGTGTCGAGTGAATAATGTGTATAGTAGTGATGCTATAATGTGAGCATGTCCCCCAGTCTGTTTTGAAATTGTCCTAAAAAGGGGTCTGGTTTATGCAAATATGTATCAAAATGGGTATTTCTGGGAGATTTTGTGGGTGTTACTGGGCACATTAGGTGGGGCTTAAAATGGTCGGCGAATGGAAACTGAAATTTTGGGCCCAAGACTATGTAAAGGTGAAGTATCCTTTTACCTACACCCCTGTGTAGGACCTAGTTTTGCAAGGTAATAAATATAAGATCACATCAAGGAAATCAATAAATAGTTTTCCCAAGATTACAGTTTATCACCAATTCACAGACTAGGTGATAGTGAATGTAACAGCAGCGTTCATGCTTGACCATCGCTCCATTCAGAGTGGCGGACACAGGACCCTATTGTACTGACTAGTGGGGGTCCTGGCAGTAAGTAATCAAACACCTATTAGCTATTCTATGTATATGTAACAAGTTGTAATCTTGGGATAACTCCTTTAACTTATCAGTGTCAGTCTTGCGGTATATAAGACCAGTTGATGGATTTTATAAGAAAGCTTTGCAAACAATATATTAAAAGCTGAAGTTTACAAGGTAATTACTCACCCAGCCCATGGAAGGGGGAATGTTCCTGGCACAAAGAGGGAGTACTTTCCGTCTTCATAGTAAAGTATTCAGTGATTAATCCAACACCTGAAAAGACCATGTACAAGATCATGAACCAGAGAACCTTCCGTCTTAGGCTAAAGATCTTAAATTTTTTTCGTAAATAAACTGTATTTTTTCCCAATCCTTTTATGGTATTTTTTCCAGATATGATCAACTTTCTTTTCCCCAGGACCTCAATAAAAGTCTTTATATCTGATTCATATTTATGTTTCATATCCTTTCATCAGCCGAAACCCTGAAACTAGTACTGTACAGGTTAGCTTTTCTATACATTCCTTTGAATTATGAATCAACAAAGATATAGAGATACGATCATGAAAATATATAGACATTCTCAGGAAAAAAAATGAGCGGTAGGGAAGAGGAGTGGGGGGGGGGGTATTAAAATGAAAGAAGACAAATAAAGCTCCTAATTTATTCATGTAAAGACAAAATGGACCAAATATATGTAACTTACCTTTTTAAGACATTTAGATTATACATCCTTAAATATGTAAAAATCTATTAGTTATAATTGATAGTTTTACTCTACATGGAAACTTTCAAGAAGTAGGCGAGATGTAGCGGATTATTTTTTTATGGCTTTAGACAGCTTAACATAAATACTTGGTGCTCATTATCCCAAAGGTGTTATTAAAGGGGTACTACGGTGGAAAACCATTTTTTTTTTTCCCAAATCAACTGGTGCCAGAAAGTTTAACAGATTTGTAAATTACTCTTATTTAAAAATCTTCAGTACTTATCAGCTGCTGTATGCTCCACAGGAAGTTGAATAGTTATTTTCTGTCTGACCACAGTTCTCTCTGCTGACACCTCTGTCCATGTCAGGAACTGTCCAGAGCAGGAGAGGTTTCCTATGGGGATTTGTTCCTACTCGGGACAGTTCCTGACATGGACAAAGGTGTTAATAAGTACTTGAAGGATTAAGATTTTTTAATAGAAGTAATTTACAAATCTGTTTAACTTTCTGGAGCCAGTTGATATGAAAAAAATTGTTTTCCATAGGAGTACCCCTTTAACTAATGTATACTTTACACTTGGTTTTCGGAGTTCATGCCTGCATGAGGTATAAAGATGTGAATGAGACAATCACATCCACAACTGTAGATCCATTAACAGCAGCTTGTTGATGGCTTCCTTTTCCATATTGTAATATAGGGCATGAATTAATGCTCCCTTAGTATATCTTTTCTATAGTTTCTATAGGATCGTAAAAAAAAAAAAAAATTCTTTCAGGCTACCTTAATATTATCTTTTTTTTATTTTTTATCTGCAGTAAGGATTGGTTAAAAGTCCTTGCAATTAAGTCTGAAAAGAATATAATAAATGTAATTTCAGGCAAAGTTCACACATTGTCAAATGTATTGACGTATTTTATTTTACATGCACATTTTTGTCTTTTGGAAAAAAAAATTCAGTTTCTTTGACTATTATGGACAAAAATGCACAGGTAAAATTAAATACATCAGTATATTTTAAGATGTGTGAGATTAGCCTCAGTGTAAAATAAGACTACAAATAAAAGCAACAATTATTAGCTTGTAAGTGAAAAAGTTAAATAAAGTAACAATACTATATTTAATAAAATCAAATAAAATAACAAACATTATTTATTTAGTCTGTAGATTTCTTTCATATAATATTAAATTATGACATGGTCAGATTATTTTCAAGCTGTAATTTTATTTTATCTTATCATCCTTATCATATTATTTTATTTTATCATATTATGTGCTATTACATATACTATATGGTATTACATGATCATTATTTCATTCTTTTCTAGTCAATGTAATATATTTTTATATTAGCATTATATTCTTTTCGTACTATAATTTTATGTTTTTCACCCATGTGAGTTTACGTATGTGAAAAAAACACCATCATTTTTACATTCATATACACATAATCTCATGTGTTATTTGTCCAATCGGAAGTATAAATATCAAAAATCCCACATGTTCTGTACGTTCAGATCCACATTAAACTAAAATAAAGGTCCAAACATCAAAAAGAGCAAATGAAAAAAGAGGAACCCGACACCTGGGTGACACGTTTCCAGCAACTGGTCCTTATTTACAACTTCAGACTAAGAATATAGTAATAGCATGAAACATGTCATCCAGTCACAGAGTTCTGTCTGGATTGCTTTTATGTTTGGTCTCAAATAAAGTTGGTTCTTTTATATTTAATATATCACTTGGTTGCAGGACCTTTTGTTTTACATAGTTCAATCGGGTGTAAGATTTTTATTTCTTTTTTTCACACTCCAATGTGCATTTTGCCATATTAAGGAGCATGAAAGATTTATTGCGCACTAAAGTCTGAGTTCATAATGCTAATTTGGTCAGGGTTTAGGTCAATATTTTAATCAGAATTTTTAACTAAAACCAGCAGTGGGTCTGAAACACAGAAAAAGGTACAAATCTTTGCATTATGGTTTTCTCTGGGTTGGTTCCACTCGTAACTTTTGGCTAAAATACCAATCAAAATACTATGTATGAACCCAATCTAAGAAGTTCACAATAAAAAGACTCCACATGTTTCACTGAAATAAAAAAATAAAAAATTACAGTATTTGACTGATAAAGTAAAATTGAATGGTAGTACTAATTATATCAAATAATATATTTTTATAAACTTCTTTATATGAATTTTATTAGCCGTTAAAAATATTTTTTGTACTATATATTATTTAAATACTTTTCAGAATTTTTAAACAATTTTTAAATGACATATAAATAAGTATTTATAATAACAGCAACACATATACACACATGCATATCTTAATGAATTAGTTGATAGTGTGCCTGAAATGATTAACATGTAGATATATGTAACTGAGCTGTAAAATACTGCGGAATATCATGTCCCTATAAAAAAAAGGATTATTAAAATTATTTTTAAATAAACTAAAAATTTCATTTTATTATTATAACTATTATTATTATTATCATGACTTTACATTTTATTTTTGGCCCAGTTTTAGCATCCTAACAAGAATAATATGATGTTACAGTTAACTGTATATTAATTAATTTATTTATCTATGATACCTCCTAAATAGAGGAATATAAGCATAGTTAATAATATTATTATTTTAAGGGACCCAGGAAAGTGAACACATTGTGCATGTAAACATTAATAAATAGACAACATTGCTAGTATTGCTAGTATCAGTAATAGAAGAATAACACAAAATGAATCTAAACTCCTCAATTATATTTTCTACATATTATAGAGTCTTCTATTTTGAGTAATTATTATTTTTTTAATATAAAATAAAAAGAAATCTGGCTTGATCCTTATCTTTCGGTTGACTCTCATCTAATCTCCTTCCACCGAACATTAAACAATTGCAGTAATCACCCTTACTCTGTTTCCTAAATGAAATGCCTCCTCAGAATTTTATATGTATCAGCTGCTCCAATATAACTTGACGGTATTGTGTCTTCACTTATTAAACCGCAATGGCTCTAGGGTATATTAAGATCCTATTAACCACTATAGCCCCTGCTTGAATGGCGCTGTACTCCCCTGATACCTGTAGCATTAAAATAACAATAATATTAGCATGGATTTACTTTATCTGCTTTGCCAATAGAGGAGTTTTATTCAATTATAAAAAAAATGTAAAAAATAAAAAATTACAAAAATATTCCAGCAATAGTTAAAAGATGAAAAGATGGTGTCTTCGATAGAGCCTATAAAGTACAATCCACCAAGGAATGATCTCCCTTTTTATAAAATAGGAAGTATTGGATGATCGATGACAAATCTTCTCTTACCTTGCACTGGGTTATACTTTGCGGTGTTGTTTTTGTATTTTTCTGCTTAAGATCTTTGTTTTCCTCCTTCTGAGATGTGAATTATTCTTTACCAGAAGCAAAAATCTTCATCAGTTCATTATAAGAACTTGCTCATCCATCATCTGACTGCACCTTCTGAAAAAGAGAGAGAAGAACAGAAGGGAGGTGTGAGGGAGAAAGGAGGGCTGGTTAAAAGTGAAGTCTACTTATTCTTTGCTATATAGACAATAGAAGGTTAATCAATGGACACTTATTGGAATCTAATAATCATATTTTATTGCTAATATATTATCAACCCATCTATCTAATATCCCCCTATATATCGATTTTGTATGTATCCATCAGTTTTCTATCTATCTAATATCTATCTAGTGTATATCTCCTATCTATCGCTCATATTTATCTATCTATTGTCTAAACATTTTTCATTTATCAATATCTATCTCATATCTAGGCAACATAAGGTTAATCCTAAAGATCAATCGTCATTTAATGGAATTTCTTAATCATATCATTTTGCTAATCCTTTATCTATTTATCCCTCTTATATCTATCTATATATGATTCTTGTATTTATCCACCAGTCTTCTATCTATCTATCTATCTCATATCTATCTATCTATCTATCGATCTCATATCTATCTCATATCTATCATCTAATATCTGTCTATCAATTATATATCTATCATCAATCTATCCATCTATCTCATATCTATCTACCTATCTATCATCTATCGATCTATCTATCTTTCTATCTATCTAACTATCTCATATCTATCTATCTCATATCTATCTATCTATCTCATATCTTTCTATCTATCTATCTCGTATCTATCTACCTATCTATCATCTATCGATCTTTCTATCTATCTATCTCATATCTATCTCATATCTATCTATCTATCTCATATCTAGCTCATATCTTTCTATCTATCTCATATCTATCTATCTATCTCATACAGTATCTATCTATCTATCTCATATCTATCTATCTATCTATCTATCTCCTATCTGTCACGTACCGGCAGGACTGGTAGTGGATCCTCTGGACCAGAGAGGCGATGACGCAGGTTGTACCAGAGGACCGGTTCTAAGTGGTTACTGGTTTTCACCAGAGCCCGCCGCAAGGCGGGATGGACTTGCTGCGGCGGTAACCACCAGGTGGTATACTCCAGTAGCAACTCGACCTCTCTGGCAGCTGATATGGCGTGGTACACAGGGAGCAGGCAAGAGCGTAGTCGGACGTAGCAGAGGTCAGGGCAGGCAGCCAGGGTTCACAGGCGAGTATACGGTAGCAATGGGTTCGGCAACTGGCAAGGCAATAAACACAGTAGGGAACGCTTTCTCAGAGGCACAAGGCACAAAGATCTGGCAAGGGCAGGAAGGGGCAGGTGCCTTTTATTGGGAGAACACAGTGGGAGGTGAGGGACCAGCGCACCAAGCGGGCGCTCCGGTCCGGAGGTGGAGACCGGAGCGCTCACTGTGACACTATCTATCTCATATCTATCTGGGTCATATCTAACTATCTCATATCTATCTACCCATCTATGTCATATCAATCTATCCATCTATCTATCTAGAAAAAAATAATGGAGGAGCAGCACAAAAGAAGCAAAAATCAAAAAAATAAGTTGGTGCAAGCAACTAGTTGGCCCGGTCAAAGGCCCAAATCCAGATACAGCAGCAGAATATAGTCGCAGCACACCAAAAATAGTGAAAAAATAAGGTAGCTTTATTCCATATCAGAAATACAAGAGCAACGTTTCGGCTGCCTGTGCAGCCTTTTTCAAGCATGCTTGAAAAAGGCTGCACAGGCAGCTGAAACGTTGCTCTTGTATTTCTGATATGGAATAAATTACCTTATTTTTTCACTATTTTTGATGTGCTGTGACTATATTCTGCTGCTGTATCTATCTACTTCATATCTATCTATCTATCTCATATCTATCTATCTATCTCATATCTGTCTATCTCATATCTATCTATCTCATATCTATCTATCGCATATCTATCTCAGAAATCTATCTCAGAAATTAAATAGATAGATTGATATGAGATAGATATGCGATAGATAGATATGAGAGAGATAGATAGATAGATATGAGATAGTCACTGCTTGACAAAGGCTGTGTGAGACAGCTGAAACGTCGCCTCCTGTATGTTTGGTTGAATAAAGCCACACATTTTTTCACGGAATTGAGTGCTGCTGCTTTCTTCGTTAGACATGAGATAGATAGATAGATAGATAGATAGAAATTAAATAGATAGATATGAGATAGATAGATAGAAATTAAATAGATAGATATATCTATCTATCTCATATCTATCTATCTATTTAATTTCTATCTATCTCATATCTATCTATTTATATCTCATATCTATCTATCTCATATCTATCTATCTAGACAAAAGGATAAGTCAGCCAGCACTATTGATTTCAAACTATTGTATGGACCTGGCTTACAGGTGCAAGCTGCTGAGCTAAATATACAGCAACAGAAGAATACAGCAGCACACTGCTAGCACAAAGATATAGCTAAAACATGAGTATATAGATACAACATGAAAAGCTATACAGCTGTGGTGTTATAAATGGAAATATAAAATTATGAAGTTATGAAATAGTGAGGTACTTAGCTTGCAATTTGGCGGCCAAATAGCTTGGACCGTCCCACCGCGGTAAGGTGACCCTACACTATGAATATGCCTTTGTGTGATCAGTTCAGCAGGCATTGCAGGATCTGAAACATCCCAGACACCTTATATACACCTGATAGAGGTGGGTGGGGTGCAAGAGCCAACATGGAGGTAGCCACTCCCCCGTATGTACAATACAGACAAAAGGATAAGTCAGCAAGCACTATTGATTCCAAACTATTGTATGGACCTGTATGGATCTATCTATCTCATATCTATCTGTCTGTATATTTATATACAGAGGGGAGGAGTGAGGAACAAAGAAGGGCATGTTAAATGTGAAGTCCCCTTATTATTTGCCATATAGGTAATAGAAGATTAATCTTAAAGGGGTATTCCAGGCAAAAACATCTTATTCCCCTATCGAAAGGATAGGGGATAAGATGTCTGATCGCGCGGGGGGGGGGGGGCTGCCGCTGGGATCCCCCACGATCTCCCTGCAGCAGCCTGCATTCTATGCGTAGCTGCGTCTGAAGTTTCGGAAACCGCCGGGCTTCCGAGACGCCACGCCCCCTCCATTCATTTCTATGGGAGGGGGTGTAACGGCCGCAACGCCCAATCCCATAGACATGAATGGAGGGGGCGTGGAGTTACGTCACGTCCCTGTCTCGGAAGGCCGGAGGTTTCCGAAACTTCAGACGCAGCTACGCATAGAACACGGGCTACTGCAGGGAGATCGCGGAGGGCCAGCCGCTGGGCTGACATCTTATTCCCTATCCTTTTCGATAGGGGATAAGATGTTTTTGCCCTGAATACCCCTTTAAAGGAATGACAGTATTTATTAGATTTTTTAAAAAAAATTTTATGGGCACTGTCCTTTGCAACAGCTTTTTATTAAATGTAGATATTAATAGTATATGTACAGTTTATTTGGTATATACATTGTTAAAAAAAAATTGTTAAAAAATGGTCCATATTGTTTACCACTAGGGTCCCTCCACTGTCCAGAACACTGTCTATACAGGAAGCGTGGGCAGGACAAGCAAGGCTCTGAGCATCCATAAGGCTTGTCAATCAGCCTGCTGTGTGAATCGGGGATGTGTCACAGAGCTTTAGGAGTGAGAAGATGTTCTCACAGAGGATGTGAGGGCAAGCAAGGGAACACCCCCTCCTCCTCAGGGAATTTCATGTAGTGTGAGCAACATTAACAAAGGAAATAGGAGCCAAAAAAGGATGAAACCCAGGATTTTATCAGGGACAGGATCAGCAGCAGTTAAAAAGTAAGCCTGAAGTTTTTTTTTTATTATCATATATTATTGATATTCCTTTACCTATCTATCTATTCATCTAGAAAGTATTACTTTACTGAGAGAGTAGTGGATGCAGGGAATAGCCTTCCTGCAGAAGTGGTCACTGCAAATACAGTGAAGGCGTTTAAACATGCATGGGATAAGCATAAGGCTATCCTTCATATAAGATAGGGTTAGGCATAAGGCTATCCTTCATATAAGATAGGGATATGCATAAGGCTTCCTTCATATAAGATAGGGATAGGTATAAGGATATCCTTCATATAAGATAGGGTTAGGCATAAGGCTATCCTTCATATAAGATAGGGATAGGCATAAGGCTATGCTTCATATAAGATGGGGTTAGGCATAAGGCTATTCTTCATATAAGATAGGGATATGCATAAGGCTTTCCTTCATATAAGATAGGGATAGGTATAAGGCTATCCTTCATATTAGATAGGGACAGGGACTGTTAATAGTATTCAGATAGTATTAGGAAGACTAGATGGGCATAATAAAAAAAAAAATTATGTTAAAAATAAAATAAAATAAAAGTTCCACCATAAAAATGTAAATAAGCCCCTTCTCCCAATGTTCAAATAAAACACTGTAAAAAAAAAATCAATATACATATTGGGTATATTAATTAATTTGTTTATTATTATTATTATTACATTCCTGATCCTGCACGGACAACAAGGTAAAAGCAAAAAAATTCAAAATGCCAAAATTAAAAATTTTTGGTCACATCACATCCCAGAAAAAAAAGGGAATAAAAAGTGATCAAAAAGCCAGGCATACACAAACATGGTACCATTAACCCCTTAAGGACCAACCAATTTTTTACCTCTATGACCAGGCTCTTTTTTAAAATTTGACATGTATCTCTTTAACCCCTTAAGGACCAGGGGGTTTTCCGTTTTTGCACTTTAGTTTCTTCCTCCTTACCTTTAAAAAATCATAATCCTTTAAATTTTTCACCTAAAAATCCATATGATAGCTTATTTTTTGCGCCACCAATTCTACTTTGTAATGACATCAGTCATTTTACCTAAAAATTACACCTTCTCTTTATTCTGTAGGTCCATATGGTTAAAATGATACCCTACTTATATCGGTTTGATTTTGTCGTACTTCTGAAAAAAATCATAACTACATGCAGGAAAATGTATATGTCACGATGCCGGCTGGCAGGTAGTGGACCCTCTGTGCCAGAGAGGGATTGGCGTGGACCGTGCTAGTGGACCGGTTCTAAGCCACTACTGGTTTTCACCAGAGCCCGCCGCAAAGCGGGATGGTCTTGCTGCGGCGGTAGTGACCAGGTCGTATCCACTAGCAACGGCTCACCTCTCTGGCTGCTGAAGATAGGCGCGGTACAAGGGAGTAGGCAGAAGCAAGGTCGGACGTAGCAGAAGGTCGGGGCAGGCAGCAAGGATCGTAGTCAGGGGCAACGGCAGAAGGTCTGGAAACACTGGCAAGGAATACACAAGGAACGCTTTCACTGGCACTAAGGCAACAAGATCCGGCAAGGGAGTGCAAGGGAAGTGAGGTAATATAGGGAAGTGCACAGGTGAAAACCCTAATTGGAACCACTGCGCCAATCAGCGGCGCAGTGGCCCTTTAAATCGCAGAGACCCGGCGCGCGCGCGCCCTAGGGAGCGGGGCCGCGCGCGCCGGGACAGAACAGACGGGGAGCGAGTCAGGTAGGGGAGCCGGGGTGCGCATCGCGAGCGGGCGCTACCCGCATCGCGAATCGCATCCCGGCTGGCAGCAGGATCGCAGCGCCCCGGGTCAGAGGACGTGACCGGAGCGCTGCAGCGGAGGGAGTGAAGCGAGCGCTCCGGGGAGGAGCGGGGACCCGGAGCGCTCGGCGTAACAGTACCCCCCCCCTTGGGTCTCCCCCTCTTCTTGGAGCCTGAGAACCTGAGGAGCAGACTTTTGTCAAGGATGTTGTCCTCAGGTTCCCAGGATCTCTCTTCAGGACCACAACCCTCCCAGTCTACTAAAAAAAAATTTTTCCCTCTGACCTTTTTGGCAGCCAAAATTTCCTTGACCGAGAAGACGTCCGAGGAGCCGGAAACAGGAGTGGGAGGAACAGATTTGGGAGAAAAACGGTTGAGGATGAGTGGTTTGAGAAGAGAGACGTGAAAGGCATTAGGGATACGAAGAGAAGGAGGAAGAAGAAGTTTATAAGAGACAGGATTAATTTGACACAAAATTTTGAAAGGACCAAGATAGCGTGGTCCCAACTTGTAGCTAGGGACACGGAAGCGGACATATTTAGCGGAGAGCCATACCTTGTCTCCAGGGGAAAAAACGGGGGGAGCTCTTCTTTTCTTATCCGCGAACCTCTTCATGCGTGAAGAAGCCTGTAAGAGAGAATTTTGGGTCTCTCTCCATATAATGGAAAGGTCACGAGAAATTTCATCCACAGCGGGCAGACCAGAGGGCAAGGGGGTAGGGAGGGGGGGAAGAGGGTGACGGCCGTACACCACGAAAAATGGGGATTTGGAGGAAGATTCAGAGACCCTGAAGTTATACGAGAATTCGGCCCATGGAAGGAGATCTGCCCAGTCATCCTGGCGGGAGGAAACAAAATGTCGCAAATAATCACCCAGGATCTGGTTAATTCTTTCTACTTGTCCATTGGACTGGGGATGATATGCAGAGGAAAAATTTAATTTAATCTTGAGTTGTTTACAGAGAGCTCTCCAGAATTTAGACACGAATTGGACCCCTCTATCCGAGACAATCTGCGTAGGCAACCCGTGAAGACGAAAAATGTGTACAAAAAATTGTTTAGCCAACTGAGGCGCAGAAGGAAGACCAGGAAGAGGGATGAAATGTGCCATTTTGGAGAATCGATCAACGACCACCCAAATAACGGTGTTGCCACGGGAAGGGGGTAAATCAGTAATAAAATCCATACCAATCAGAGACCAAGGCTGTTCGGGGACAGGCAGAGGATGAAGAAAACCAGCGGGCTTCTGGCGAGGAGTCTTATCCCGGGCACAGATAGTGCAGGCTCGCACAAAGTCCCCAACATCCGTCTCCAGAGTCGGCCACCAATAGAAGCGGGAGATGAGTTGCACAGATTTCTTGATGCCCGCATGACCTGCGAGATGGGAGGAGTGACCCCATTTGAGGATTCCGAGGCGTTGGCGTGGAGAAACAAAGGTCTTTCCTGGAGGAGTCTGCCTGATGGAGGCAGGAGAAGTGGAGATCAGGCAGTCAGGTGGAATGATGTGTTGCGGAGGGAGATCAACTTCTGAGGCATCCGAGGAACGAGAGAGAGCATCGGCCCTAATGTTCTTATCGGCAGGACGAAAGTGAATCTCAAAATTAAATCGGGCAAAGAACAGAGACCACCGGGCCTGGCGAGGATTCAGCCGTTGGGCCGACTGGAGGTAGGAGAGGTTCTTGTGGTCGGTGTAGATAATAACAGGAAATCTTGATCCCTCCAGCAGATGCCTCCATTCCTCAAGTGCTAATTTAATGGCTAGAAGCTCTCGATCCCCGATGGAGTAGTTCCTCTCCGCTGGAGAGAAGGTCCTAGAGAAAAAACCACAAGTGACAGCATGCCCGGAAGAATTTTTTTGTAGAAGAACAGCTCCAGCTCCTACTGAGGAGGCATCAACCTCCAATAGGAAGGGTTTGGAAGGGTCAGGTCTGGAGAGCACGGGAGCCGAAGAAAAGGCAGACTTGAGTCGTTTAAAGGAGTCTTCTGCTTGAGGAGGCCAGGACTTGGGATCAGCATTTTTTTTGGTTAAAGCCACGATAGGAGCCACAATGGTAGAAAAATGTGGAATAAATTGCCTGTAATAATTGGCGAACCCCAAAAAGCGTTGGATAGCACGGAGTCCGGAGGGGCGTGGCCAATTTAAGACGGCAGAGAGTTTGTCTGGATCCATCTGTAGTCCCTGGCCAGAGACCAAATATCCTAGAAAAGGAAGAGATTGGCATTCAAACAGACATTTCTCAATTTTGGCATAGAGTTGGTTGTCACGAAGTCTCTGAAGAACCATACGGACATGCTGGCGGTGTTCTTCTAGATTGGCAGAAAAAATTAGGATATCGTCCAGATATACCACAACACAGGAGTATAACAGATCACGAAAAATTTCATTGACAAAGTCTTGGAAGACGGCAGGGGCATTGCACAGTCCAAAGGGCATGACCAGATACTCAAAGTGTCCATCTCTGGTGTTAAATGCCGTTTTCCACTCGTCCCCCTCTCTGATGCGGATGAGGTTATAGGCGCCTCTTAAGTCCAATTTAGTGAAGATGTGGGCACCTTGGAGGCGATCAAAGAGTTCAGAGATGAGGGGTAAGGGGTAGCGGTTCTTAACCGTGATTTTATTAAGACCGCGGTAGTCAATGCAAGGACGTAGGGAGCCATCTTTTTTGGACACAAAGAAAAATCCGGCTCCGGCAGGAGAGGAGGATTTACGGATAAAGCCCTTTTTTAGATTCTCCTGGACGTATTCGGACATGGCAAGAGTCTCTGGGGCAGAGAGAGGATAAATTCTGCCCCGGGGTGGAGTAGTACCCGGGAGGAGGTCGATAGGGCAATCATAAGGCCTGTGAGGAGGTAGAGTCTCAGCTTGTTTTTTGCAGAAAACATCCGCGAAGTCCATATAGGCCTTAGGGAGACCGGTTACTGGAGGAACCACAGAGTTACGGCAAGGGTTACTGGGAACCGGTTTTAGACAGTTCTTGGAACAAGAGGACCCCCAACTCTTGATCTCCCCAGTGGACCAATCCAGGGTTGGGGAATGAAGTTGAAGCCAGGGAAGTCCAAGGAGAATCTCCGAGGTGCAATTGGGAAGGACCAAAAGTTCAATCCTCTCATGATGAGATCCGATGCTCATAAGAAGGGGCTCCGTGCGGAAACGTATGGTACAGTCCAATCTTTCATTATTTACACAATTGATGTAGAGGGGTCTGGCGAGACTGGTCACTGGGATGTTGAACCTGTTGACGAGAGAGGCCAAAATAAAATTTCCTGCAGATCCAGAGTCCAAGAAGGCCACTGTAGAGAAGGAGAAGGCAGAGGCAGACATCCGCACAGGCACAGTAAGACGTGGAGAAGCAGAGTAGACATCAAGGACTGTCTCACCTTTGTGCGGAGTCAGCGTACGTCTTTCCAGGCGGGGAGGACGGATAGGACAATCCCTCAGGAAGTGTTCGGTACTAGCACAGTACAGGCAGAGGTTCTCCATACGGCGTCGTGTCCTCTCTTGAGGTGTCAGGCGAGACCGGTCGACCTGCATAGCCTCCACGGCGGGAGGCACAGGAACAGATTGCAGGGGACCAGAGGAGAGAGGAGCCGAGGAGACGAAACGCCTCGTGCGAACAGAGTCCATATCTTGGCGGAGTTCCTGACGCCTTTCAGAAAAACGCATGTCAATGCGAGTGGCTAGGTGAATAAGTTCATGTAGATTAGCAGGAATTTCTCGTGCGGCCAGAACATCTTTAATGTTGCTGGATAGGCCTTTTTTGAAGGTCGCGCAGAGGGCCTCATTATTCCAGGACAATTCTGAAGCAAGTGTACGGAATTGTACGGCATACTCGCCAACGGAAGAATTACCCTGGACCAGGTTCAACAGGGCAGTCTCAGCAGAAGAGGCTCGGGCAGGTTCCTCAAAGACACTTCGGATTTCCGAGAAGAAGGAGTGTACAGAGGCAGTGACGGGGTCATTGCGGTCCCAGAGCGGTGTGGCCCATGACAGGGCTTTTCCGGACAGAAGACTGACTACGAAAGCCACCTTAGACCTTTCAGTGGGAAACAGGTCCGACATCATCTCCAGATGCAGGGAACATTGGGAAAGAAAGCCACGGCAAAACTTAGAGTCCCCATCAAATTTATCCGGCAAGGATAAGCGTATCCCAGGAGCGGCCACTCGCTGCGGAGGAGGTGCAGGAGCTGGCGGAGGAGATGACTGCTGAAGCTGTGGTAGCAACTGTTGTAGCATAACGGTCAGTTGAGACAGCTGTTGGCCTTGTTGCGCTATCTGTTGTGACTGCTGGGCGACCACCGTGGTGAGGTCAGCGACAACTGGCAGAGGAACTTCAGCGGGATCCATGGCCGGATCTACTGTCACGATGCCGGCTGGCAGGTAGTGGACCCTCTGTGCCAGAGAGGGATTGGCGTGGACCGTGCTAGTGGACCGGTTCTAAGCCACTACTGGTTTTCACCAGAGCCCGCCGCAAAGCGGGATGGTCTTGCTGCGGCGGTAGTGACCAGGTCGTATCCACTAGCAACGGCTCACCTCTCTGGCTGCTGAAGATAGGCGCGGTACAAGGGAGTAGGCAGAAGCAAGGTCGGACGTAGCAGAAGGTCGGGGCAGGCAGCAAGGATCGTAGTCAGGGGCAACGGCAGAAGGTCTGGAAACACTGGCAAGGAATACACAAGGAACGCTTTCACTGGCACTAAGGCAACAAGATCCGGCAAGGGAGTGCAAGGGAAGTGAGGTAATATAGGGAAGTGCACAGGTGAAAACCCTAATTGGAACCACTGCGCCAATCAGCGGCGCAGTGGCCCTTTAAATCGCAGAGACCCGGCGCGCGCGCGCCCTAGGGAGCGGGGCCGCGCGCGCCGGGACAGAACAGACGGGGAGCGAGTCAGGTAGGGGAGCCGGGGTGCGCATCGCGAGCGGGCGCTACCCGCATCGCGAATCGCATCCCGGCTGGCAGCAGGATCGCAGCGCCCCGGGTCAGAGGACGTGACCGGAGCGCTGCAGCGGAGGGAGTGAAGCGAGCGCTCCGGGGAGGAGCGGGGACCCGGAGCGCTCGGCGTAACAGTATACGTTTAAAATTGTCATCTTCTGACCCCTATAACTTTTTTATTTTATCGCGTATGGGTCAATATGAGGGCGAATTTTCTGCGCCGTGATCTGAAGTTTTTAGCGGTACCCTGTTTGTATGGATCGGACTTATTGATCACTTTTTATTCATTTTTTCATAATATAAAAAGTGACCAATCATACACTATTTTGGACTTTGGAATTTTTTTGCGCGCACGCCACTGACCGTTTAATTAACGACATACTTTTATAATTCGGACATTTCTGCACGCGGCGATACCACATATGTTTATTTTTATTTACACTGTTTTATTTTGTTACTAGGAAATGCCGGGTGATTTAAACTTTTAATTCAGAAGGGAATACCTGAAAGGGTTAACTTTTTTTTACACTTTTTTTTTGCGAGCTCATAGCTCCTATAGGGACCTATGAGCTTGCAATGGCTGAACTCAGGCATGGAGCAATCAATCAGAGCCGGGACGCCGACGGAAGAAGGTAGGCACCTTCTTCTCTCCGGGAGCTGATCGGGGCATCGCGATTTTATCACGATGACCCCGATCAGCCCAAATGAGCAGCCGGGAAGCATTTACTTTCACTTTCGATGTGGCTCTCAGCTTTGAGCGCCGCATCGGAAGGGTTAATGTCACGATTCGGCTAGCTGGTTGTGGATCCTCTGTGTCAGCGAGGGATTGGCGTGGACCGTGCCGGTGGACCGGTTCTAAGATGCTACTGGTATTCACCAGAACCCGCCGCAAAGCGGGATGGTCTTGCTGCGGCGGTAGCAACCAGGTCGTATCCACTGGCAACGGCTCAACCTCGCTGATTGCTGAGAAGGCGTGGGACAAAAGGACTAGGCAGAGGCAAGGTCAGACGTAGCAGAAGGTCGGGGCAGGCGGCAAGGTTCGTAGTCAATATGGATAGCAGAAGATCTGGAAACACAGGCTTTGGACAACACTAAACGCTTTCACTGGCACAAGGCAACAAGATCCGGCAAGGGAGTGCAGGGGAAGTGAGGTAATATAGCCAGGGAGCAGGTGGAAGCTAATTAGGCAAATTGGGCCAGGCACCAATCATTGGTGCACTGGCCTTTTAAATCTTAGAGAGCTGGCAGGACATGACGGCCGGGGGCCGGGACAGGTAAGTGACTTGGGATGCGATTCGCGAGCGGGCGCGTCCCGCTATGCGAATCGCATCCCCGCCGGCAATGTCAGTGCAGCGCTCCCGGTCAGCGGGTCTGACCGGGGCGCTGCAGAGAGAGGAACGCCACGAGCGCTCCGGGGAGGAGCAGGTACCTGGAGCGCTCGGCGTAACAGTACCCCCCCCCCCTTAGGTCTCCCCCTTTTTTTGTCCGGCAACTGCTTCACATGGGACGAGGACACTGGGAGTGATTGTAGGGTTTCCTCAAAGGCAGGCAGTACAGCAGGAGTGGGCATGGGGAGGGAGGGCAGAGGGTGAAGCTTGGCATGGGGCAGGGTGTCACCAGGACGGGGGCCATGAGGAGGCACGGCACAGTCCTGATAGGCCTTGGGGAGACCAGGTGTAGGAGGAGGCACTGAGGCTTGCCTGACGGAACTGGGAGGAGACGTGAGGCATCTCTTGCGGCAAGCAGAACCCCAATTCTTGATCTCCCCGGTGGTCCAGTCAAGGGTGGGAGAATGATGCTGGAGCCATGGAAGACCGAGGAGGACTTCAGAGGTGCAATTGGGAAGGACGAACAATCCAATCTTTTCGTGATGGGGTCCAATGCACATTAAGAGGGGTTTTGTGCGGTAACGCACGGTGCAATCCAATTTAACTCTGTTGACCGAGGAAATGTAGAGCGGCTTGACGAGACGGGTCACCGGGATGCAGAACTTATTCACCAAAGAGTCCAGAATAAAATTTCCAGAGGCACCAGAGTCCAAGCAGGCCACGGCTGAGAGGGAGGAGTTGGCAGAAGGAGAAATCCGTATGGGCACCGTGAGACGTGGAGAAGCAGACTTCGTACCAAGAGACGCCACACCCACGTGAGCTGGGTGCGTGCGTGCGTTTCCCAGACGTGGAGGAAAAATAGGGCAATCCACCAAGAAATGTTCGGTACTGGCGCAGTACAGACAAAGATTTTCTTCCCTATGGCGAGTCCTCTCTTCCTGGGTCAGGCGAGACCGATCCACTTGCATAGCCTCCTCGGCGGGAGGCACAGGCATAGATTGCAAAGGATACTGTGGGAGAGGTGCCCAGAGATCTAGGTCTTTTTCCTGGCGGAGCTCCTGGTGTCTCTCAGAAAAACGCATGTCAATGCGGGTGGCCAAATGGATAAGTTCTTGCAGGTTGGCAGGAATCTCTCGTGCGGCCAGCACATCCTTGATGTTACTGGATAGGCCTTTTTTAAAGGTCGCGCAGAGAGCCTCGTTATTCCAAGATAATTCGGAAGCGAGAGTACGAAATCGGATGGCGTACTCGCCTACTGAAGAATTGCCCTGGACCAGGTTCAGCAGGGCAGTCTCGGCAGAAGAAGCTCGGACTGGTTCCTCGAAGACACTACGGACTTCAGCGAAGAAGGACTGGACTGTGGCTGTGGCAGGATCATTGCGGTCCCAGAGCGGTGTGGCCCAAGACAAGGCCTTTCCAGAAAGAAGGCTCACTACGAACGCCACCTTAGACCGTTCTGTAGGAAATTGGTCCGACAACATCTCCATATGCAGGGAACATTGAGACAAAAATCCACGGCAGAGTCTAGAGTCCCCATAAAATTTGTCCGGCAGGGACAAGCGGAGGCTAGGAGCGGCCAGTCGCTGCGGAGGAGGTGCAGGAGCTGGCGGAGGAGATGGTTGCTGCTGTAGCAGTGGCAGAAGTTGCTGTAACGTGGCGGTCAACTGCGACAGCTGCTGTCCTTGTTGGGCAATTTGCTGCGATTGCTGAGCGACCACCGTGGTAAGGTCAGCGAGACTTGGCAGCGGCACCTCAGCGGGATCCATGGCCGGATCTACTGTCACGTTTCGGCTAGCTGGTTGTGGATCCTCTGTGTCAGCGAGGGATTGGCGTGGATCGTGCCGGTGGACCGGTTCTAAGATGCTACTGGTATTCACCAGAGCCCGCCGCAAAGCGGGATGGTCTTGCTGCAGCGGTAGCAACCAGGTCGTATCCACTGGCAACGGCTCAACCTCGCTGACTGCTGAGAAGGCGTGGGACAAAAGGACTAGGCAGAGGCAAGGTCAGACGTAGCAGAAGGTCAGGGCAGGCGGCAAGGTTCGTAGTCAATATGGATAGCAGAAGATCTGGAAACACAGGCTTTGGACAACACTAAACGCTTTCACTGGCACAAGGCAACAAGATCCGGCAAGGGAGTGCAGGGGAAGTGAGGTAATATAGCCAGGGAGCAGGTGGAAGCTAATTAGGCTAATTGGGCCAGGCACCAATCATTGGTGCACTGGCCCTTTAAATCCTAGAGAGCTGGCGCGCGCGCGCCCTATGGAGCGGAGCCGCGTGCGCCAGGACATGACAGCCGGGGGCCGGGACAGGTAAGTGACTTGGGATGCGATTCGTAAGCGGGCGCGTCCCGCTATGCGAATCGCATCCCCGCCGGCAATGTCAGTGCAGCGCTCCCGGTCAGCGGGTCTGACCGGGGTGCTGCAGAGAGAGGAACGCCGCGAGCGCTCCGGGGAGGAGCAGGGACCCGGAGCGCTCGGCGTAACAGTTAATAGCGTGTGACCGAACGATCGCAGCCGCGCGCTATTAGCCGCGGGTCCCGGCTGTGAATAGGCTCCGGGACCATTCCGCTATGACGCAGGGTCCCTATGGGACCCTGCGTTATAGACAGGGACCGGACTTAGGACGTATTCATACGTCCTATGTCCTTAAGGGGTTAAATGGTAATAACTTTAGAACGCTTTTTCTGAGCAGAGCAATTCTGAGATAGTTTTTTCGTGACATATTGTACTTTATATAACTGGTGCATTTTTGTTGACACATGAAGCATTTTTTGTGAAAAACTTCAAAATATTGTGAAAAACTGGAAAATTTCTGGCGTTTTTTTTTAATGGTGTACACTGTGCGGTAAAAGTGATATTATATTTATTCTGTGGGTCAGTACGATTATGGCGATACCCATTTTATATAGCTTTCTATGTTCTTTTTCCTTTTCTGAGCAAAATTCTTTTTCTGACATTCATTTTCCAACAGCCGTAACTTTTTAATTTGTCGTCCGACGCCATTGAGTAAGGGCATATTTTTTGCTGCAGTATTAAGCAGCTAATAAGTACAGGAAGGATTAAGAATTTTTTATAGAAGTAATTTTCAAATCTGTTTAACTTTCTGGCACCAGTTGATTAAAAAAAAAAAGTTTTTCACCAGAGTACCCCTTTAATGCTCCGGCAGCTGCGACGGGACTCCGGCTGTGATTGACAGCCGGGTCCTGTCGCTGATCTCCTGCGCTGCCCACGGCGGATGATTGGAAGTATGCATACGTCGAATGATTGGACGTATGCATACGTCCTATAGCGGGAAGGGGTTAAAAACTACAGCCCATGCAAAAAATAAACCCTCACAAAGCTCCCTGGGTGAAAAAATAAAAAAGTTATAGGGGTCTTTTTCAAGTTTCAATATTTTTTTAACCATAAAACTAAAAACATAAATTATCCAAGTTTGGTATAATTGGAATCGTGCTGATCCATAAAATTAGCCCATCAGTTTTACCATATTGTGATCATCAAAAAAATGATTGCCTCACAAAATTGTGCAATTCCATATAAGCCCTAATACAACTTTGTCAGTGGAAAAATAAAAAAGTTATGGGAAGGTGAGGAGAAAATAATACATGATCCAGAAATCAAGATTTCAACCTCCCCTTAGGGATAAAAACAGTACAATAATAGAAAAGCATGTAAACATGGGTATTATTTTAACCCCTCAATGACGATGGACATAAATGTACAACCTGATGGGCTAGGTCCTAGCGCACCAGGATGTAAATTTATGTCCTGTACATAAAGTGAGCCCCTAGGCTATCAGCAGCCAGGGACCAGCTGGTAATGGCAAACATTAGCGATCATGCTATTGTCAGCCATTAACCCCTCAGATGCTATGATCAATACAGATCACGACATCTGTGGCAATGCCGCCATTCTAATGGATGATCGGATTGCCCCCGGCACGGTGGTGGGATCCGATCATCCAAGATAGCGGATGGAGGTCCCCTCTTGTCTGCCTTCTAGCAGACCAGAGAAGTAGATTGCTGATAATACTGATCAGTGAAATGCCTTTGCATAGCCCTAGACATCTTATCCCCTATTCAAAGGATAGGGCATAAGATGTCTGACTGCGGGAGTCCTGCAGCTGGGACCCCCGTGATCTCCCTGCAGCACCATGCCCCCTTGTGATGTCGCACCACACCCATAAGATGTCTGGGGCGGAGAACCCCTTTAACCCCTTAAGGACCCAGACAATTTTCACTGTAGGACTCGGCCATTTTTTGCACATCTGACCACTGTCACTTTAAGCATTAGTAACTCTGGGATGCTTTTACCTTTCATTCTGCTTCAGAGATAGCTTTTTTGTGACATATTCTACTTCATGTTAATGGTAAATTTTCGTCGATACTAGCATCATCTGTTGGTGAAAAATTCCAAAATTTTATGAAAAAATAGAAAATATTGCTTTTTTTTTTTTTTACAGCTTGTAAGGAAAATGGAGACATTCCAAATAAATTATATATTGTTTCACATATAAAATATGTCTACTTTATGTTGACATCATAAAGATCACAAGTTTTTACTTTTGGAAGACATCGGAGGGCTTCAAAGTTCAGCAGCAATTTTACAATTTTTCACAAAATTTTCAAAATCTGAATTTTTCAGGGACCAGTTCAGTTTTGAAGTGGATTTGAAGGGCCTTCATATTAGAAATACCCCACAAATGACCCCATTATAAAAACTGCACCCCTCAAAGTATTCAAAATGACATTCAGTAAGTGTGTTAAGCCTTTAGGTGCTTCACAGGAATAGCAGCAAAGTGAAGGAGAAAATTCAAAATCTTCATTTTTACACTCGCATGTTCTTGTAGACCCAGTTTTTTAATTTTTGCAAAGGGTAATAGGAGAAAAAGTCCCCCAAAATGTGTAACCCAATTTCTCTCGAGTAAGGAAATACCTCATATGTGTATGTCAAGTGTTCGGCGGGCACAGTAGAGTGCTCAGAAGGGAAGGAGCAACAATGGGATTTTGGAGAGTGAATTTTGATGAAATGTTTTTTTTGGGGGAATGTCACATTAAGGAAGCCCCTTTGGTGCCAGAACAGCAGAAAACCCCCCACATGGCATACCATTTTGGAAACTATACCCCTCAAGGCACGTAACAAGGGGTCCAGTGAGCCTTAACAGCCCACATTAAAGTGCAGTTCTTTTCCCAAATTTACCATTTTTACAAAAGGTAACCCCATCTCTTCTGAGTATGGAAATACCGCTTGTTAGGATGTAAAATGCTCTGCGGGCGAACTACAATGCTCAGAAGAGAAGGAGTCACATTTGGCTTTTGGAAAGCAAATTTTGCTGAAGTGGTTTTTGGTGGGCATGTCGCATTTAGGAAACCCCTATGGTGCCAGCACAGCAAAAAAAAAAATTACCACATGGCACACTATTTTGGAAACTACACCCCCCAAGGAACGTAACAAGGAGTACAGTGACCCTTTATTACAGTGTTAGTGTAGTGTAGTGTTTTTAGGGTACATTCACACTGGCGGGTTATGGTAAGTTTCCCGCTAGGAGTTTGCGCTGCGGCGAAAAATTTGCCGCAGCTCAAACTTGAAGCAGGATACTCACTGTAAACCTGCCCGTGTGAATGTACCCTGTACATTCACATGGGGGGCAAACCTCCAGCTGTTTCAAAACTACAACTTCCATCATGTACTAACAGACTGTGCATGCTGGGAGTTGTACTTTTGCAACAGCTGGAGGCACACTGGTTGGAAAACCTTCAGTTAGGTTCTGTTACCTAACTCAGTATTTTCCAGTGTGCCTCCAGCTGTTGCAAAACTACAACTCACAGCATGTACTGATCGCCAAAGGGCATGCTGGGAGATGCAGTTATGCAACAGCTGGAGATACGCAACTACAACTCCCAGCATGGCGAGACAGCTGTTTGCTATTTGGGTATGCTGGGATTTGCAGTTTTGCAACATCTGGACAGTTACAGTTTAGAGACCACTGCACAGTGGTCTCCAAACTGTAGCCCTCCAGATGTTGCAAAACTACAAATCCCAGCATGCCCAGACAGCAAACAGCTGTGTGGGCATGCTAGGAGTTGAAGTTTTGCAAGATCTGGAGGGCTACAGTTTAGAGACCACTGTATAGTGGTCTCAAACTGTAGTCCTCCAGCTGTTGCAAAACTACAAATCTCAGCATGCCCAAACAGCTGTCTAGGCATGCTGGGAGTTGTAGTTTTGCAACATCTGGAGGGCTACAGTTTAGAGACCACTGTATAGTGGTTTCAAACTGTAGCCCTCCAGATGTTGCTAGGCAACTCACCAGCTTCCGTAGGATCCAGGGAGCATCGCCGTCCTGCCACCGATCTCCACCGTTGATCGTCGCCTCCTCTGCCACCAATGGGTGAGTGGACCTCCGGCACCGATCCCCGTCAGTTTCCCCGTTCTGCCCCGCCTATTGTGGGTGGAAAGAACGGGGAAACTGAAAGTTAACCCCCCCGCCCCCGATCTGCTATTGGTCGTTGCTTCTATACGACCAATAGCAGGGATAGGAGGGGTGGTACCCCTGCCACCTCACTCCTATCCCTTCAGGGGGATCATGGGTGTCTTGGACAACCCCAATCCTTTATTTTTCAGGTCACCATAGACCCGTATGACCCGGAATTGCGCAAATTGCCGGTGTGAATTTACCGGCGATTTCGCTGATCGCCGACATGGGGGGGCGACATTGGGGCGTACATGTACGTCATGGGTCCTTAACTACCAGGGTCCCATGAAGTACCGGTACAACATGAGTCCTTAACAGGTTAACAGTATAAGCAATCTAATAATTGCTATATATAGCCTCTATGTGGACATAAAAAGTGTTATATAAATGTTAAAAGAAAGTAAAAAAAAATTTGAAAAAAACCCTCCCCCAATAAAATGTTATTTGCCTCTCTTCCCCACTTTACTCAAAAAAGCATAAAATTTTAAATAATTAGTAAACATATTTGGTATCTGTGGGTGCCTAAATGTCCGAACTTTCAAAATATAATGTTAATAATCCTGTACGGTGAATGGTGTAAACATTTTTTAAAAAGTCAGAAATTACTGCTTTTTGGCCACATCACATCTGAGAAAAAATGTTTATACAAAGGGATCAAAAAGTAACATATAGGCAAATGTGGAACCAAGAAAAGTTAAAGATCATGGCACAAAAAATCTCTTACAGTCCTCTATACTAAAAAATTTGAGTGTTAGAAGGGTCAGAATAGGGTGATTTAAAACTTACTAATTTTGTTTATAAAGTTAGATTTTTTTTAAAAGTAGTACAGTAATAGTAAAGCATGTAAACATGAGGATAATTTTATTGGATTGACTTACAGAATAAAGAGAACATGTCATTTGCATTTTCAGTTCCCCCCCCCCCCCACAAATAATATATTTTTTGGTTGCACTGTACATTTTATGGTAAAATGAAAGGTGTTATAACAAAGGACAATTGGTCGCTCAAAAAAACAAGCCCTCATACGGATCTGTAGATGCAATAATAAAAGAGTTATGGCTCTTAGAAGATGAAGAGGAAAAAGCGAAAACGCAAAATGGAAATGGGCTGTGTCCTTAGGGGTTAAAGGGGTACTTCACTGCCTCAGCGTTCAGAACATTTTGTGGGGGGCTTGGCCTTGACGTCATGAGCCCTGGCGCCCACACGCTGAGGCAGTGGAGTACCCCATTAAGACATCATGCTATCAATGTAATATATAATTACATATTGATTACCAAATTGAAAGAAGAAAACAACTCTTTTATCTGACTGGGAATCATACCCAGCTCGTGGCAAGTAGAGCGCAAAATCCCAACCACTAGGCCACCAGGGAAGATTTCTGGATAGTATTTTACATGTTGATATGGAAGTACAGCCATATTGAAAATTTGTGGATGAAAGATATTTTTTTCTGATTTTCGGCTAGAAATTTCAAAAAACGTCAACTTGTTTGCAAACCATAAAGTTCTGCCATTGGACAGCTAACTGATTGGTGTTAAATTTCTCCCAACAAAGGATTTTTTTGGTTGACTTTGTCACTTTTCTTAACCCCTTAAGGACCGGGGGTTTTTCCGTTTTTGCATTTTCGTTTTTTGCTCCTTGCCTTTAAAAAATCATAACTCTTTCAATTTTGCACCTAAAAATCCATATGATGGCTTATTTTTTGCACCACCAATTCTACTTTGTAATGACGTCAGTCATTGTGCCCAAAAATCTACGGTGAAACGGGAAAAAAAATCATTGTGAGACAAAATTGAAAAAAAAAACGCCATTTTGTAACTTTTGGGGGCTTCCGTTTCTACGTAGTACATTTTTCGGTAAAAATGACACCTTACCTTTATTCTGTAGGTCCATATGATTAAAATGATACCCTACTTATACAGGTTTGAATTTGTCGCACTTCTGGAAAAAATCATAACTTCATGCAGAAAAATTTATACGTTTAAAATTGTCATCTTCTGACCCCTATAACTTTTTTATTTTTCCGTGTATGGGGCGGTATGAGGGCTCATTTTTTGCGCCGTGATCTGAAGTTTTTAACGGTATCATTTTTGCATTGATAGGACTTATTGATCGCTTTTTATTCATTTTTTCATGATATAAAAAGTGACCAAAAATGCACTATTTTGGACTTTGGAATTTTTTTGCGCGCACGCCATTGACCGTGCGGTTTAATTAACAATATATTTTTATAATTCGGACATTTCCGCACGCGGCGATACCATTTATGTTTATTTTTATTTTTATTTACACTGTGTTTTTTCTTTTATGGGAAAAGGGGGGTGATTCAAACTTTTAATAGGGAAGGGGTTAAATGATGTTTATTCACTTTTTTTTTGCACTTTTTTTTTGCAGTGTTATAGGTCCCATAGGGACCTATAACACTGCACACACTGATCTTTTACATTGATCACTGGTTTCTCATAAGAAACCAGTGATCGATGATTCTGCCGCATGACTGCTCATGCCTGGATCTCAGGCACTGAGCAGTCATTCGGCGATCGGACAGCGAGGAGGCAGGTAGGGGCCCTCCCGCTGTCCTGTCAGCTGTTCGGGATGCCGCGATTTCACCGCGGCTATCCCGAACAGCCCACTGAGCTAGCCGGCATGCTTTCGGTTTCACTTTAGACGCGGCGTTCAACTTTGAACGCCGCGTCTAAAGGGTTAATAGCGCGCGGCACAGCGATCAATGCCGCGCGCTATTAGCCACGGGTCCCGGCCGTTGTTAGAGGCCGGGCCCGAACCGCTATGACGCGGGGCCACGCCGTGGCCCCGCGTTATAGATCGGGAGTGGACACATGACGTTCCAGTACGTCATGTGTCCTTAAGGGGTTAAAGGGGTACTCCGGTGGAAAAACAATTTTTTTTTTCTTTTTTAAATCAACTGGTGCCAGAAAGTTAAACATATTTGTAAATTACTTCTATTAAAAAATCTTAATCCTTCCTGTATTTATTAGCTGCTGAATACTACAGAGGAAATTATTTTCTTTTTGGAATGCTCTCTGATGACATCACGAACACACTGCTCTCTGCTGACGTTAATATAATAATAATAAGTCTTTATTTATTGTTGTCCTTAGTGGGATTTGAACCCAAGGCAGCAGTGCTAACCACTAAGCCACCATGCTGCCCTTAGCATACATCTGCTATGCACGGTTGCTAAAATGGACAGAGATGTCAGCAGAGAGCACTGTGGTCGTGATGTCATCAGTGTTCCTAGCATTCAGCAGCTAATAAGTACTGGAAGGATTAATATTTTTTAACAGAAGTAATTTACAAATATGTTTAACTTTCTGGCACCAGTTGATTTAAAAAAGAAAAAAAAAAATGTTTTTCCACCGGAGTACCCCTTTAACCTTAAATGTATATGGGCACCTTTGGGATACAAGTCAGAACTGAACCACAAAATCCCCAATCAAACTGTGTGTGAATAAGGTCCTAACCTACCAACAGGTGAAAGCATGCAGCTTATGCATGTGTCTCCCCACCCCCATGCTTCTTCATAACAATGACTGAAGGTCCTTAAATTCCTGCACAGCTGGATCCTGGTGGGAGGAAATGCAGATGGGCCAACGTAAGCATGTGGGGGTAAGTAAAACAAAAGAGCTGTGCCAAGTATATGCTGTCATTGACATGGGTATTTTCACTTATAGTAAAGCTGGGGCATAAAGTCCATAAAGAGAAACACCACATCTACACTGCCATGCTCATAAATAGAAGGAAAAAAAAGTATGGTGTAAGCTGAGCAATTCTACCTATAAAAAAAACACAAAAACATGACAAATATATTAAGACATCATGCTGCCAATGAATATAATTTCCTCTAGGTTACTAAGCAAAGTGTAAAAATAAAATCATTCTTTCCCTGACCGGGAATCGAACCCGGGCCGCGGCGGTGAGAGCGCCGAATCCTAACCACTAGACCACCAGGGAAGCTGTTTTCAGACTGTTGCACATTTGTTACTTGAAAATAAAACTTCTCCTGCCAGAAGCTTGATAGCTCTTGAAATGCACATTTGGAATTTTTCTTTGTGATCAATTATGGAGACATTATATATTATCATTGGCCGCCAGCGCATATCTCTTTGTACATGGGTCATGTGCTGCTTATAATAATGGAAGTGATCGTTCATATGTATGGCCCTTTACTTAGAATGGTTTTGCACTGTTCCCTACATTTTGGGTTTTCCAAAGCTCAAATCCACCACATTTTCTGTGGAAACCTTAATACTGTAGATATGTTGGGATTTTTTTTTTTAAATGTAGGGGACACGCCCCCTTTTCAATGGCCACTCCCCCTTTCCATGGAAGGCCCTGATTAACTAAGACCGGAGTGTAGTTTTCTTTGTGGGTTTAGTTTCCCGACAGGTATTTTTTTCAATTTTTCAGTATTTACTAATCTTTCACTATGTTTTGCACTTTTCCCTACTTTTTTTTTTTACACATGCTCTGAGCTTAAATCCACCACATTTAATGTGGAAACATTAGTAAATTTGTAGGCTTCTTTCAAAAAAATGTAGTTTTTTTTTTTAGACACACCCTTTTTTGACACGCCCCTTTGTGGGTTATTTGAGGAATGTAGAGAGTTAGTAGAGTTTATTGGATTTTTTGTTTGAAGTTCTGGTGCACAATACAAAAAAAACTCTACAAAATCTACTCAGAAAAGCCTTGAAAATGAGGCCCACTCTGCCACTTAGTCTTCTTCTAACAGGTGAGTGGGAAACATGTGGCTACTCTGTGCCAGACAGTGGGGAGAAGCCCTGTTCACTACTACATCTTGGCTCCAGTACAGGAGAGAACAAAGGTCCTGATAACTTATCTCCTTCTGACAGGGAGCAATCATAGAACATCTTCTTAATCTAATCGCTAACATAGTATAAGCACTGTCTTCAGTTAAAAGAGTATAAAGTGCTATTGTGGTATTACGGTTACAAAAAAACTCTCAAATCTACAGGAATTTACTCAATATACTGGCACTGCAAAACCATGGCAGCACACATCTCTATTGGAGTCCATAAGGATCCTTGTCTCCTGTTGTTTGGAAATGGTAATGCAAAATTGAACCCGAGCCATGGTACTGAGAGCACTGAATCCTGACACTAGACCACCAGGGAAGATAGAAATCTTAAAATTATTTTGGGATGAGACCCCCCATAAATCTCTTGCAATAGCCAGGAGAAACAGCAGAGAGCACTGTGGTCAGACTAGAAAGAGGAACAGGGGGAGCTCCCTCCCTCTGTAACCCTACTAGAAGCTCCCATCCTGACAGTTGCGGTGGGCTGCTCTGTTGCAGCCCTTTCAGGCCAATAGAAGCAAATACTGGCTGGGGACAGCTATGACTGATTCCTGGCCAGCTTTCGGGCTGTTCTTAGTGTTTATGTCTTACAGTTTTACTGTTAAATGACAGTGACACTTGAAAACAATATAACAAATAAAGAAAAGGATTTCTCTGACCGAGAATCAAACCTGGGCCGCGGGAGTGAGAGGGCTGAATCCTAACCACTAAACCACCAGGGATGGTGGTAAAAAAAAAAAGTACGATTTCAATATGCAAGTGTGATATAATAAACAAATGGTGAAATCCCCCAATTTCATGTTCAATCTCCCCATTTCATCTCTATCCCCCAATTTCACTTAAAAAACCTGATACTTACCTAGTCCCGTTCCCCGGAGGGCTGCCACAGATCCTGTTCTGCAATATGCAGTCTGGTTTCTTATGGGACTTACAGGACCTACCTGCTCAGCCAATCATTGGCCTAACACAGGATTTGCCATACCGGCATATCCCAGTTCGCTAAAATCTCGATATATGTTGCAGCACCAGTAAACAACATTGATTACAGTGGTTGGACAAAATTACCAAAACACCCTATTTTTACATAGTCAAGTTGTACTGGTCCTGACACCCCTGCCATCACCAAAAGGCTCAGTGATGTAGCTTATATCACTGTTGATAAACGTTATTACTTGTTCTGTTCTAAAAATCATTTGTTTTAGGGTTGGGATAAGTCAGATCTGGGATTGTTGGTGTGCACCTGGTATGTGTGTCTGTGATTTGAGATGCTCAGTTAATAGGTGTGTTAAGGTCTACGGTTTCCTTCTTCACATCTCAGTATGCAAAAATCTGCACAACATCTTAAAACCTTGTCGAATTACATAAATTTACAGCTGTTCAAATTACCACAGAATGTAAGTTCAACAAAGAGCTCTTCTGTCTCTCATGGAAAACTTTGACTTTTGACCACAGCTACTTCTGTCTGTCTAGTGGGGGAATCTATCATTGTTTGTGTAGCTGAATGATTTTTGTCCACCTTTATTTTGTGTGGTGCTAACATGTATGTTTGCAAAGTTTGTAAATTGGTCGCAGAGCATTTGTTAAATTTTGCATAGGTACACATTTCCTGAAATTCCAGTTAAGTACATCATTTTCTATGGTTTACCCTTTGCGCAAATTTCACCCATTGCGCAATTTTTTTTATCCCAATGTGCAAAAATAAATAAATTGCAATTTTTTTTTTTACACACGAAGAAATGCTAAGCCATGTCTGGGATGGTATATATTTGAAATGTTTTGGAGGTGTTTGAGCAAATATTAGCGACAGTTTTAAAAAGTTGCAGTTCCTCGACCACTGCAAAAAGTTGTTAAATGTAAACTTGGTCAGAGGATCTGTAAAATTGAAGGTTTTTTGGGGTGTTCCCAAAGAGATGACAACTAAAAGTAAAAAATTCTCATTTTAAAATTTAAAGCTAAAATGCACAGTTCTGCCGACACCTACTGGTTATAGGTGGAACTGGCAAGAATTTAAAGTCTTCAAGAATTTAAATATCTGCAGTATGTTCTGTTGTGGATTCTTTGCTCCTAATTTTCCCACATAGTGATTAGATATGTTGCATTTGTGCTGACTAGCAAAATAAGTAAAAATATTGTACTCTGTTTTATTCACATTACAAATGTAAGATCAGATGAAGGATTCTGACAACAGAAAGGAAATGCATCTATTTGTTTTTAGTTGTCTTCTGAGAACCTTGGGGTGACAAGAAAAATGTATATCGAACGTAATTCATATGAACTTAATTGGAAAAAAAAAGTAATGCTAAACAAAAGAAAGTCCCTGACTGGGAATTGAACCCAGGCCATGGCGGTGAAAACATAACCACTAGACCACCAGGGAAGGTAGATAAGCTAAAACGTACCCTTCAGATCCAACCGAAAAACATGTTTTTAAATATATCACTCAGTACCTAATCCAGACAGTGTACATCTAATTTGTATGTGTCCAGCACCTTTATTTCTTTTTTTATTATACTTTCAATTTAGCTCACTAGTCTGAATTCCTCTCAAAGGGAGGGGGCATGGCCTCACTGTGCAGGTCTCCGCCCCCTCCCTCAGTATGCTGTCTGCTCACATCTCCCCTAGCATTAGCGAAACTACAACTCCCAGCTTGTCCTCACTGAGAGTAGTGGGACACAAGCTAATAGTGGGAGGATTTTTCCTCCAGCTGTGAGCCCTGCCCTCACAGCTGTCAATCAAAGAAGTGTGTCCATGACGCATGGACACAGCAGGACTAGTATGTGTCCAAGCAGGCAGGGGGGCAGTTTGACTGGCTTTTTCAGTATGAAATACTGAAAATGTTCTAATGAAAGCAATTGCAAAACCTATTGGTTATACATGCTTTACAACATATCAAAAGTTTTTGTATCTGACAGTGAACATTTTATTTGCTAGGGGTCTGACTGATGAGACCTCCTTCGATCTCTTGCAATAGCCAGGAGAAGCAACAGAGAGCACTGTGGTCAGACTGGAAAGAGGAACAGATGGAGCTCCTTCCCTCTGTAACCCTACTAGAACCTTCCATCCTGACAGTTGCGGTGGGCTGCTCTGTTGCGGCCCTCTCAGACTAGTAATAGCAAACGCTGGCTGGGGACCGCTACAATTGATTCCTGCCCAGCTTTAGGGCTGTTCTTAGTGTTACTGTGTTACAGTTTTACTGTAAAAGAGTACCTGTCACCAACTAAACTAAACTTTTAATATATTGTTCCTTATGTAATTATAAGACACTTTGCTATTTACTTGTTGTTATAATTCTCAACCTTTATTTGTTTTTAATGTGATTGAAAAAACGGCCACTAGGTGGCTCTGTTCTGTTCCCTTCGCAAGTCATACAGTTTGGTCTTCTCCCGGCCTGGCAAAAGACCAAAAAAAAAGAGCGAGGTAAAGCTCTCTCAGGCTTCAGTGACATTGCGCCTGCTGGGGAATGCCCACTTTCTTTTGCCAGGAGCTCACACAATGTGAGCAAGGGGAAGGTATGATACAAAGCTTTTTAAAGCTCAGAATTTTTTTTTTAAGGGCAGGAGGGGTGTTAGGAGCAATTAGGGAATATAATCTGTGTTAATCTAGAAAATATGATTTGATGACAGGTACTCTTTAAATGACAGTGACACTTAAAAACAATATAACAGATATAGAAAAAGACATTCCCTGACCGGGAATCGAATCCTAACCACTGGACCACCAGGGATGATAACAATTGAATGATTGTTTGAGATCTCACTGCTGAGACCCCCATCGATCTCTAGCTATAGCCAATAGATGCACATGCACCATGCTTTATACCCCAGCTCAGTGCTCAATCCTTTTTATTGAAGGAGCTCAGCTCTATTTGTTGTGGGGGTCTCAGCACTGAGACCCTGATCAATAAAAACTTTTCACATCTCCGTGTATCAGTTTTTGTTTAAATGACAGTAACACTTTGACTAAAACATTGGATATGCAACACAAAAAGAGAAATACAGCCGCACATCCACCATTTGTAATTTGATCTACTTGCTTCTCAGCATAATTTCAAAAACTAACAGGTTGCTAATATACATTTTGATCAAAAAGTACAAGCCCACTCGCCCCGTCAAGGCCACCTCGTTAGAGTGGGTCCCTAACCTGACACTGGCGAAGCGCCCGGTGGCGAACACTGCCTCCGAGACTCCATGCCCAACGGGGGGAGTAACCCAGTGGCCAGGCAGCCCCACTACTGCCCGACCAAGCCCCTGGCTCTGGGCCACTCCACCCCACAGACAAAGCATCATAGAAACAATGGCCACCACAGAGAACCACACCAGTATGAAACCTACCATGTGCTCACTGCCAGAGGGCTGGGAGAATGGCAGGAGGAAACCCTTATGCAGTTTCTTGCTAATTAAAAATGCCTGGGCCAAATGGGTGGAGTGGAGTGCTGGCCAAGGAAGAAGGGAGAGACTACAAATGTGCAACACAAAAAGAGAAACACAGCTGCACATCCACCATTTGTAATTTGATCTACTTGCTTCTCAGCATAATTTCAAAAACTAACAGGTTGTTAGTATACATTTTGATCAAAAAGTACAAGCCCACTCGCCAAGTCAAGGCCACCTAGTTAGAGTGGGTCCCTAACCTGACACTGGCGTAGCACCCAGTGGCGACCACTGCCTCTGCCTAAATCAAAATACAAAATTGTGGATGTGTGGCCATGTCTGTTTTTTCTACCGGGATTCACATTGTGTATTCTATCCCCTCCCTTTTTTTTGTTTTTTTCACTTGGTCTGCACTCCTTTTTCCTCCTTACCTTTTAAAAATTATAACCCTTTCAATTTTCCACCTAAAAATCCATATTATGGCTTATTTTTTGCACCACCAATCCTACTTTGCAGTGACATTAGTCATTTTACCCAAAAATCCACGGCGAAACGGGAAAAAAAAATTATTGTGCAACAAAATTGAAGAAAAAAATCAATTTTGTAACTTTTGGGGGCTTCCGTTTCCACGCAGTAAATTTTTTGGTAAAAATGACACCTTATCTTTATTCTGGAGGTCCATACGGTTAAAATGATACCCTACTTATATAGGTTTGATTTTGTCGTACTTCTGGAAAAAATCATAACTACATGCAGGAAAATGTATACGTTTAAAAATGTAATCTTCTGACCCCTATAACTTTTTATTTTTCTGCGTACGGGGCGGTATGAGGGCTCATTTTTTGCGCCGTGATCTGAAGTTTTTATCCGTACCATTTTTGTATTGACCTGACTTTTTGATCGCTTTTTATACATTTTTTAATGGTATAAAAAGGGACCAAAAATACGCTATTTTGGACTTTGGAATTTCTTTACGTGTACGCCATTGACCATGTGGTTTAATTAACGATATAGTTTTATAGTTCGGACATTTACGCACGCGGCCATACCACATATGTTTATTTTTATTTACATAGTTTTTTTTTTATGGGAAAAGGGGGGTGATTCAAACTTTTATTAGGGAAGGGGCTACATTTTTTGGGAAGGGGTTACATTTTTTGCAGTGTTATAGCCCCCACACTGACCTTTTACACTGATCACTGGCATGTATTAACATGTAATTGATCAGTGTTATCGGCGCTTGACTGCTCCTGCCTGGATCTCAGGCACGGAGCAGTCATTTGCCGATCGGACACTGAGGAGGCAGGTAGGGATCCTCTCAGTGTCCTGTAAGCTTTTCGGGACACCGCAATTTCAACGCTGTTGATGGCCGCTGGGACCGACCCGATATGACGCGGGGTCACCCCACGTTATATCACGGGAGTCGGCGCAGGACGTAAATATACGTCCTGAGTCGTTAAATTACAGTAATACTTTAACTAAAACAATATAATAGAGAAAGTAAAAGAAAATATTTTCCCTGACCGGGAATCGAACCCAGGCCGCGGCGGTGAGAGCGCCGAATCCTAACCACTAGACCACCAGGGAGATGTAGCCTTACACAAAAATCTGAAGAAATAAACAATGAGGAAATCAATGTTCCAAAACCAATGTGGAATTACATTTTATTGTGGATTTTGCGATTATATTATACATAATCTGCACAATGGACATGCCAGCATCAGAACACCTCTGCAGCCACTGATTCGTTTTGGAATATTGAATTCGTATACTACAAAAAACACGCTGCAGGGAAAATGATCTATCTAACTCCTTAACCCCTTAAGGACTCATGACGTACCAGTATGTCATGAGTCCGCTCCCGATCTATAACGCGGGGCCACGGCGTGGCCCCACGTCATAGCGGGTCGGGCCCGGCCTCTAACAACGGCCGGGACCCGTGGCTAATAGCGCAGTGTCTAAAGTGAAAGTGAAAGCATGCCGGTTAGCTCAGGGAGCTGCTCGGGATAGCAGCGGTGAAATCGGCGCATCCCGAACAGCTTACAGGACAGCCGGAGGGTCCCTACCTGCCTCCTCGCTGTCCAATCGCCGAATGACTGCTCATTGCCTGAGATCCAGGCATGAGCAGTCAAGCGGCAGAATCATCGATCACTGGTTTCCTATGAGAAACCAGTGATCAATGTGAAAGATCAGTGTGTGCAGTGTTATAGGTCCCTATGGGAGCTATAACACTGCAAAATAAAAGTTTGAATCACCCCCTTTTCCCATAAAAAAAAACTGTGTAAATAAAAATATGTGGTATCGCCGCGTCCGGAAATGTCCGTATTATAAAAATATATCGTTAATTAACCCCTTAAGGACGCAGGACGTAAATGTACGTCCTGGTGAGGTGGTACTTAACGCACCAGGACGTACATTTACGTCCTGTGCATAACCGCGGAGCGATGCCCGTGTCATGCGCGGCTGATCCCGGCTGCTGATCGCAGCCAGGGACCCGCCGGCAATGGCCGACGCCCGCGATCTCGCGGGCGTCCGCCATTAACCCCTCAGGTGCCGAGATCAATACAGATCCCGGCATCTGTGGCAGTGCGCGATTTGAATGAATGATCAGATCGCCCGCAGCGCTGCTGCGGGGGTCCGATCATTCAGAACGCCGCACGGAGGTCCCCTCTCCTTCCTCCGTCCGGCTCCCGGCGTCTCCTGCTCTGGTCTGTGATCGAGCAGACCAGAGCAGAAGATGACCGATAATACTGATCTGTTCTATGTCCTATACATAGAACAGATCAGTATTAGCAATCATGGTATTGCTATGAATAGTCCCCTATGGGGACTATTCAAGTGTAAAAAAAAAAAAAAAAAAAAAAAAATTTAAAAGTAAAAAAAGTGAAAAATCCCCTCCCCCAATAAAAAAAGTAAAACGTCCGTTTTTTTCCTATTTTACCCCCAAAAAGCGTAAATTTTTTTTTATAGACATATTTGGTATCGCCGCGTGCGTAAATGTCCGAACTATTAAAATAAAATGTTAATGATCCCGTACGGTGAACGGCGTGAACGAAAAAAAAAAAAAGTCCTAAATTCCTACTTTTTTAATACATTTTATAAAAAAAAAATTATAAAAAATGTATTAAAAGTTTTTTATATGCAAATGTGGTATCAAAAAAAAGTTAAGATCATGGCGCAAAAAATGAGCCCCCATACCGCCGCTTATACAGAAAAATAAAAAAGTTAGAGGTCATCAAAATAAAGGGATTATAAACGTACTAATTTGGTTAAAAAGTTTGTGATTTTTTTTAAGCGCAACAATAATATAAAAGTATGTAATAATGGGTATCATTTTAATCGTATTGACCCTCAGAATAAAGAACACACGTCATTTTTACCATAAATTGTACGGCGTGAAAACGAAACCTTCCAAAATTAGCGTTTTTCGTTTTAATTTCCCCACAAAAATAGTGTTTTTTGGTTGCGCCATACATTTTATGATATAATGAGTGATGTCATTACAAAGGACAACTGGTCGCGCCAAAAACAAGCCTCATACTAGTCTGTGGATGAAAATATAAAAGAGTTATGATTTTTAGAATGCGAGGAGGAAAAAATGAAAACGTAAAAATTAAATTGTCTGAGTCCTTAAGGCCAAAATAGGCTGAGTCCTTAAGGGGTTAAACCGCACGGTCGCGCCAAAAAATTCCAAAGTCCAAAATAATGCATTTTTGGTCACTTTTTATATCAAGAAAAACGAATAAAAAGCGATCAATAAGTCCTATCAATGCAAAAATGGTACCGCTAAAAACTTCAGATCACGGCGCAAAAAATGACCCATGACCTCATACCGCCCCATACGCAGAGAAATAAAAAAGTTATAGGGGTCAGAAATGACAATTTTAAACGTATTAATTTTCCTGCATGTAGTTATGATTTTTTCCAGAAGTCCGACAAAATCAAACCTATATAAGTAGGGTATCATTTTAACCGTATGGACCTACAGAATAATGATAAGCTGTAATTTTTACCGAAATATGCACTGCGTAGAAACGGAAGCCCCCGAAAGTTACAAAATGGTGTTTTTTCTTGGATTTTGTCGCACAATGATTTTGGTCTCCGTTTCGCCGTGAATTTTTGGGTAAAATGACTAATGTCACTGCAAAGTAGAATTGGTGACGCAAAAAATAAGCTATAATATGGATTTTTTGTTGGAAAATTGAAAGGGTTATGATTTTTAAAAGTAAGGAGGAAAAAACAAAAGTGCGAAAACTGAAAAACCATGAGTCCTTAAGGGGTTAAAGGGGTACTCCAGTGGAAAACTTTTTTTTATTAACTAGTGCCAGAAAGTTAAACAGATTTGTAAATTACTTCTATTAAAAAATATTAATCCTTCCAGCTTATACTACACAGGTAATGCTTTTCCTTTCGGACTTCTCTTTTGTCACGACCACGGTGCTCTCTGCTGACCGCTGCTGTCCCTTTTAGGAACTGTCCAGAGAAGGAGAAAATCCCCATAGCAAACATATGCTGCTCTGGACAGTTCCTAAAATTTCGGTCCCCGCTGAGCGTCGGGCGGGAACTGGACCGGGGTAACTGCTGATATCAATCAGCAGGCACACCGTGCAAATGCCCAGGGGGGTCATCAGACCCCCCCCCCCCCCATGTCGGCGATCACCGCAAATCGACGTTGAATTCCCACCGGCGATTTGCCGAGATTCCAGGTCATACGGGTCTCCGGTGACCCGGAGAATGACAACGGGGTTGAACAAGACACCAACGATCCCCCTGAAGGGATAGGAGTGAGTTGGTAGGGGTGGCACCCCTCCTATCCCTGCCACTGGTGGTCTAGAAGCGACAACCAACAGCAGATCGGGGGCGGGGGAGTTAACTTTCAGTTTCCCCGTTCTAACCACCCACAATAGGCGTGGCAGAATGGGGAAACCAACAGAGGACCGGCACCAGAGGTCCACTCACCCATCGGCGGAGGCGACGATTGGCGGCAGTGATCAGCGGCAGAAGAGGACGGCGATGCGGCTCCCTGGATCCTACGGTGGCCAGTGAGTTGCCTAGCAACATCTGGAGGGCTACAGTTTGAGAAAACTATACAGTGGTCTCTAAAATGTAGCCCTTCAGATGTTGCAAAACTACAACTCCCAGCATGCCCAGACAGCTGTTTGGGCAGGCTGGGATTTGTAGTTTTGCAACAGCTGGAGGGTCACAGTTTGGAGATCACTGCACAGTGACCTCTAAACGGTGGCCCTCTAGATCTTGCAGATCTTGCAAAACTACAACTCCTAGCATGCCCACACAGCTGTTTGATGTCTAGGCATGCTGGGATTTGTAGTTTTGCAACGTCTGGAGGGCCACAGTTTGGAGATCACTGTGCAGTGGTCTCTAAACTGTAGCCCTCCAGATGTTGCAAAACTGCAAATCCCAGCATGCCCAGACAGCAAAAAGCTGTCTCGGCATGCTGGGAGTTGTAGTTGCGTACCTCCAGCTGTGGCATAACTACATCTCCCAGCATGCCCTTCAGTGATCATTACATGCTGGAGTTGTAGTTTTGCAACAGCTGGAGGCACACTGGTTGGAAAATACTGAGTTAGGTAACATATACAGAAACACTACATATACACCCCCTTACACTGTCCCCCCCCAATAAAAATGAAAAGCATATCATACGGCAGTGTTTCCAAAATGGAGCATCCAGCTGTTGCAATACAACAACTCCCAGAATTTCCGG
Organism: Hyla sarda; assembly: GCF_029499605.1. Lineage (NCBI taxonomy): Eukaryota > Metazoa > Chordata > Amphibia > Anura > Hylidae > Hyla > Hyla sarda. Next base: position 40,657,378 of record NC_079192.1, read on the forward strand.
ACAGCCACTGACTGTCCAGGCATGCTGGGAGTTTAGCAACAGCTGGAGGCACCCTGTTTGGGAATCACTGGCGTAGAATACCCCTATGTCCACCCCTATGCAATCCCTAATTTAGTCCTCAAATGCGCATGGCGCTCTCTCACCTGTCGTATTTCAAGGAAACAGTTTAGGGCCACATATGGGGTATTTCCGTACTCGGGAGAAATTGCACTACAAATTTTGGGGGGCTTTTTCTCCTTTTACCCCTTATGAAAAAGAAAAGTTGAGGGCTACACCAGCCTGTTAGTGTAAAAAAATAAAAAAATTTACACTAACATGCTGGTGTTGCCCCATACTTTTTAGACCCCCAAAATTTGTAACGCAATCTCTCCTGAGTATGAAAATACCCCATATGTGGACGTAAAATGCTCTGCGGGCGCACAACAAGGCTCAGGAGTGAGAGCGCACCATGTACATTTGAGACCTAAATTGGTGATTTGCACAGGGGTGGCCGATTTTACAGCGGTTCTGACATAAATGCAAAAAAATAAATACCCACATGTGACCCCATTTTGGAAACTACACCCCTCACGGAACGTGACAAGAGGTATAGTGAGCCTTAACACCCCACAGGTGTTTGAAGAATTTTCATTAAAGTTGGATGGGAAAATGAAGAAAACATTTTTTTTCACTAAAATGCTGGTGTTACCCTAAATTTTTAATTTTCACAAGGGAAAATAGGGGGGGGGGGGGGAAAAACCAAAATTTGTAACACCATTGCTTCTGAGTAAGAACATACCCCATATGTGGATGTAAAATGCTCTGCTGGCACACTACAATGCTCAGAAGAGAAGGAGCGCCATTGGGCTTTTGAAGAGAAAATTTGTCCAGAATTGAAGGCCACGTGTGTTTACAAAGCCCCCATGTTGCCAGAACAGTGGACCCCCCACCCCCACATGTGACCCCATTTTGGAAACTACACTCCTCACGTAATTTAATAAGGGGTACAGTGAGCATTTATGCCCCACAGTTGTCTGACAGATTTTTGGAAGAGTGGTCCATGAAAATGAAAAATATAATGTTTCATTTGCACAGCCCACTGTTCCAAAGATTTGTCAAATGCCAGTGGGGTGTAAATACTCACTGCACCCCTTATTAAATTCTGTGAGGGGTGTAGTTTCCAAAATGGGGTCATATGTGTGTGTGTGGGGGGGTCCACTGTTCTGGCACCACAGGGGGCTTTGTAAACGCAGATGGCCCCTGACTTTCATTCCAAACAAATTCTCTTTCCAAAAGCACAATGGCCCTCCTTCTCTTCTGAGCATTGTAGTGTGCCAGCAGAGCACTATACATCCACATATGGGGTATTTCCATACAAATGGGGTTACAAATTTTGGGGATCATTTTCTCCTATTACACCTTGTAAAAATGTAAAATTTGGTGAAAAACCAGCATTTTAGTGACATTTTTTTTTCATTTACACATCCATCTTTAACAAAAAGTCGTCAAACACCTGTGAGGTGTTAAGGCTCATTGTACTCCTTGTTACGTTCCTTGAGGGGTAAAGATTCGAAAATAGTATGCCATGTGTTTTTTTTTTGCTGTCCTGGCACCATAGGGGCTTCCTAAATGGGACATGCCCCCCAAAACCATTTCAGCAATTTGCTTTTCAAAAGCCAAATGTGACTTCTTCTCTTCTGAGCATTGTAGTACGCCCGCAGTGCACTTGACGTCCACACATGGGGTATTTACATACTCAGAAGAGATGGGGTTAAAAATTTTGGAGGGCATTTTCTCCTATTACCCCTTGTAAAAATGTAAAATTTGGGGTAAAACCAGCAATGTAGTGCCATTTTTTTAAAATTTACACATCCAACTTTAACGAAAAGTCGTCAAACACCTGGGGGGTTAAGGCTCGCTGGACCCCAATTTTCTCCTTCACTTTGCTGCTATTCTTGTGAAACACCTAAAGGATTAACACACTTACTGAATGTCATTTTGAATATTTTGAGGGGTGCAGTTTTCATAATGGGGTAATTTGTGGGGTATTTCTAATAAGAAGGCCCCTCAAATCCACTTCAAAACTGAACTGGTCCCTGAAAAATTCAGATTTTGAAACTTTTGTGAAAAATTAGAAAATTGCTGCTGAACTTTGAAGCCCTCTGGTGTCTTCCAAAAGTAAAAACATGTCAACTTTATGATGGAAACATAAAGTAGACATATTGTATATGTGAATCAATATATAATTTATTTGGAATGTCCATTTTCCTTATAAGCAGAGATTAAATTGTTTCATTAACTTTTGGAATTTACTTGCATAATTAACATATTATCTCACGAAAAAACAGTCTCGGAATCAGAATGAAAGGTAAAAGCATCCCAGACTTATTAATGCTTTAAGTTACAGTGGTCAGATGTGCAAAAAATGCCAGAAAGTGCAAAAAAAAGGACCAGACCAATTTTATTTTTGCATTTTCGTTTTTTGCTCCTCGCCGTCAAAAAATCATAACTATTTTATATTTTCATCTACAGACTAGTAGATGAGGGCTTGTTTTCTACGTGACCAGTTGTCCTTTGTAATGATATCACTCATTTTACCATACATGTATGGCGCAACCAAAAAAATACTATTTGTGTGGAGAAATTGAAAAGAAAATCGGAATTTTGCTAATTTAGGAAGGTTTTGTTTTCACACCGTACAATTTATGGTAAAAATTGCGTTTTCTTTATTCTGTGGGTCAATACAATTAAAATGATATCCATGATTACATACTTTTCTATTATTGTACCGCTTAAAAAAAAATCTCAAACTTTTTAACCAAATTAGTACGTTTAAAATCCCTCTATTTTGAGGACCAATAACTTTTTCCTTTTTTCATATAAGAGGCAGTATGAGGGCAAATTTTTTGCACCGTGATCTGTACTTTTTATTGACATCACATTTGCATATATAAAACTTTTAATAATGTTTTAAAAATATTTTGGGGGGATATGATGTGACAAAAAAGCAGCAATTTTGGACTTTTTTTTTAACGTTTATGCCATCCACCATACGGGATCATAACATTATATTTTAATAGTTCGGGCATTTACACACACGGCGACACCAAATATGTTTATTAATTGTTTTTGGGGTAAAATGGGAAAAAACTGATGTTTTACCTTTATATTGGGGGAAGGGATTTTCCAAATTTTTTAACTTTTTTTTATTTCTTTACTTTTTTAATATACTTTAATAGCAATCACTTGATTGCTAATACCGTTCATAAGGCATAGCACTGATCAGTATTATCGGTCATTTTCTGCTCTGGTCTGCTCGATCTCAGACCTCAGCTCAGCGCTTAATCCGTCTTATTACAGGAATCAGACTCTATAGACTTAATGAGACGCATTGAGCGCCGAATGCAGATCGTGGTGATGTCAGCCCCAAGATCCCGACCAACCAAAACTTTTGTCTGCGTGACATATCAAAAGATTTTTTTTTAAATGACAGAAACGCTTTAACTAAAATAGAAAAAGCAAAAGAAAAGACATTCCCTGACCGGGAATCGACCCCGGGCCGCGGCGGTGAGAGCGCCGAATCCTAACCACTAGACCACCAGGGATGATGTAGAGTTCCTGCGATTTTTCTCTCTGCCTACAAAAGCCGAACCATTCTCCCTTAGAGTTATATGGAGGGGGCGTGGTGGGCCGCTGTGAAGGAAAGCCGGGGCTCCAAACAGGAGATCACGGGGACCCCCCACCGTGATCTAAATAGAGGATAATCCAACAAGTAGAGAGAGATAATAAGTGCACTCACCGCAATAGCTGCTTTATCTATGAAGTTTATTCAAGGTCCAAATCAAAAATTGACAGTGCAGGGAGACGACATAGGGAGAAGGTGAGCGTGGGCTACGGACCCGTCTCGCGCTACAAGCGCTTTGTGAGGCCGCTGACGTCCCAGGTAAGGGGGTGTGTTTTAAAAGTGTCCCACCGGAAGAGTTTCCTTTGAACATCATAAAAACAATCTTGCATTATTGCAACTAGCAAACTAAAACACAGTTTCCATCCTCAGTGATAGAGGCGGGTATAACAGGTTAAGACATGATGGGACGTCCAGGAGGGGGTATTTTTTGTTTGTGTACCTTCGGCAATATATACCAATAACTTCTGCTTGGATTAGTGGGCAATAAACGTTCAGCAGTTTTGATGGATAGAACTTTGAGTTGAGTGTATTTATTAAGAAATGACCGAAGCCTCTCTAAAACTCTGGTAGTGGGATCTTGTGATAGGACCTCATATACTGAATTGTCATTCAGTTGGTGCATAACTTCATTGTTGTAGTCTTTAATCCACCAAAGTTCCACCGAACCTCCTTTGTCAGCTTTTGATATGACTATATCTTTCCTTTCCAAAAGCTCATCAAGGGCTTTCTTTTCATTTGCTGGGAGGTTCGGTTGTACTGATAAATAGAGCTGAGCTTTCACTTCTTTGCAAACAGACCTATAAAAAAGGTCGAGTGCGCTCCCTGGGGGAATTGGGGGGTTAAAGCTCGAAGGATTCCCTCCCTTAAACGCTTCTGAATCAACATCAATGTGTGTGTCTGTATTGCTCCTACAATCACTCGCCAGCTCGACTAGATCTAGTACACAATCTCTATCTTGTCTACTCAGATGTTCAATAACACTAAATCCTAGGGGGCCAATCGTACATTTAACCTCACCCTCTAATTGTGCCTTATTTGATACATTTTTATTGAAGGTATTACTTTCAAAAAATTTCTTGAGGTTCAATTTCCTAATGGATTTGAAAAGATCAATCTCAAACAAAGTATAATTAAAGTTCTCAATCAGACCAAAATTTAGTCCTCTACTCAATGCCGAGAGGCAATCTTCTGACAGACAGATATCAGTTAAATTAGTTACAATGTTGTTAACTGTTATTGGCGCCAGGTCACAATCTTCCTTTTTCTTCGAGTTGAAAATGCGCTTTTTAGATCGACCTCTCCTGGTGGATTTCCTAAAGGGAATTCCTTTGATGGAATATTAGATGATGCGGTCGCTCTTTGTATGGGCTCATCTGAGCCACTAGATTCAGATTCAGTTGTCATGTAGTCGGTAGTTTTCTTTTCTTATGACTTTTATTCCTTGGTGTATTCCATTTTTAAACTGCCTCTGTTGCCGGTTCTTATTGTATGTGAACACTTGCGAAGACTCAAAGTCATTTTTGTCTCTTATAAACTTATCTTTTTTTGTTTCTTTAATAATGGCTTGTAGTTGTGTCAGTTTCTTCTCCAAGTTAACAAAGTAACTCTCATGCTGCTGTGATGTAAGCCGCTTTCTCAGTTCACATTTTGCTCAGCAGAGATCTACAGTGTCCTTTTCATATTCCATGCGATTTTTGTTAAGGACCAATTGTTGTAGCTGTAAAGAATGTTTCATATGCAGCTCGTCCCATTCTTTTACAAACTCAGGGTCATCTGTGAACTGTGATGGGCTTTTATACACACGGAGACCTCTCGGTGCTCGTTTAAGATCGCTGTACGCTTGGAGTTTATTGTCCAGAAGAAACGTATCTCTTTTTCTGCAAGAGTGGAGATTTTAAATTCAAGAGCCTTAATGCTCATAACCTGAATCACATCATGCGTTTCACAGGACGTGAAAAACACCTCCATGTCTGCCCTCCCTGCACTGACTGCTGGATCTGTGTCAAATACGTTCTCATCCATATCGACATTCACCAGTGTAGCCATTGCTTAGCGTGCTCTAGGTTGTAGAAAGATCAGTCTTTTAATCAGCAAGGTAAGAGAGAAAGGCAGCCTGGCACTGCTTCTGCAATTACCTGTAGGATGTTACGTGTAATGGACAATAGCCTGCAGTATGCTATTTCGGCAGCGGGCGGTGGTGCAAACTTATGCATGCAAGAGCTTCAAGTTCATGTAATCCAACAAGTAGAGAGAGATAATAAGTGCACTCACCGCAATAGCTGCTTATCTATGAAGTTTATTCAAGGTCCACATCAAAAATTGACAGTGCAGGGAGACGACATAGGGAGAAGGTGAGCGTGGGCTACGGACCCGTCTCGCGCTACAAGCGCTTCGTGAGGCCGCTGACGTCCCAGGTAAGGGGGTGTGTTTTAAAAGTGTCCCACCGGAAGAGTTTCCTTTGAACATCATAAAAACAATCTTGCATTATTGCACCTAGCAAACTAAAACACAGTTTCCACCCTCAGTGATAGAGGCAGGTATAACAGGTTAAGAGGATTTGTTTTTGGGTAGTGCAGCCAATACCGTTAGTGCAGTAACGCACCCATTTCACAGATCCAGCAGTCAGTGCAGGGAGGGCAGACGCAGAGGTTTTTTCACGTCCTGTGAAACGCAGGATGTGATTCAGGTTATGAGCAATAAGGCTCTTGAATTTAAAATCTCCACTCTTGCAGAAAAAGAGATACGTCTCTTCTGGACGATAAACTCGCTCCAAGCGTGCAGCGATCTTAAACGACCACCGAGAGGTCTCCGTGTGTATAAAAGCCCATCACAGTTCACAGATGACCCTGAGTTTGTAAAAGAATGGGACAAGCTGCATATGAAACATTCTTTACAGCTACAACAATTGGTCCTTAACAAAAATCACATGGAATATGAAAAGGTCACTTTAGATCTCTGCAGAGCAAAATGTGAACTGAGAAAGCGGCTTACATCACAGCAGCATGAGAGTTACTTTGTTAACTTGGAGAAGAAACTGACACAACTACAAGCCATTATTAAAGAAACAAAAAAAGATAAGTTTATAAGGGACAAAAATTACTTTGAGTCTTCGCAAGTGTTCACATACAATAAGAACCGAGGCAGTTTAAAAAGTGGAATACACCAAGGAATAAAAGTCATAAGAAAAAGAAAACTACCGACTACATGACAACTGAATCTGAATCTAGTGGCTCAGATGAGCCCATACAAGGAGTGACCGGCTCATCTAATATTCCATCAAATGAATTCCCTTTAGGAAATCCACCAGGAGAGGTCGATCTAAAAAGCGCATTTTCAACTCGGAAACAACCAAGAAAAAGGAAGAGTGTGACCTGGCGCCAATAACAGTTAACAACATTGTAACTAATTTAACTGATATCTGTCTGTCAGAAGATTGCCTCTCGGCATTGAGTAGAGGACTAAATTTTGGTCTGATTGAGAACTTTAATTATACTTTGTTTGAGATTGATCTTTTCAAATCCATTAGGAAATTGAACCTCAAGAAATTTTTTGCAAGTAATACCTTCAATAAAAATGTATCAAATAAGGCACAATTAGAGGGTGAGGTTAAATGTACGATTGGCTCCCTAGGATTTAGTGTTATTGAACATCTGAGTAGACAAGATAGAGATTGTGTACTAGATCTAGTCGAGCTGGCGAGTGATTGTAGGAGCAATACAGACACACACATTGATGTTGATTCAGAAGCGTTTAAGGGAGGGAATCCTTCGAGCTTTAACCCCCCAATTCCCCCAGGGAGCGCACTCGACCTTTTTTATAGGTCTGTTTGCAAAGAAGTGAAAGCTCAGCTCTATCCATCAGTACAACCGAGCCTCCCAGCAAATTAAAAGAAAGCCCTTGATGAGCTTTTGGAAAGGAAAAATATAGTCATATCAAAAGCTGACAAAGGAAGTTCGGTGGTACTTTGGTGGATTAAAGATTACAACAATGAAGTTATGCACCAACTGAATGACAGTTCAGTATATGAGGTCCTATCACAAGATCCCACTGCCAGAGTTTTAGAGAGGCTTTGGTCATTACTTAATAAATACACTCAACTCAAAGTTCTATCCATCAAAACTGCTGAACATTTATTGCCCACTAATCCAAGCAGACCTTATTGGTATATATTGCCGAAGGTACACAAACAAAAAATACCCCTCCTGCATGTCCCATCGTGTCGGGGATTGATTCCCCCACTGCATATCTTTCCAGCTATATAGACTGGTTGTTGTCACCTCTTCTTACCTCAATTCCGTCTTATTTAAAGGATACAGGGGACCTTCTGGTCCTCCTTGAGGATTTCCATTGGCAGGAAGGCTATGCCTTGGTATCTATTGACGTTGAGAGCCTGTATACCCGCATCCCTCATGATGCGGGTATACAGGCTCTCCGTCAATTTCTCTCTCTGACAGACAAGTCTGAAGTATTTATTGATTTTGTTGCCGACGCCGTTCGTTTTATTTTGGAGAATAATTGCTTTACCTTTGCTGACAAATGGTATAAGCAATTGAGAGGCACGGCAATGGGTACTCCCATCTCATGTAATTACGCTAACACTTTTCTTGCTGTCCTTGAAAAAGATTGTGTCTTCTCACCCTTGAATCCATACTGTCGCCACATAAAAACATACCACAGATATGTGGATGATATTTTTATTGTTTGGGAGGGCACCAAGGACGAATTTGATGCCTTCGTCAGTTATCTAAACCAGACTAACGGGGTAAACATGCAGTTTACATCAAACAGTTCAATCGCTGCTTTTTTTCTTTCGGAAACAGCAGCATGAACAATAAAATTAGACGGCCATCCTCAATAATTAGTATATGGTAGAAAGGGATGAAGATCTCAGACGTCAAAGAAAATAAACCCATTATAACTTACAAAAGAAACAAAACCTTACAAAATTATATAAAAAAGAAACATAATATCAAAGAAACATTGAACTCAACTTGACTAGTTGCAATAATGCATTATTAACAATAATGATTGTTTTTATGATGTTCAAATTACACCTGTCCAGTTGTATACCTGTTCCCAAGGAAACTCTTCCGGTGGGACACATTTAAAACACACACCCTTACCTGGGACATCAGCGGCCTCACGAAGCGCTTGTAGCGAGAGACGGGTCCTTAGCCCACGCTCACCTCCTCCTTATGTCGTCTCCCTGCACGGTCAATTTTTGATGTGGACCTTGAATAAACTTTATAGATAAAGCAGCTATTGCGGTGAGAGCACTTATTACCTCTCTCTACTTGTTGAATTACATGAACTTGAAGCTCTTGCATGCATAAGTTTGCACCACCGCCCGCTGCCGAAATAGAACACTGCAGGCTATTGTCCATTACATGTAACATCCTACAGGTGTATGCAGAAGCAATGCCAGGCTGCCTTTCTCTCTTACCTTGCTAAATAGAGGATAAGTTTTCTTCCATGATACTATTTGTTTTCTCTTTGTAGATACTACACACTCACACACACACATTCTATAGCCATTTATGCATCCACAGCTATCTGGGAATTCCCTTCAATAACATGGCTGCTGTTGCCAACATCACACAGGGCACAGGCGCATAGCGCATCATACGCATTGTGCATTATACACATAGTGCCCTTGTCCTGACTGAATATGGCGATCACGGAATCCTAAAGCACAGTGAGTATGAGCGGACAGCGACAGTCAGTTACCTAGCTACACTAGACGCTCTTCTGAGATTGTTGATCAACCTTTAAGGGGTAACCCCCTCTCGGGGATAGACCCTTACTAGATACCCTCCCCTAAAAAACAACTTTTATTCGATTCGTATAAAATGTAATAAACCCTACACACGTTTTAAAATTATCAGCGATGCAGTGCTGTGCTTCAGAGGGGGTATTGTTATAACCCCCTACTGTATTCGGTGTCACTGAAGCTATGGTACTAGATTATTGTATGTAATTGGTGTGCTTGGTCTCTGCAACACCTAACCATGAGCTATCAGTCCTCTTATAGTTCAACCTGCCGCTGGTTAAAACTCATACAGAACCTCCCCGACGTTTCGCGGAGAAAACCGCTTTGTCAAGGGTTGCGAGGCTCGCAACCCTTGACAAAGCGGTTTTCTCCGCGAAACGTCGGGGAGGTTCTGTATGAGTTTTAACCAGCGGCAGGTTGAACTATAAGAGGACTGATAGCTCATGGTTAGGTGTTGCAGAGACCAAGCACACCAATTACATACAATAATCTAGTACCATAGCTTCAGTGACACCGAATACAGTAGGGGGTTATAACAATACCCCCTCTGAAGCACAGCACTGCATCGCTGATAATTTTAAAACGTGTGTAGGGTTTATTACATTTTATACGAATCGAATAAAAGTTGTTTTTTAGGGGAGGGTATCTAGTAAGGGTCTATCCCCGAGAGGGGGTTACCCCTTAAAGGTTGATCAACATACAATTACCCTGAGACCCTCAGGGACATTTTCTTGCTTTTCGCTCTTCTGAGATTGGCTACACACTAGCTTCACTGCGAGATCCCTTACGACCGTGTGCACACACGGCGTCTGGCATCATCTGCCATTATGGCGTACAATGGTGAGTGTTTGATCAGATGACTATCCCCTCCTCTCAATTTTAACCATGCACCCCCACTTGTGATTATTATGATTAACACAGTTCACGATATTGTGATAATGTAATGTATTGCATATGGAATATATGAATATGTATATACACACTTCACTTTATACTTGTATATAGCATTTGATATTCACTGTTTTTATGTATGACAATTTAATTATTTCTGATTCTGTAATAATTGATCACTAATGAGTTTTTGTATGAGCTTCACATAAATATGGATACCATTTGTCACTTTGCATGCTTGATAAAGACTGTGCAGACGGTCGAAACGTTGCATCCATTTCCATGAGGAAACTTCACTTTGTTTTTCACCTGAATTTGGAGTGCTGTGGGACAATTTATTATTCTATCTACTACTGCAGCCAGTGACCAGGGCTGCGAGCTTGCACCCGCTCCATCTGGACACCATTTGGTTGTGCTGCTTTTTCTTGTTGTGTGTACATGTATATTAGGGTTGCACGATTTGGGGAAAATATGTGATTATGTGGGTAAATATTGCGATTTGCGATTGCAATATAATAAACAGATGGGGAAATTCCCCAATTTCATGTCCAATTGCCTCCATTTTATGGCTAATCCCCCATTTTATATAGCCATTCACCTTATACTATGAGGGGAATGGCTATATGAAGTGGGGGGATTGCCTATTGGAGGGGAAATGGCTATATGAATTGGGAATGGGCTATAGAAGTGGAATAGGCTATAGGAGGGGAATGGGCTATATAACATGAGGGGTATGGCTATTGGAGTGGAATGGTTATAGGAGAAAAACAGCTACATTACATGAGGAGAATGGCTAAAGGAGGATAATGGGCTATAAAACATGAGGGGAATGGGCTATATGAGGCAAAATGGCTTTATGAAATGAGGGGAATAGATATATGAAATTCATATAGCCATTCTCTTCATTTCATATATCCCATTCCCTTCCTATATCCATTCCCATGATTTCACATAACCCATTCCCCTCCTATAGACTTTCTTCTCCTATAGCCATCCCCCTCCTGTTATATAGCCATCCTCCTCCTGTTATATAGCCATCCCCCTCCTGTTATCTAGCCAACCCCCTTCTATAGCCACCCACCTCCTATAGCCATCCCCCTCCTATAGCCATTCTCCTCCTATAGTAATGAAATGGGGAAACATTTATTTAAATCCTCCTCTATTTCATGTCATGGACCATGACTGGCCTGGGCACACACTGACCGGCAGCGTTCTGTTGCTCCCTCGCATGCGGATGCCATGACAACACCATAGAGCGCTGGGAGGAAGTAACTTTAAATCACTTCCTCCTAGTGCTAGGCACAGCTGGGAGGAGCAACGTTCCGCATACACCAGAAATCAGCTGATGCCGGAGCTGCAGTACATACAAAATCAGCTGGGACACGTGAAGCCGGGGAGAGCTGCCACCGCTACTGTCACGAGAGCCGTCGGACCAGTCGCCAGTGAACCCGTGGCCGCAGTAATAATCGCATAACTTTCACAAGGCTAATATCAACATATCGCAATCTGCAATTATCTCAATTCGATTGCAGTTGCGATAAATCGTGCAGGCCCAATATATATATATATTTATGTAAATTATCTATGAACCCATCTAATAGTTATTCAACAATATCCGTGGGTCACAGCTTATCTTCTATATCACATCTTTTAGTACAATAAATCTCAATGAACTTACTGTTTAGATGTTCATACTCTTCTTTTTATTCTTCCATTTCTGTAGCTTTTAAAAAGGCATTACATATACAAGCTTAAAAATAGCTTGCGTTAGCAGAGGTCTCTTTTGGGGGAACGCCCCCTTACTCCATCTAATAGTTGACCAAACACTTTTTCACCTACCTTTTACATTTCTTACAGGTTTACACATTTCTTGTAGTGTGGGTATGGTCTAAATTTATTCTGAAAAAAAAAAAAAAATTGTTTCTGCCCGGTTTCGAACCGGGGACCTTTCGCGTGTGAGGCGAACATGATAACCACTACACTACAGAAACTTCACTGAGTGCAGCTCATTGCAAGACGGTTGCCAAATATCCAGGTGCATATTGTAAACAGTAATACACAACTACACAACTTATAACTCTGTGGAAAACTTTATTTTTATTTTTTTTAAATCAATTGGTGCCAGAAAGTTAAACAGATTTGTAAATTACTTCTATTAAAAAAATCTTAATCTTTTCAGTACTTTTTAGGGTCTGTATACTACAGAGAAAATGGTTTTCTTTTTGGAACACATAGCTCTCTGCTGACATCATGACCACAGTGCTCTCTGCTGACATCTCTGTCAATTTTAGGAACTGTCCAGAGCAGCATATGTTTGCTATGGGGATATTCTCCTACTCTGGACAGTTCTTAAAATGGACAGAGATGTCAGCAGAGAGCACTGTGGTCATGATGTCAGCAGAGAGCTATGTGTTCCAAAAAGAAAACCATTTCCTCTGTAGTATACAGACCCTAAAAAGTACTGAAAAGATTAAGATTTTTTAATAGAAGTAATTTACAAATCTGTTTAACTTTCTGGCACCAGTTGATTTAAAAAAATAAATAAAGTTTTCCACAGGAGTACCCCTTTAAGGACCCAGCTCATTTTGACCTGAAGGACCAGAGCATCTTTTGCAATTCTGACCACTGTCACTTAAGCATTAATAACTCCGGGATGCTTTAACTTTTTTCATGACATATTCTACTTTATGTTAGTGGTGCATTTTCGTCGATACTTGCATCTTTTCTTGGATAAAAATTCCCAAATTTCATGCAAATTTGAAAATTTAGCATTTTTCTAACTTTGAAAATCTCTGCTTGTAAGGAAAATGAACATGTCAAATAAATTATATATTGATTCACAGATGTAAATGCTCACTGAATCCCTTGTTACATTCCGTGAGGGGTGTAGTTTGCAAAATGGGGTCACATGTGGGGGGGGGGGGGGTTTCACTGTTCCGGCATGGACATGGCCTTCAATTCCAGACAAATTATCTCTCCAAAAGCCCAATGGTGCTTCTTCTCTTCTGAGCCCTGTAGTGTGCCCGCAGAGCACTTTACATCCACATATGGGGTATTTATATACTCAGAAGAAGTGGGGTTATACATTTTGGGGGGCTCTTTTCCTATTACCCCTATTTTTTTCATTTCACGTCCAACCTTAACAGAAAATTTGTCAAATACCTGTGGGGTGTTAAGGCTCACTATACCCCCTTCTCACATTCCGTGAGGGGTGTAGTTTCCAATATGGGGTCACATGTGGGTGTTTTTTTTTTTTGCATTTATGTCAGGACTAGGGATATTGATTTTTCAGAGCCGATACCGATAACCTGTGAACTTTCAGGCCGATAGCCGATAACTTATACCGATATTCCCCCCTTGTAGACAGCAGGCCCCATCCCCTTGTAGACAACAGCCCCCCCCACCCTTATAGACAGCAGGCCCCCCCGTCCTCCTCTTGTAGACAGCTCACCTGCGCTGTCCTCGGGTGTTGCCGCTCCGCTGTCCCGTTCTCCCGATCGCATCATGGCATCCTATGGAGGAGCATGTGACATACACGTCACTCTGCTTCCTCCGTAGCATTACGCTGGGCGCAGGGGAGGAGGAGTGATGTGTGTGTCCCATGCTCCTCCATAGGACGCCATCATGCGATCGGGAGAACGGGACAGCGGAGCGGGCCGCACAGCAGCAGGTATCGGGGGTGCACGCGCTGGACACATCGGCAAGGTTAGATGCCGATACCGATAACTTAAAAAATCGTGAATATTAGCCGATTAATATTGGCTAATCCGATAATCGGTTGATCCCTAGTCAGGACCAGTGTATCAGCCACCCCTGTGCAAATCACCAGTTCAGGCCTCAAATGTACATGGTGCACTTTCACTCCTGAGCCTTGTTGTGCGCCCGCAGAGCACTTTACGTCCACATGTGGGGTATTTCCGTACTCAGGAGAAATTGTTTTACAAATCTTGCAGGTCTTTTTTTCCTTTTACCTCTTATGAAAATGAAAAGTATGGGGCAACACTAGCATGTTAGTGTAAAAATGTTTTATCTTTTTATACTAACATGCTGGTGTAGACCCTAACTTTACCTTTTCATAAGAGATACCCAAAGAAAAAAAATTCCCACACAGTAGGTCCTACGCCACAAGACATAGAATAATTCATAAAGAAAAAGGCGTCAAACAGGACATAATTGACACAAAGTATACTTTATTAATATGAAAAATGACAAGACATTTAAAATAATTTAAAAGAATACATATATAGTAGTAAACATGAATCCAAGAGATGCTGAGAGAGAAGAACGGGGGCTATGCTTGTCTGCCAGGGAAAGAGTTAAATAAATAGTGCACATAAGTATTGTTTCCCATGAATTAATGAGGGAGGCTACGGCTCAAGGGTTGTGGAATAGATATTAGGAACTGATCCGGCAATGCTCGGATCGCAATTAAATACAGAAAATCAAAGAGCAAGAGAGAGCCCCAGGGGATCAAAAGCGCATTATAAGTAGAACAAACCCTAAGCTAGACAATATAAGGAAATACTTTACCAAGTGGAGCAGAGAGTACAATGCTACAGCCACCCGCCACCCAACGTTTCACCAATGAAGGCTTCTTCCGGGGTGTGGTCAATAGAGTGTGGGGTATGTATATATGCAGAGACTTAACCAATTAAAACCAGGGACAAAAGCACGTGATTTAATTAGGGCGTCGTAATCGCCCATAGGTCACTGTTACCAAGCCTCGCTTTCATACCGAGGTCCGGAAACAGATACGTCTGTCAGCGTGCATCACCTGACAAACCAAGCCTCGCTTCCAAAGCGAGGCTCGGATGTACGGGCCAATCGTATACTGGGATGTGTCATTATCCAGTAGAGAGCCAAGCCTCGCTGTCAAAGCGAGGCTTGGAAAGTGCTCAGATGCGGAGATCCCTACTAAAGCGAAAATTCATAACTCTAGGTAGTTAGTTATAATTATATACAGGCACAATTCAAACATAAATAAAAAATAAAATATATTCATTTCTATATCAACATATTATAGATTACATATCAGGGACTAAATATCATGATGGGTACATATTGTGAGTAAATACATAAAGAGTACACACTTAAGGTAAGTACATATAATACTAGGGTCACATGTTATGTGGATGCAAGTGCATATTATTATATTTTTCATATATTCATATATTTTATTATATAGATATTCATGCAGCTGCACTGCACAAAGGCAGTACAGCATCATGAAGAATCAAGGTAAGTGCATCGCGTGCAAAAAAAAAAAAAAAAAAAAAAAAACAACAGAACAACAGTGAAAAAAAGTCAAGTGCAAAGTGAACACACAGTGACAAAATAAAAGTGACATGCAGGAAAAAAAGGGGGAGGGGGGGAAAGGAAGAGGGGGGGGGGGAAAGAAGGGGGGGAAGAAAGGGGGAAGAGGGGAAGAGGGGGAGAAAAAAGAAACCTATATAAAAATCTACCTAGTAAAAAAGGGGGGGGGAACCAAAATGTCAATGAATGTGTGAAAAAGTGGAAATATGAAAAATGGCTTAATAATTAGTACCACTGTCATAATTAAATAAATAAATGGGTAGCAGTGAATGTTAAATATAATTTAAGCAATTAGATTAGAGCCCCAAAGATAATATAAATAAACAAAGAGGGGCATAAAAATGTGGGTATATAGAAAAAATATAAAATAGGGGAGTGACAGTGTAGTGTGAGATTAGTGTACGGAGTGTAAGATGGGATGAAAGAAGTGAATAGTATGAGTGAAAAACGTATATATGTGATTAAAAGGCCTGTGTAGAAGTGTGATGAGGTGATAAGAAGAAAGAGGGATTGTAATCATGCATAAAAAAAAAAAAAAACATAGGGTATAAGAAGTGGGAGTAAAAATATCGTATCAAGGAATATATAATTAATTGAAAATTAGTAATAAAATTAATAATAAATATAAAAAAAAGGTATTAAAAATATATGTAAAAGAATATATAGAGAGAGGATTGTGACCCTGGAAGTGTACATAAAAAAGTATGTTTTAAAATTGATAAGAGAAAGAGAGTCCCAACATGATTCCGGTGGTAAGGTCACTCCAACGATAGAAGGAGGCTAGAAGTAGTCACGTGATGGCCCTGGTTGGTAAGTCTCATAACACATCTAGATAGACAATCAGATAAAAAGGAATAAATTAATAAACAACAGTTAAAACAAAATGGAAGCTGCTAAAGAATCACTTAAAACCCATTAATTACACACACTAATAAAAATCCGAGCTCAGAAACCAACCAATACTCCTCACAAAAATGGGGCATAGCTGTTTACCTCATTTAAGCCGTGAGGTACAAGTGTGTCCAGCCTGAAGATCCATCGCGTTTCTCTTTGTGCAACCAATTTCTTCCATTGGCCACCTCTGATACCCACCGGGACGTGGTCGATACCTATGAATTTGAGGAGAGTGGCATCACTGTTATGTTTAAGTTTAAAGTGTCTTGGTAGGGTTTTCAAAGACTGAAGGTTTGTTTCATTGGCTGCCGCATTAATATCCAGGATATGCTCTCTGACCCGTCGGCGGAGCTCCCTGGTGGTCATGCCCACGTATAGCAATTCGCATGGGCATTGTGCAACATATACCACCCCTTTGGTTACACAGTTTATTTTCTGCCTAATTTCATATGACTTGGTACAGGATGAATTGCGAAACATATCAGTCCGTAATATATTACTACATGCAAGGCATTTACCACATGGGGAGCAGCCGTTTTTGGGGCCCTTGGAGCCAAATAAATATGGCTCCTCAGTCTCATAGTGGCTCCTCACCAGAAGGTCCTTCAAGTTTCTATTCCGTCTATATGCAATCGCTGGTCTCGAAGGTATCATACCATTTAGTGTCTCATCCACTTGTAGAACGGGCCAATGCTGTTCAAGTATCTGCCTAATCTCATGGCTACGAGAGTTATAATCTAAAATGCACCTCACCTGGTTGTCAGTTGTCTTGTTGGTCCTTGTTCTATGTAGGGATGACGCACGATCCGTTTTTTTCGCTCTCCAGTATGCCCTTTTAATGCTCCGATTGCTATAGCCCCTTTCACAGAATCTTTTCTCTAGATCACGGGCCTGCATTTCAAAGTCCTGTTCCGTGGAGCACAGGCGTCTTGCACGTAGGAATTGACCTATGGGAATATTTCTGATCAAATGTGTGGGGTGAGCAGAGCTGGCGTGTAGTACGGTATTAGCTGAAGTAGATTTACGATGTAGATTCGTCTGGATAAATCCATTGGCGTCCGCCTGTATCTGGATATCCAAAAACTCAATATTAGTTTTATTCACTTTATGCGTTAGATGAATGTTTAAGTTGTTGTTATTGAGGGCATCCATAAACTGTTCCAACTCGTCTAGTGTACCCTGCCAAATAAACAGGATATCATCAATGTATCTGCCCCATGACAGTACTTTTTCAGCCAAGGGGCAGGTATCCGACGTAAAAAGGGTCCTCTCCCACAACCCAAGGAACAAATTGGCATATGAGGGCGCACAAGCCGCCCCCATAGCCGTTCCCTGCAGTTGTAGGTAGAAGACCCCTTTAAAGATGAAAAAATTTCTCGTTAGAATGAAGGACAACAGTTCCAGGATTAAGGCACATAGGTCTCCCTCCAAATTGCTGGATTCCAGAAAAAATTTAGTGGCTGCTATACCGTCATTGTGTCTTATCGACGTGTATAGTGATTCTACATCACATGTCACAAGGTAGGAGTTATCATCTAATTGGACACCATCAAGTCTACGTAGAACATCATTTGAGTCCTTAATGTAGGAAGGTAACAGTTCGACTAGAGGCTTCAAGAAAAAGTCAATCCACTTACATATTGGTTCAGTCAGGGAGTTACACCCAGACACAATAGGTCTTCCAGGAGGTATCAGCGCATTCTTATGGATCTTCGGCAATAGATATATTGTAGGGATGGTCGGGTACTGTATAATTAGTCCTTGTTTCTGTTTCAAATTCAAGATGTTTTCCTCCACAGCATTGTCCAGAATATGAGCTAATTCCTGTTGATAAGACATCAGGGGGTTAAAAGTGAGTCGCTTATAGCAATTGGAATCACGTAGTTGTCTAAACATTTCCTTCTCGTACATATGAGATGGCCATAGGACAACATTACCCCCCTTGTCTGATGGTTTTATAACCACGTTTTTCAAAGCCCTCAGTTCTTGAACAGCCTTTCGCTGGGGGTATGTTAGATTGTCACTGGCTCTTGTTTCTGCCAGGCGTCTCAAGTCCCTAATTACCAATTTGATAAACATATCCACCTCAGGAACCAAAGTCGTAGGAGGGAAGGTGACACTCTTAGGTAAAAGGTAGCGCGGGTACTCACCTGTTCCTAGTTGTGGCATAGGATCCTGTTCATCCAGTAATGATTGTAAGTTTAAAATAGCCTCCTGTTCTACCGTGGAACCCAACAGGTTTTCAGTATTCAGATCAAAGTGTCTTGTGTGCAGTTTTTTGAGGATCAGGCGTCGTGCAAATAGTTGAATGTCTTTTACTGTACAGAAAAGATTAAAGTTAGCCTGAGGACAAAAAGATAAACCCAGGCTAAGCACAGATTCCTGTTCATTGGTTAAGGTCACATCTGTTAGGTTAATTACCTTAAGGGAAGGTCCAGGTGCCGGTGTGTCTCCTCTCTGTCTGGTAAAACGTCTTTCATTGGAGCGTTGGTTATATTCAGGTTTGCGTCGTGATTTCTTAAATTTATTGCGTTGGGAGCTAGATGAAGATGTACTTGAAGAGGCTCCAATCGAAGAAATAGAGGAGATTGAAGAGGTTCTTACCAGGTTCGTTTGGGGAGTCCTCCAGCGATATACCCGGTTTAGTTGGAGGTCTGTCAGATCCCTCTGGTATTTTTTCACCTTAACTATTTCGATTTTCTCCTCCCAGTCTTTAAACCAGGAGTCCACTTCTTGGTTCCATGTCGTCAATTCTTCTGTAGATAGATCTAGGCGGATCTTTCTAGATAGTTCCTCTATCTCAGTTTCCAGAGAGGTGAGTGTTTGTATATTATGACTTACCAATAATTCCAAAAAGGTTTTGGAGCACGTGGAGCATGCTGCTTCCCACTGGTCCTTAAAGTTATCGCTGTCTATAGGGAATGAGGGGAACACCTGAATCCTAAGTCCCCGCGGAATTAAACCTTGGGCCAAGTATTTTTCAAGAGTGGTTTTGTTCCACCATGTGCGTGAGCGCCTCTGGAGGAGATGTTTTAGTTGGCGTTTGAGCTCGGATTTCTGACTGCTCTCAGCAGAATTGGATAAACCACGTGAGAAGACTGTATCGGCACGTGCCGTCCACGTGATATCACGGTTTCTAAAGTCCATGATAGAATAGGGATAGTCTGTAAGATACAGAAAAAGCAATGAGATACCCAAAGAAAAAAATTCCCACACAGTAGGTCCTACGCCACAAGACATAGAATAATTCATAAAGAAAAAGGCGTCAAACAGGACATAATTGACACAAAGTATACTTTATTAATATGAAAAATGACAAGACATTTAAAATAATTTAAAAGAATACATATATAGTAGTAAACATGAATCCAAGAGATGCTGAGAGAGAAGAACGGGGGCTATGCTTGTCTGCCAGGGAAAGAGTTAAATAAATAGTGCACATAAGTATTGTTTCCCATGAATTAATGAGGGAGGCTACGGCTCAAGGGTTGTGGAATAGATATTAGGAACTGATCCGGCAATGCTCGGATCGCAATTAAATACAGAAAATCAAAGAGCAAGAGAGAGCCCCAGGGGATCAAAAGCGCATTATAAGTAGAACAAACCCTAAGCTAGACAATATAAGGAAATACTTTACCAAGTGGAGCAGAGAGTACAATGCTACAGCCACCCGCCACCCAACGTTTCACCAATGAAGGCTTCTTCCGGGGTGTGGTCAATAGAGTGTGGGGTATGTATATATGCAGAGACTTAACCAATTAAAACCAGGGACAAAAGCACGTGATTTAATTAGGGCGTCGTAATCGCCCATAGGTCACTGTTACCAAGCCTCGCTTTCATACCGAGGTCCGGAAACAGATACGTCTGTCAGCGTGCATCACCTGACAAACCAAGCCTCGCTTCCAAAGCGAGGCTCGGATGTACGGGCCAATCGTATACTGGGATGTGTCATTATCCAGTAGAGAGCCAAGCCTCGCTGTCAAAGCGAGGCTTGGAAAGTGCTCAGATGCGGAGATCCCTACTAAAGCGAAAATTCATAACTCTAGGTAGTTAGTTATAATTATATACAGGCACAATTCAAACATAAATAAAAAATAAAATATATTCATTTCTATATCAACATATTATAGATTACATATCAGGGACTAAATATCATGATGGGTACATATTGTGAGTAAATACATAAAGAGTACACACTTAAGGTAAGTACATATAATACTAGGGTCACATGTTATGTGGATGCAAGTGCATATTATTATATTTTTCATATATTCATATATTTTATTATATAGATATTCATGCAGCTGCACTGCACAAAGGCAGTACAGCATCATGAAGAATCAAGGTAAGTGCATCGCGTGCAAAAAAAAAAAAAAAAAAAAAAACAACAACAGAACAACAGTGAAAAAAAGTCAAGTGCAAAGTGAACACACAGTGACAAAATAAAAGTGACATGCAGGAAAAAAAGGGGGAGGGGGGAAAGGAAGAGGGGGGGGGGGGGAAAGAAGGGGGGGAAGAAAGGGGGAAGAGGGGAAGAGGGGGAGAAAAAAGAAACCTATATAAAAATCTACCTAGTAAAAAAGGGGGGGGGAACCAAAATGTCAATGAATGTGTGAAAAAGTGGAAATATGGAAAATGGCTTAATAATTAGTACCACTGTCATAATTAAATAAATAAATGGGTAGCAGTGAATGTTAAATATAATTTAAGCAATTAGATTAGAGCCCCAAAGATAATATAAATAAACAAAGAGGGGCATAAAAATGTGGGTATATAGAAAAAATATAAAATAGGGGAGTGACAGTGTAGTGTGAGATTAGTGTACGGAGTGTAAGATGGGATGAAAGAAGTGAATAGTATGAGTGAAAAACGTATATATGTGATTAAAAGGCCTGTGTAGAAGTGTGATGAGGTGATAAGAAGAAAGAGGGATTGTAATCATGCATAAAAAAAAAAAACATAGGGTATAAGAAGTGGGAGTAAAAATATCGTATCAAGGAATATATAATTAATTGAAAATTAGTAATAAAATTAATAATAAATATAAAAAAAAGGTATTAAAAATATATGTAAAAGAATATATAGAGAGAGGATTGTGACCCTGGAAGTGTACATAAAAAAGTATGTTTTAAAATTGATAAGAGAAAGAGAGTCCCAACATGATTCCGGTGGTAAGGTCACTCCAACGATAGAAGGAGGCTAGAAGTAGTCACGTGATGGCCCTGGTTGGTAAGTCTCATAACACATCTAGATAGACAATCAGATAAAAAGGAATAAATTAATAAACAACAGTTAAAACAAAATGGAAGCTGCTAAAGAATCACTTAAAACCCATTAATTACACACACTAATAAAAATCCGAGCTCAGAAACCAACCAATACTCCTCACAAAAATGGGGCATAGCTGTTTACCTCATTTAAGCCGTGAGGTACAAGTGTGTCCAGCCTGAAGATCCATCGCGTTTCTCTTTGTGCAACCAATTTCTTCCATTGGCCACCTCTGATACCCACCGGGACGTGGTCGATACCTATGAATTTGAGGAGAGTGGCATCACTGTTATGTTTAAGTTTAAAGTGTCTTGGTAGGGTTTTCAAAGACTGAAGGTTTGTTTCATTGGCTGCCGCATTAATATCCAGGATATGCTCTCTGACGCGTCGGCGGAGCTCCCTGGTGGTCATGCCCACGTATAGCAATTCGCATGGGCATTGTGCAACATATACCACCCCTTTGGTTACACAGTTTATTTTCTGCCTAATTTCATATGACTTGGTACAGGATGAATTGCGAAACATATCAGTCCGTAATATATTACTACATGCAAGGCATTTACCACATGGGGAGCAGCCGTTTTTGGGGCCCTTGGAGCCAAATAAATATGGCTCCTCAGTCTCATAGTGGCTCCTCACCAGAAGGTCCTTCAAGTTTCTATTCCGTCTATATGCAATCGCTGGTCTCGAAGGTATCATACCATTTAGTGTCTCATCCACTTGTAGAACGGGCCAATGCTGTTCAAGTATCTGCCTAATCTCATGGCTACGAGAGTTATAATCTAAAATGCACCTCACCTGGTTGTCAGTTGTCTTGTTGGTCCTTGTTCTATGTAGGGATGACGCACGATCCGTTTTTTTCGCTCTCCAGTATGCCCTTTTAATGCTCCGATTGCTATAGCCCCTTTCACAGAATCTTTTCTCTAGATCACGGGCCTGCATTTCAAAGTCCTGTTCCGTGGAGCACAGGCGTCTTGCACGTAGGAATTGACCTATGGGAATATTTCTGATCAAATGTGTGGGGTGAGCAGAGCTGGCGTGTAGTACTACACGCCAGCTCTGCTCACCCCACACATTTGATCAGAAATATTCCCATAGGTCAATTCCTACGTGCAAGACGCCTGTGCTCCACGGAACAGGACTTTGAAATGCAGGCCCGTGATCTAGAGAAAAGATTCTGTGAAAGGGGCTATAGCAATCGGAGCATTAAAAGGGCATACTGGAGAGCGAAAAAAACGGATCGTGCGTCATCCCTACATAGAACAAGGACCAACAAGACAACTGACAACCAGGTGAGGTGCATTTTAGATTATAACTCTCGTAGCCATGAGATTAGGCAGATACTTGAACAGCATTGGCCCGTTCTACAAGTGGATGAGACACTAAATGGTATGATACCTTCGAGACCAGCGATTGCATATAGACGGAATAGAAACTTGAAGGACCTTCTGGTGAGGAGCCACTATGAGACTGAGGAGCCATATTTATTTGGCTCCAAGGGCCCCAAAAACGGCTGCTCCCCATGTGGTAAATGCCTTGCATGTAGTAATATATTACGGACTGATATGTTTCGCAATTCATCCTGTACCAAGTCATATGAAATTAGGCAGAAAATAAACTGTGTAACCAAAGGGGTGGTATATGTTGCACAATGCCCATGCGAATTGCTATACGTGGGCATGACCACCAGGGAGCTCCGCCGACGGGTCAGAGAGCATATCCTGGATATTAATGCGGCAGCCAATGAAACAAACCTTCAGTCTTTGAAAACCCTACCAAGACACTTTAAACTTAAACATAACAGTGATGCCACTCTCCTCAAATTCATAGGTATCGACCACGTCCCGGTGGGTATCAGAGGTGGCCAATGGAAGAAATTGGTTGCACAAAGAGAAACGCGATGGATCTTCAGGCTGGACACACTTGTACCTCACGGCTTAAATGAGGTAAACAGCTATGCCCCATTTTTGTGAGGAGTATTGGTTGGTTTCTGAGCTCGGATTTTTATTAGTGTGTGTAATTAATGGGTTTTAAGTGATTCTTTAGCAGCTTCCATTTTGTTTTAACTGTTGTTTATTAATTTATTCCTTTTTATCTGATTGTCTATCTAGATGTGTTATGAGACTTACCAACCAGGGCCATCACGTGACTACTTCTAGCCTCCTTCTATCGTTGGAGTGACCTTACCACCGGAATCATGTTGGGACTCTCTTTCTCTTATCAATTTTAAAACATACTTTTTTATGTACACTTCCAGGGTCACAATCCTCTCTCTATATATTCTTTTACATATATTTTTAATACCTTTTTTTTTATATTTATTATTAATTTTATTACTAATTTTCAATTAATTATATATTCCTTGATACGATATTTTTACTCCCACTTCTTATACCCTATGTTTTTTTTTTTTTATGCATGATTACAATCCCTCTTTCTTCTTATCACCTCATCACACTTCTACACAGGCCTTTTAATCACATATATACGTTTTTCACTCATACTATTCACTTCTTTCATCCCATCTTACACTCCGTACACTAATCTCACACTACACTGTCACTCCCCTATTTTATATTTTTTCTATATACCCACATTTTTATGCCCCTCTTTGTTTATTTATATTATCTTTGGGGCTCTAATCTAATTGCTTAAATTATATTTAACATTCACTGCTACCCATTTATTTATTTAATTATGACAGTGGTACTAATTATTAAGCCATTTTTCATATTTCCACTTTTTCACACATTCATTGACATTTTGGTTCCCCCCCCCTTTTTTACTAGGTAGATTTTTATATAGGTTTCTTTTTTCTCCCCCTCTTCCCCTCTTCCCCCTTTCTTCCCCCCCTTCTTTCCCCCCCCCTCTTCCTTTCCCCCCCTCCCCCTTTTTTTCCTGCATGTCACTTTTATTTTGTCACTGTGTGTTCACTTTGCACTTGACTTTTTTTCACTGTTGTTCTGTTGTTTTTTTTTTTTTTTTGTTTTGTTTTTTTTTTTTTGCACGCGATGCACTTACCTTGATTCTTCATGATGCTGTACTGCCTTTGTGCAGTGCAGCTGCATGAATATCTATATAATAAAATATATGAATATATGAAAAATATAATAATATGCACTTGCATCCACATAACATGTGACCCTAGTATTATATGTACTTACCTTAAGTGTGTACTCTTTATGTATTTACTCACAATATGTACCCATCATGATATTTAGTCCCTGATATGTAATCTATAATATGTTGATATAGAAATGAATATATTTTATTTTTTATTTATGTTTGAATTGTGCCTGTATATAATTATAACTAACTACCTAGAGTTATGAATTTTCGCTTTAGTAGGGATCTCCGCATCTGAGCACTTTCCAAGCCTCGCTTTGACAGCGAGGCTTGGCTCTCTACTGGATAATGACACATCCCAGTATACGATTGGCCCGTACATCCGAGCCTCGCTTTGGAAGCGAGGCTTGGTTTGTCAGGTGATGCACGCTGACAGACGTATCTGTTTCCGGACCTCGGTATGAAAGCGAGGCTTGGTAACAGTGACCTATGGGCGATTACGACGCCCTAATTAAATCACGTGCTTTTGTCCCTGGTTTTAATTGGTTAAGTCTCTGCATATATACATACCCCACACTCTATTGACCACACCCCGGAAGAAGCCTTCATTGGTGAAACGTTGGGTGGCGGGTGGCTGTAGCATTGTACTCTCTGCTCCACTTGGTAAAGTATTTCCTTATATTGTCTAGCTTAGGGTTTGTTCTACTTATAATGCGCTTTTGATCCCCTGGGGCTCTCTCTTGCTCTTTGATTTTCTGTATTTAATTGCGATCCGAGCATTGCCGGATCAGTTCCTAATATCTATTCCACAACCCTTGAGCCGTAGCCTCCCTCATTAATTCATGGGAAACAATACTTATGTGCACTATTTATTTAACTCTTTCCCTGGCAGACAAGCATAGCCCCCGTTCTTCTCTCTCAGCATCTCTTGGATTCATGTTTACTACTATATATGTATTCTTTTAAATTATTTTAAATGTCTTGTCATTTTTCATATTAATAAAGTATACTTTGTGTCAATTATGTCCTTTTCATAAGAGGTAAAAGGAGAAAAGCCCCCCAAAATTTGTAACGCAATTTCCCCCAAGTATGGAAATACCCCATATGTGGCCCTAAATGGTTGACTTGAATTAAAACAGGAAACAGGGCTCAGGAGTGAGAGAGCGCCATGCGCATTTGAGGCCTAAATTAGGGATTTGTATAGGGGCGGACCCGGATACCAGCATGGCGCTTGCCTCCTCCACCACAAATAGCCCACGTCTGTGTTTCCCAAACAGGGTACCTCCAGCTGTTGCAAAACTCCCAGCATGCCTGGACAGTCAATTGCTGTCCGCCAATACTGGAAGTTGTTATTTTGCAACAGCTGGAGGCTCCGCTTTGGAAACATTGCTGTACAAGACTTTTTACCTTTTATTCTTTATTGGGGGGGGGGGGGGGGGGGGGGGGCGTGTATATGTAGTGTTTTACTCTTTATTTTGTGTACTGTAGTGAAGTGTAGTGTTTTTAGGGTACATTCACACGGTCGAGTTCACAGTGAGTTCGAGATGCAGTGGAAAATTTGCTGCAGCAGGAAACTCGCTGTAAGCCCAACCGTGGGAATGTACAATGTATATTCACATGAGGGGAGGGGCGAACATCCAACTGTTGCAAAACTACAACTCCCAGCATGCACTGACAGACTGTGCATGCTGGGATTTGTAGTTATGCAACAGCTGGAGGCACACTGGTTGGGAAACACTGAGTTAGGTAACAGACTACCACAGTGTTTCTATACCAGTGTATCTCCAGCTGTTGCAAAACTACAACTCCCTGCATGCATGGTCTGTCAGTGCATGCTGGGAGTTGTAATTTTGCAACAGCTGGAGGCACACAGGTTAGGAAACACTGAGTTAGGAAACAGACCGTGTGCCTCCAGTTGTTGCAAAACTACAACTCCCAACATGCCCAGACAGCCAAAGGGCATGCTGGGAGTTGTAGTTATGCAACAACTGGCGTAAGAAACCACTGTATAGGTATCTCCAAATTGTGGTTCTCCAGATGTTGCAAAACTTCAACTCCAAGCATGCCCAGACTGTTCAGGCATGCTGGGAGTTGTAGTTCAGCAACATCTGAAGGGCCAGATGTTACAGAAATACAACTCCCAGCATGCCTGGACTGTCTGGGCTTGCTGAGAGTTGTAGTTTTGCAACATCTGGAGGGCTACTGTTTAGTGGTCTCCAAACTGTGGCCCTCCAGATGTTGCAAAACTACAACTCCCAGCATGCCCAGACAACTAAAGGCTGTCTGGGCATGCTGGGAGTTGTAGTGTTAAAAACTCCTAGAAGGCAACAGTGAAGATCAGTTACCACCGGGGTCCACTGTGGTGGGGCACCGGCCTTTCTCCGGTCCCCCGCAGCCTGCCGCCGGTGCCCCACCACAGTGGCCCCCGCAGCCGTCACCGCCATCTTCCCCCGCTCTGCCCTGACTTCAAGAGCGGGGGATCTCAACTTTAACCCCCCTGCCCTGCAAATCGCCGGCCAGTCCTGACCGGCAAATCGCAGGGGATAGGAGGAGGTGGCACACCTCGCTCCTATCCTTTAGGATGATCGTCGCTGTCTCTGACACCCCGATTAGCCCAGAAAAGCCGTGATGCCGGGGTGGCTGCTGTTGCCCGATCCAGGAACGCTGGGCCATAAATGTACGGCGCTGTGCGCTAAGCACTTCTTAGCAGCGCCGTAAATTTATGGAGCAGGCCCTTAAGGGGTTAATGGACAGCCCAAAATTTACAAAGACTTTGATCCAAACTACACAAATAAGGCAACAATGCAATAAATACATATGAATGGGGCTATGCTGTGCAGTGTACTAACTATATTCACCAAAAAGCACTGTACACAGAAATTATACAAAATATGTAATACTTTATTGAAAAAGCATGATAGAAGATACCATACACATATACATATACAAAATCCAGCACCCTTCCACCCCGACAAAAACAAACACTACTCCTACTACTACTGGGGAGAAAAGATGAAAATTGGACAAAAAAAGTAAAATGGCATAAATACCAACCCTGGATAAGATAGGACAAACAATAAATGGAAGTAAAAATGAGAAAATACATAGCAGTCCAATTTAGCATAAGAGCTACAAATAATATACAGAGCATCCTCCCCCCCCCCCAAAAAAAAGGTATTTCTTTTTCCTTTTTGGATGTGCCGTATATTATTTGTAGCTCTTATGCTAAATTGGACTACTATGTATTTTCTCATTTTTACTTCCTTCTATTTATTGTTTGTCCTATCTTTGCCAGGGTGTGCATTTATGCCTATTTACTTTATCTTTGTCCTATTTTTTTTTTAATCTTTTCTCCCCAGGAGGTGTAGTGTTTGTTTTTGTGGGGGTGGGAGAGTGTTGGATTTTATATATGTGTGTTGTATCTTTTAGTATGCTTTTTCAATAAAGTATTACATATTTTGTATAATTTCTGTGTTCATTGCTTTTTGGTGAATAAAGATTTTGATCCCTTGAAATATTCATAACGTAAAAAAAAAAAAAAAGAATAAAAATAAAACTTGTGCCCCCTGTGAGGATCGAACTCACGACCTTCAGATTATGAGACTGACGCGCTACCTACTGCGCTAAGGAGGCAGCTGATAACAACACTGAAAATAGTCTTTAAGGGTGCAGTCACACGTACAGTATCCTGTGTAGATTTCATGCTGCGGCGTTCAAAGTAAACAAAATGACTGAAGACATCGTCAAATCTGCAGGACGCTGTACATGTGAACAGTCCCTATTAAACGTATTGTCTGCTGCAAATTTGCTTCAGATGATTTTGCTGCCTATTAACCCCTTTATGACCTAACGATTTTAAATTTTTTTTTGGATCACATTCTTTTATTTCTAACATTCTAAGACCCATAACTTTTATATATTTTCATTGACAAAATTGTATTAGGATTTCTTTTTTGTGGGACAAGTTGTACTTTTCATTGGCGCACTATAATTTTATCATATAATGTATTATGGAGCCAGAAAAAAATATGGAATGGCACAATTTTAAAAGGCAATAATTTTTGTCATGGTTCACAATACAGTAAATCTAACATTCTATCTTTATTCTATTGGTCAGTACGATTCCAATGATACCAAACTTGGGTAATTTTTGTTTCGTTTGAAGGTGAAAAAAAACATGAAAACTTGAAAAAGAAAAAAAAAAAGTTTGTTCAATGCAATCTTCTGACCCCTATAACTTTTTGATTTTTCCACCTATATATTAGCTATATTAGGGTTTATTTTTTGTGCCATGAGCCATTTTGCTCCCTGCGGTTTTAACAGTACCACTTTTGCATATATTTGAATATATATGACTTTTTGATCACTTTTTATTACGTATTTTTCTGGAACGGGATAGGACCAAAAAATCTGCAATCTTGACGTTTTGAATTTTTTAGCGTTTATGCCTTTTACGGTGCAGCATCAGGAACAGCATAATTTAACCTCTTGGGGACCAAGGGCGTACCTGTATGCCCATAGCCCCCTCCCTTTCTATAACGCAGGGCCATAGCGGGTCGGACCCGGCCTCTAACAATGGCCTGGACCCGTGGCTAATAGCACGCGGTACTGATCGTGGTGCCGCACGCTATTAACCCTTTAGCCGCGGCGTTCAAAGATGATCTCCGCAGCTAAAGCAGAACTAAAATGATCCTGGCAGCTCAGTCAGGCTGATTGGGACCATCGCGATGAAACCGCGAAGTCCCGATCAGCTAGGACGCAGCAGAGGGTTCCTTACCTGCCTCCTGCGCGTCCGATCGCCTAATGACTGCTCTGTGCCTGAGATCATGGCTTTGCAGTGATCAGTGTAAAAGATCAGTGTGTGCAGTGTTATAGTCCCCTATGGGAGCTATAGCACTGCAAAAAAAAAAAAAAGTGAAAAAAAAAAAAAAAAAGTTAATAAAGATCATTTAACCCCTTCCCTAATAAAAGTTTGAATCACCCCCCTTTTCCCTTTAAAAAAAACTACTGTGTAAATAAAAATAAACATAATTGGTATCGCCGCATGCAGAAATGTCCGCATTACAAAAATATATAATTAATTAAACTGCTCGGTCAATGGCGTACGCGCCAAAAAATTCCAAAGTCCAAAATAGCGTATTTTTGGTCACTTTTTAAATCATGAAAAAATGAATAAAAAGCGATCAATAAGTTCGGTCAATACATAAATGGTACCGATAAAAACTTCAGATCACGGCGCAAAAAATGAGCCCCATATGCGGAAAAATTTTAAAGTTATAGGGGTCAGAAAAGGAAAATTATAAACATTTAAATTTTCCTGCATGTAGTTACGATTTTTTCCAGAAGTACGACAATATCCAACCTATATAAGTAGGGAATCATTTTAATCGTATGGACCTACAGAATAAAGATAAGGTGTCATTTTTACCGAAAAATGTACTATGTAGAATCGGAAGCCTCCAAAAGTTACAAAATGCAGTTGTTTCTTCAATTTTGTCGCACAATGATTTTTTTTCCATTTCCCGTAGATTTTTGAGCAAAATTACGGATGTCACTGCAAAGTAGAATTGGTGGCGCAAAAAATAAGCCATCATGTGGAATTTTAGGTGCAAAATTGAAAGGACTATGATTTTTAAAAGGTGAGGAGGAAAAAAAGGAAAGTGCAAAAATGGAAAAACCCTTGGTCCCCAAGGGGTTAATAGTTCGGACAATTACTCATGTGGCGATACCAAATATGTTCTGCTACCCAATGACTTCAATGGGAAGCAAAATCTGCTAAAGCAAATCTGCAACAGAAAATACGCATGTGTGAACGTACCCTGAGGGCTCGTTCACACGAGCATATTTCTTTTCGAACTAGCGGTGAAAAAGGGGCGGGGTCTCCGCACGCTACCAGAAGCATATTGTTACCAGCGAAATCTCCCGGAGGACCCCGCCCCTTTTCAAACACACAGCGGGAGATCTGAAGGAGGTACATTTACACCTACAGGATCTGCAGAATATGCAGCAGGTCCTGAATGTGTGAACGTTCCTATGGGTGTACTTACACATCGGATCCGCTGCAGCAGATACTGCCCAGTGCTCGGACCCCCCACGATCTATAACATATCCCCCTAGAGCAGTGGTCTTCAAACTGTGGCCCTCCAGATGTTACAAAACTACAATTCCCAGCATGCCCGGACAGCCGTTGGCTGTCCGGCATGCTGGGAGTTGTAGTTTTGTAACATCTGGAGGGCCACAGTTTGAAGACTGCTGCCCTAAAGGATAAGCTATATTTCACTACAGTTTTCCTTTAAGATGATTAGTCTAGGATTGTGTTTCCCACGCAGTGTGCCTCCAGCTGTTGCAAAACTATAGTATCCCCCCAGAGCATGCCAGACAGCACAAGGCTTGCTGTACAGGCATGCTGGATGTATAGGTTTGTAACAGCTGAGGCACTCTGGTTGGGAAACACTGGTCTAGGAATATGTCTAATGGGGCAGATTGTCAGCCCAGACCTGGCTAGTCTGAATTAGTATTATTGGTTGGGGGGGGGGGGTCTGGATTATTTTTGTAGTCTGGTTCAGGCCCTATATATAAACTATGTATCCAATTACTAGTTGACAGAACAGTGCTCTTGCATTTCTTACAGGTTTACACATTTTTTGTAGTGTGTGGGTACAGCTAAATTTATTTGAAAAAAAAAAAAAGTTGTTTCTGCCCGGTTTCGAACCGGGGACCTTTCGCGTGTGAGGCGAACGTGATAACCACTACACTACAGAAACTTCACTTGACATGCAAATCAGAGCAGGATGGTTGCCAAATATCTATGTGTACATTGCAAGACACAACTTAAATGGGCACTGTCAGATACAAAAACTTTTGATATGTTGTAAAGCATGTATAACCAACAGGTTTTGCAATTGCTTTCATTAGAAAATGTTCAGTATTTCATACAGTCAAACAACTGCCTGCTTGGACACATTACTAGTCCTGCTGTGTCCATGCGTCATCACCTATGTCATGGACACACTTCCTTGATTGACAGCTGGGAGCGCAGAGCTCATTGCTGGAGGGAAAATACTGTCAGCTTGTGTTCCTCTACTGTCAGTGAGGACAAGCTGGGAGTTGTAGTTTAACTAGTGCTTGGGGAGATGTGAGCAGACAGCATACTGAGGGAGGGGGCGGAGACCTGCACAGTGAGGCCACGCCCCCTCCATTTGAGAGGAATTCAGACTAGTGAGCTAAATAAAAAGTGTAATAAAAAATAAATAAAGGTGCTAGACACATAAAAATTAGATGTACATGGTCAGGATTAGGTGCTGAGTGATATATTTAAAAAAAAGTTTTTTTTTTGTTGGATCTGACGGATCGCTTTAAATATTTCCAATGTACAGTTCATAAAGTTATAACTATAACCAGGGGCGTTTGCTAGGTCTGCATAAGACCGGGGGATAGAGCCCATAGCCGAAGCCCAACCACCCCCCAATCACGCCCCTAACCACACCCCAGTCACGCCCCTAACCAACGCCCTCATTCACACCCAATCGCGCACAGTATACCAGCATACAAGGAGAAATATTATCTCCATACATATTACCGCTATACTGTTATTGTTCATATCTAATCAAAACTAAGACCAATATTACCAATAATACCATTCCAAAAAACTAAAATGGTCAGCATCTCCAAACAAAATGAAACACGTGCACAGATGCACACTGCTAGTTTTGTGTGTTACCAGTAGGAACAAATAATACCGCCAATACAATGACCATCACCATTACCACTGACTAATAACACTATATTTGTTACTGAATAAAAAAAACTATACAAAAGAACATATTCCCAAGTACATTCACCATACAGAGGTAGATACCAGCTGTACACAGGATCTGTATACAATGTAAGTGATTATATACAGGACCATACAGAGGTAGATACCAGCTGCACACAGGATCTGTATACCATATAGGGCTGCACGATATGTGGAAAATGTGCGATTGCGATTATGGGCCTAAATATTGCGATACTGATATGCGATGCAATATAATAAATAAATGGTGAAATCCCACCATTTCATGTCCAATCTCCTCCCTTTTACAACTATCCACCCATTTTATGCACACCGCCCATTTCACATCTCCATCTCCCCCTGTCACATTCTCCTCTCATGGTCACATCTTCACCCATCACATCTTCCCCCCCCCCCGTCACATTCTCCCCTTGTCACATCCCCCCCCCCTGTCACAATCTTCTCCCATTCACACACCCCCCCCCCCCCGTCACATTCTCCCCCCCACCTGTCACATTCCCCCCCTGCTGTCATGATCTCCCCCCCCTCCGTCACAATCTTCCCCAGTCACAATCTTCCCCCCTGTCACATTCCCACCCCCCTGTCACACTCTCCCCCCCCCCCCCTCAGAAGGTTTTTTTTTCCCCTCCCTGTGCCCTTTTACTTAGCTCAGTGTTTTACTTCCAGGGTGCCTCCAGCTGTTGTGAAACTACTACTCCAGCATGCCCAGACAGCCTTTGCCGGTCCGGGCATGCTGGGAGTTTTAGTTTTGCAACAACTGGAGGCACCCTGGTTAGGAAACACTGGGGGATATTTATCAAAGTTGTCTATGTCCTGCATCAATTTAGACCAAACTACAGGGCGTTAGGCCGGTCTTTTGTGTGCCTAATTTATCAAATGGCGCATGACTCTTGATACATTCTGTGCACAGACTTCGTGATCTATGCTTTCGTCTATATTTAAACCTCGTCCAGTATGGTCTGACATTTCGGCGTACTTTCAGCTGATGCGACTTGTCGCTGAAAAGTCGCTTTTGATAAATTCAGCACCGATGCATTTTCCAATGCATTTTTCCGTCTGAAATAGACTTGCATGCATCACGTTCTAAAAATCCTGTAGAGCAAAAGTCGCAGAAAAGTCGCACAGATTTAGACAGCGACTTTCTATGCAACACATTTAGACAGGAAAAACCAGTCTAAATCCTTTGATAAATATCCCCCACTGACTTTTAGTATTTAAATTTGTTTTTACCTGCTCTGGCCACCCCCACCTGCAACAGCATACGTGAGCCGGCCCGAGCAGATAATCACAAGTTTTCCCGGGGGGGCCGTATAGCTATATCGCAAAAAGCAAAAACAATTCGATTGCTTTTGCCATATATCGTGCAGCCCTAATACCATATAAATGATTATATACAGGACCATATAGAGGTAGATACCAGCTGTACACAGTACAGAAAGTCAAAGAAAGTAACAGCACAACTCCAAGGTTTAGATGTTCAAATCAGGGCTGAAGATTTATTGCACCATAAAACATAAAGTGCTTTGTTTTATGGTGCAATAAATCTTCAGCCCTGATTTAAACACCAAAACCTCGGAGTTGGACTCCATAAGTGATTAAGGGTACGTTCACACCGGCGTATTTTCTGCTGGAGATTTTTTCTACCGCTTTCTACCGCTCGAAAAAAAAATTTTTAATCAACTTGTGCCAGAAAGTTAAACAGATTTGTAAATTACTTCTATTAAAAAATCTTAATCCTTTCAGTACTAATCAGCTTTT
This sequence comes from Hyla sarda, assembly GCF_029499605.1. Taxonomy (NCBI): domain Eukaryota; kingdom Metazoa; phylum Chordata; class Amphibia; order Anura; family Hylidae; genus Hyla; species Hyla sarda. The sequence continues at coordinate 40,691,797 of NC_079192.1, forward strand.
GTATGATCCACAGGAAGTGCTTTTCTTTTTGAATGTCCTTTCTGCCTGACCACAGTGCTCTCTGCTGACACCTCTGTCCATTTTAGGAACTGTCCAGAACAAGATAGGTTTTCTATGGGGATTTGCTCCTACTCTGGACAGTTCCTGTGGTGCACAGTGGTCAGGCAGAAAGGAAATTCAAAAAGAAAATAACTTCCTGTGGATCATAACAGCAGCTGATAAGTACTGGAAGGATTAAGATTTTTTTAATAGAAGTAATTTATAAATCTGTTTAACTTTCTGGCACCAGTTGATTTAAAAAAAAAAGTTTTTTTCCAGTGGAATACCCCTTTAAAGTCAGTGGGCAGCAAAATCTACTAAAGCAAAAACTGCAGCAGAAAATACGCACGTGTGAACGTAGACATAAAATTATATCTAGGGACTCACAGATGGCGTCTTTTCTGATCAGTGGCGTCCTCTTTCCTTCTCTTCTCCATTCGGATCAGACCAACATGATGGCTTCTTCCAGCCAAAACTTAATCTCTTCGGCATCTGCAGGACAAACATATTAGACTCCGCATTTTTCCAGTGCCCTCCAGTGCCAGTGCCCTCCTTTACACAATCTCCCCATATATAGGCCTCCACACTATAAAAAATGCCCCCTTGGTGTCCCGCTCAGTAAAAATGGAGTCAGGTATGTAGGTGGGTAACTAGCCAGGTAGTTAGGTAGCCAGTTTTTTTTAGGTAAGTACTACTACAGAGATGTGGAAATTGTATCGCCCGACGCCCGGGACATGCAGTTTCGGGTATCGGGCAGGTGAATTCTTATGGCATTTAGCCCTGCTTCGAGCATGCAGGGCTAAATGCCTAAAGAATTCACATATAACGGGGCAATCAGTTTTGCCCTGTAACTAAACTCCTATAGACTGCAGCTGTGCGCTGCAGCCTATAGCGAGCCGAGCAGGACGACAGCATCCAGGCGTAGGCGCGTGCGATGATGTCACTCATTGCGCGCCCCTCCGTCCAGACTGAGGATGCAGTCCAGCAACAACAGTGTTCGCCGAGCCCCTGAGCCTGCCGGAGCGAACATGGGGGTAGACAGGTAGCAGGGGATAGGAGAGGAGGTGAGGTTTAGTAAATAAGGGTTGGGCTGAAATATAATGACACGAGGGGCATCAGAGGGGAGGGGGGGGGGGATATAATGATGCAGGGGTATCAGGGGGGGGAGGGGGGAATATAATGATGCAGGGGCATCAGGGGGAATATAATGATGCAGGGGCATCAGGGGGGGAGGGGGGAATATAATGATGCAGGGAGCATCAAAGGGGAGGGGGGAATATAATGGCGCAGGGGCATCAGAGGGGAGGGGGGAATATAATGGCGCAGGGGGCATCAGAGGGGAGGGGGGAATATAATGACGCAGGGAGCATCAGAGGGGAGGGGGGTATATAATGACGCAGGGGGCATCAGAGGGGAGGGGGGGATATAATGATGCAGGGGGCATCAGAGGGGAGGGGGGGATATAATGACGCAGGGGGCATCAGAGGCGGGGGACATATAATGATGCAGGGGGCATCGGGGGGGGGGGGAATATAATGACGCAGGGGGCATCAGAGGGGAGGGGGGGAAATAATGATGCAGGGGCATCAGAGGGGGGGGATATAATGACGCAGGGGGCATTGGGGGCGGGATATAATGGAGCAGGGGCATCAGGAGGGGGGAATATAATGACGGAGCAATAGAGGGGGGAATATAATGACGGAGCATTAGAGGGGAGAATATAATGGCGGAGCATCAGAGGAGGGGATATAATGACGCAGGGGGCATCAGAGGGGAGAGGGGAATATAATGGAGCAGGGGGCATCAGGAGGGGGGAATATAATGACGCAGGGGGCATCAGAGGGGGGAATATAATGACGAAGGGGGCATCAGGGGGGGGGGAATATAATGACGCAGGGGGCATCAGAGGGGAGGGGGGAATATAATAGAGCAGGGGGCATCAGGAGGGGGGAATATAATGACAGGGAGCATCAGAGGGGGGAATATAATGACGAAGGGGGCATCAGAGGGGAGGGGGGGAATATAATAATGCAGGGGCATCAGGGGGGAGGGGGGAATATAATGACACATGGGCATCAGGGGGTAGGGGGAATATAATGACGCAGGGGCATCAGAGGGGAGGGGGGAATATAATGACGCAGGGGGCATCAGAGGGGGGGAATATAATGACGCAGGGGGCATCAGAGGGGAAGGGGAATATAATGATGCAGGAGGGATCAGAGGGGGGGGGAATATAATGACGCAGGGGGCATTAGAGGGGGGAATATAATGATGCAGGGGGCATCAGAGGGAATATAATGACGCAGGGGGCATCAGAGGGGAGGGGGTGGAATATAATGACGCAGTGGGCATCGGAGGGGAGGGGGTATATAATGAAGTAGGAGGCATCAGAGCAGGGGGGAATATAATGATGCAGGGAGCATCAGAGGGGAGCGGGGAATATAATGGCGGAGCATTAGAGGGGGGATATAATGACTGAGCATTAGAGGGGGGAATATAATGGCGGAGCATCAGAGGAGGGGATATAATGACGAAGGGGGCATCAGAGGGGAGGGAGGGAAATATAATGATGCAGGGGGCATCAGAGGGGGGGGATATGACGACGCAGGGGGCATCGAAAGGGGGGAATATAATGACGCAGGGGGCATCAGAGGGGAGGGGGGAATATAATGGAGCAGGGGGCATCAGGAGGGGGGAATATAATGACAGGGAGCATCAGAGGGGGAATATAATGACAAAGGGGGCATCAGAGGGGAGGGGGGGAAATATAATGATGCAGGGGGCATCAGAGGGGGGGGAATATGACGACGCAGGGGGCATCAGGGGGGGAATATAATGACGCAGGGGCATCAGAGGGGAAAGGGTAATATAATGACGCAGGGGGCATCAGAAGGGAGGGGGGAATATAATGACTCAGGGGGGGGAATATGGCGACGCAGGGGGCATCAGGGGGGGAATATAATGACGCAGGGGGCATCAGAGGGGAAAGGGTAATATAATGACGCAGGGGGCATCAGAAGGGAGGGGGGAATATAATGACGCAGGGGGCATCAGAGGGGAGTGGGTATATAATGACGCAGGGAGCATCAGAGGGGAGGGGGGAATATAATGACACAGGGGGCATCATAGGGGGGGATATAATGACGCAAGGGGCATCAGAGGGGGGGATATAATGATGCAGGGGGCATCAGAGGGGTGGAATATAATGACGCAGGCCAGGGGGCATCAGAGGGGGGGGGGATATAATGACGCAGGGGCATCAGAGGGGAGAGGGGGAATATAATGATGCAGGGGGCATCAGAGGGGGGGAATATAATGACACAGGGGGCATCAGAGGGGGGAATATATTGACGCAGTGGGCATCAGAGGGGAGGGGGGGAATATAATGGAGCAGGGGGCATCAGGAGGGGGGAATATAATGACGGAGCATCAGAGGGGGGGGATATAATGACGAAGCATCAGAGGGGGGGGATATATTGACGCAGGGGGCATCAGAGGGGAGGGGGGGATATAATGGAGCAGGGGGCATCAGGAGGGGGGAATATAATGACGCAGGGGGCATCAGAGGGGGGAATATAATGACGAAGGGGGCATCAGAGGGGAGGGGGGGAATATAATAATGCAGGGGGCATCAGAGGGGGGGATATGACGACGCAGGGGGCATCAGGGGGGGGGAATATAATGACGCAGGGGGCATCAGAGGGGAGGGGGGGAATATAATGGAGCAGGGGGCATCAGGAGGGGGGAATATAATGACAGGGAGCATCAGAGGGGGGAATATAATGACGAAGGGGGCATCAGAGGGGAGGGGGGGAATATAATAATGCAGGGGGCATCAGAGGGGGGGGATATGACGACGCAGGGGGCATCAGGGGGGGGGGGAATATAATGACGCAGGGGGCATCAGAGGGGAGGGGGGAATATAATGGAGGGGGGAATATAATGACAGGGAGCATCAGAGGGGGGAATATAATGACGAAGGGGGCATCAGAGGGGAGGGGGGGAATATAATAATGCAGGGGCATCGGGGGGGAGGGGGGAATATAATGACGCATGGGCATCAGGGGGGTAGGGGGAATATAATGACGCAGGGGCATCAGAGGGGAAGGGGGAATATAATGACGCAGGGGGCATCAGAGGGGGGGAATATAATGACGCAGGGGGCATCAGAGGGGAAGGGGAATATAATGATGCAGGAGGGATCAGAGGGGGGGGGAATATAATGACGCAGGGGGCATTAGAGGGGGGAATATAATGATGCAGGGGGCATCAGAGGGAATATAATGACGCAGGGGGCATCAGAGGGGAGGGGGTGGAATATAATGACGCAGTGGGCATCGGAGGGGAGGGGGTATATAATGAAGTAGGAGGCATCAGAGGAGGGGGGAATATAATGATGCAGGGAGCATCAGAGGGGAGCGGGGAATATAATGGCGGAGCATTAGAGGGGGGAATATAATGACTGAGCATCAGAGGGGGGGATATAATGACTGAGCATTAGAGGGGGGAATATAATGGCGGAGCATCAGAGGGGGGGATATAATGACGAAGGGGGCATCAGAGGGGAGGGAGGGAAATATAATAATGCAGGGGGCATCAGAGGGGGGGGGATATGACGACGCAGGGGGCATCGAAAGGGGGGAATATAATGACGCAGGGGGCATCAGAGGGGAGGGGGGAATATAATGGAGCAGGGGGCATCAGGAGGGGGGAATATAATGACGGAGCATCAGAGGGGGAATATAATGACAAAGGGGGCATCAGAGGGGAGGGGGGGAAATATAATGATGCAGGGGGCATCAGAGGGGGGGGAATATGACGACGCAGGGGGCATCAGGGGGGGAATATAATGACGCAGGGGCATCAGAGGGGAAAGGGTAATATAATGACGCAGGGGGCATCAGAAGGGAGGGGGGAATATAATGACGCAGGGGGCATCAGAGGGGAGGGGGGGGAAATATAATGATGCAGGGGGCATCAGAGGGGGGAATATGGCGACGCAGGGGGCATCAGGGGGGGAATATAATGACGCAGGGGGCATCAGAGGGGAAAGGGTAATATAATGACGCAGGGGGCATCAGAAGGGAGGGGGGAATATAATGACGCAGGGGGCATCAGAGGGGAGTGGGTATATAATGACGCAGGGGGCATCAGAGGGGAGGGGGGAATATAATGACACAGGGGGCATCATAGGGGGGGATATAATGACGCAAGGGGCATCAGAGGGGGGGATATAATGATGCAGGGGGCATCAGAGGGGTGGAATATAATGACGCAGGCCAGGGGGCATCAGAGGGGGGGGGATATAATGACGCAGGGGCATCAGAGGGGAGAGGGGGAATATAATGATGCAGGGGGCATCAGAGGGGGGGAATATAATGACACAGGGGGCATCAGAGGGGGGAATATATTGACGCAGGGGGCATCAGAGGGGAGGGGGGGAATATAATGGAGCAGGGGGCATCAGGAGGGGGGAATATAATGACGAAGGGGGCATCAGAGGGGAGGGGGGGAATATAATAATGCAGGGAGCATCAGAGGGGAGGGGGGAATATAATGGCGGAGCATTAGAGGGGGGAATATAATGACTGAGCATCAGAGGGGGGATATAATGACGAAGGGGGCATCAGAGGGGAGGGGGGGGAAATATAATGATGCAGGGGGCATAAGAGGGGGGGGATATGACGACGCAGGGGGCATCGGAGGGGGGGAATATAATGACGCAGGGGGCATCAGAGGGGAGGGGAGAATATAATGGAGCAGGTGGCATCAGGAGGGGGGAATATAATGACAGGGAGCATCAGAGGGGGAATATAATGACGAAGGGGGAATCAGAGGGGAGGGGGGGAAATATAATGATGCAGGGGGCATCAGAGGGGGGGAATATGACGACGCAGGGGGCATCAGGGGGGGAATATAATGACGCAGGGGGCATCAGAGGGGAAAGGGTAATATAATGACGCAGGGGGCATCAGAAGGGAGGGGGGAATAGAATGACGCAGGGGGCATCAGAGGGGAGGGGGGGAATATAATGATGCAGGGGGCATCAGAGGGGGGGAATATGGCGACGCAGGGGGCATCAGGGGGGGGAATATAATGACGCAGGGGGCATCAGAAGGGAGAGGGGAATATAATGACGCAGGGGGCATCAGAGGGGAGGGGGTATATAATGACGCAGGGGGCATCAGAGGGGAGGGGGGAATATAATGACACAGGGGGCATCAGAGGGGGGGATATAATGACGCAGGGGGCATCAGAGGGGGGGATATAATGATGCAGGGGGCATCAGAGGGGGGGAATATAATGACGCAGGCCAGGGGGCATCAGAGGGGGGGGGGATATAATGACGCAGGGGCATCAGAGGGGAGGGGGGGAATATAATGATGCAGGGGGCATCAGAGGGGGGGAATATAATGACACAGGGGGCATCAGAGGGGGGAATATATTGACGCAGGGGGCATCAGAGGGGAGGGGGGGGAATATAATGATGCAGGGGGCATCAGAGGGGGGAATATAATGACGCAGGGGGCATCAGAGGGGAGGGGAATATAATGGCGCAGGGGGCATGGGGGGGAATATAATGGAGCAGGGGGCATCAGGAGGGGGGAATATAATGACAGGGAGCATCAGAGGGGGGGGGATATAATGGCGTAGGGGGCCCTACTTGATCCCTACCTGATAAAGGGACATACCTACCTGAAGGGGGACTACCTACTTAAAGGAATACTGTAGTGAAAAAAAAAGTGATCGCGGGGTCTGACCGCTGGGACAACCCCCCATTTCTTGTATGAGGCCCCAGCAGTGGGCATGAAGGAAATGTTCTGTACCTGCATGACACGGCTGCTGAAATGCCCCCTCAATGTATCTATGGGATACATGGGGGGGGGGCCTGTTGGTCGCTGTGTCATGCGGACAATCCCCCATTCCTGCCGGGGCCCCTTACAAAAGATCGGGGGGAGGGGTTCCCCAGCGGTCAGGATAAGTTATTTTGCACTGCAGTATTCCATTAATGGGGCGGACTTACTTATCAGGGACCCTATACATCTAATGGGGTGACATACTGGTCTGCCTATCAAGTTTTTATTGATAAAAGACCCCATTTCCACACCCCTGAGGTAGTCAGATATGTAGCTAGGCAATTGGTGACAGTAGGTGAGTGTTTCCCAACCAGGGTGTCTTCAGCTGTTGCAATACTTTAACTCTCAGCATGCTCAAACAGCCTTTGGCTGTCTAGGCTTGCTGGGAGTTGTAGTTTTGAAACACCTGGAGGCACCCTGGTTGTGGAACACTGCCTTGGAAGCCTTTCAATGCAGTGTTTTTTTTTTATTTTATTTTATTTTTTTACACCCAAGGTGCCTCTAGAGGTTTCAAAACTACAACTCCCAGCCAGCCCAGTCCAGGCATGCTGAGAGTTGTAGTTTTCCTACATCTACAAAGAGACGCAAGATGGCTGTGGGGTGGTGGTGTGGCCTACACCTCTACCCCACCTCTTCCCCATGGATCAAATACCTTTCTGCCAAACCGGCTTTTCCAGGTCCACACCGAGCCTCCTGAATGCCACAGCTCTCCCGAGATCCAGGCTGCCCACCCCCCCCCCCCAAAAAGAAAAAAAATGACATAAAATTGCACTGCATAATCAAGAGTTCAAGAGCTGCACAGCAATGCATATTAATCTGCAGCATTAGGTAAGCAGCAGTTCCCCCACATTAGATAGGTAGCATAGTTCCACCAAATTAGGTAGGAAGCATAGTTTCCCCACATTAGATAGGGAGCATAGTTCCACCAAATTAGGTCGGCACCATAGTTCCCCCACATTAGGTAGGCAGCATAGTTCCCCACATTAGGTAGGAAGCATAGTTCTCCAACATTAGGTAGCAGTTTCCCTTCCCCACATTAGGCAGCATAGTTTCCCCACATTAGGTAACATAGTTTCTCTACATTAGGTAGCATAGTTTCCCCCCCCCCCACCCCGACACAAACCCACAGAGAGAGACACACAGACACACTCACCTGGCCTGCGCAGAGCTTCTTCTCTCTGGTGGCGGCCTGACAAGTGACGTCACTGATATCCTCCTGCGTGGGTCTGCGGAGGAACGTCACTTGCACGATGTCCTCATCAGATCGGGCCGGCTCACTGTCTTGAAGTAGCTTTAAAACAGTGAGCGGCGGTGCAGCAGCAGGGCCAACCTAGGTGGCCCAAAAAAAAAATTATAAATTGGCTCTGTGAGAGACCTGAGGCTATTGGCATGACACCCGGGGCTATAGCCCCTGACTATAACACTTTCAATTTTCCACCTACCGACCAATATGAGGGATTGTTTTTTGCGCCACCGATTGTACTTTGTAATGATATCACTCTTTTTACCACAGAATCTACGGCAAAATCAAAAGAAATTAATTTGTGGGGCAAAATTGAAAAAAAAAACAAATGTAATTTTGCAACTTTTGGGGGCTTATGTTTCTACGCAGTGCCCTTTTTGGAAAAAAATACACTTTATCTTTATTCTGTAGGTTCATATGATTGAAATGATACACAATTTATACAGGCTTTGTTTAATTTTACTACTTGTAAAAGCTTTTGTAGGAAAATGACTATACATGAAATTTTCATCTTCTGACCTCTATAACTTTTTTATTTTTCCGTATACGGGGCTGTTTGAGGGCGAATTTTCTGCAATGTGATCTGTAGTTTTTATTAGTGCAATTTTTGTTTTGATGGGTCTTCTTGATCTGGTATATGAAGTGACAAAAAATATGCAATTCTGGACCTTTGTATTTTTCTATGTTTACGTCATTGATGGTACGGTTTAATTAACATTTTATTTTAATATTTTAGACATATGCATGCAGCGATACCACATGTTTATTTTTTTTTTAACATCATCTTATTAACCCCTTAAGGACCAGGCCCATTTTGGCCTTAAGGACCAGACCAATTTTATTTTTGCATTTTTGTTTTTTCCTCCTCGCCTTATGAAAATCATAACTCTTTTATATTTCTATCCACAGACCCATATGAGGGCTTGTTTTTTGCATCACCAATTGTACTTTGTAATTACATCATTTATTTTACCATAAAATGCATTTTTTTGCACATCTGACCACTGTCACTTTAAACATTAATAACTCTGGGATGCTTTTACCTTTCATTCTGATTCCGAGATTGTTTTTTCGTGACATATTCTACTTTATGTTAGTGGTAAAATTTTGTCGATACTAGCATCATTTCTTGGTCAAAAAAATTTATGAAAAAATTGAACATTTTGCATTTTTTTTTAACTTTGAAGCTCTCTGCTTATAAGGAAAATGAATATTCCAAATAAATTATATATTGATTCACATATACAATATGTCTACTTTATGTTTCCATCATAAAGTTCACATGTTTTTACTTTTGGAAAACATCAGAGGGCTTCAAAGTAAAGCAGCAAGTTTCCAATGTTTCACAAAATTTTCATAATCAAAATTTTCAGGGACCAGTTCTGTTTTGAAGTGGATTTGAAAGGCCTTCATATTATAAATACCCCACAAATGACCCCATTATAAAAACTGCACCCCTCAAAGTATTCAAAATGACATTCATAAGGTTTGTTAACCCTTTAGGTGTTTCACAGGAATAGCAGAAAATTGAAGGAGAAAATTCAAAATCTTCATTTTTTACACTGGCATGTTCTTGTAGACCCAGTTATTGAATTTGTAGAAGGGGAGAGAAATAAAAGGAGAGAAATATTCCTAAAATGTGTAACCCAATTTCTCTCGAGTAAGGAAATACCTCATATGTGTATGTCAATTGTTCGGCGGGCGCAGTAGAGGGCTCAGAAGGGAAGGAGCGACAGTGGGATTTTGGAGAGTGAGTTTTTCTGAAATGGTTTTTGGGGGGCATGTTGCATTTAGGAAGCCCCTATGGTGCCAGAACAGCAGAAAAAAAACACATGACATACTATTTTTGGAAACTACACCCCTGAAGGCACGTAACAAGGGGTCCAGTGAGCCTTAACACCCCACTGGTGCTTGACGACTTTTCGTTAAAGTTGGATGTGTAAATGATTTTTTTTTTTCACTAAAATGCTAGTTTTCCCTCAAATTTTACATTTTTACAAGGGATAATAGGACAAAATGCCCCCCAAAATCTGTAACCCCATCTCTTCTGAGTATGGAAATACCCCATGTGTGGACATCAAGTGCTCTGCTGGCGTACTACAATGCTCAGAAGAGAAGGAGCGCCATTGAGCTTTTGGGAAAAAAATTGTTTGGAATGGAAGTCAGGGGCCATGTGCGTTTACAAAGCCCCCCGTGCTGCCAGAACAGTGGACCCCCCCACATGTGACCCTATTTTGGAAACTACACCCCTCACAGAATTTAATAAGGGGTGTAATGAGTATTTACACCCCACTGGCGTTTGACAGATCTTTGGAACAGTGGGCTTTGCAAATGAAAAATTACATTTTTCATTTTCACGGACCACTGTTCCAAAAATCTGTCAGACACCTGTGGGGCGTAAATGCTCACTGTACCCCTTGTTACATTACGTGAGCGGTGTAGTTTCCAAAATGGGGTCACATGTGGCAGATGTTGCAAAACTACAACTCCCAGCAAGCCCACACAGCTGTTTGGGCATGCTGGAATATGTAGTATTGCAACAGCTGGAGGGCTACAGTTTGAGACCACTATATAATGTATCCCTCCAGTGTCCATTGTTCTGGCACTATGGGGGCTTTGTAAACACTAGTGGCCTTCAATTCCGGACAAATTTTCTCTTCAAAAGCCCAATGGCGCTCCTTCTCTTCTGAGCATTGTAGTTCACCCGCAGAGCACTTTACATCCACATATGGGGTATGTTCTTACTCAGAAGAAATGGGGTTACAAATTTTGGGGGGCTTTTTTCCTATTTTCCCTTGTGAAAATGAAAAATTTAGGGTAACAACAGCATTTTAGTGAAAAAAGTTTTTTTGAAGAATTTTTCATTAAACACCTGTGGGGTGTTAATGCTCACTATACCCCTTGTTATATTCTGTGAGGGGTGTAGTTTCCAAAATGGGGTCACATGTCGGTATTTCTTTTTTTGCGTTTATGTCAGAACCGCTGTAAAATCAGCCACCCCTGTGCAAATCACCAATTTAGGCCTCATATGTACATAGTGCGCTCTCACTCCTGAGCCTTGTTGTGCGCCCGCAGAGCATTTTACGCCCACATATGGGGTATTTCCGTACTCAGGAGAAATTGCGTTACAAATTTTGGGGGTCTTTTTTTCCCTTTTACCGCTTGTGAAAATAAAAAGTATGGGGCAACACCAGCATGTTAGTGCAAAATTTTGTATTTCTTTTTACAATAACAAGCTGGTGTAGCCCCCAACTTTTCCTTTTTATAAGGGGTAAAAGGAGAAAAAGCCCCCCAAAATTTGTAGTGCAATTTCTCCCGAGTATGGAAATACCCCATATGTGACCCTAAACTGTTTCCTTGAAATATGACAGGGCTCCGAAGTGAGAGAGCGCCATGCGCATTTGAGGACTAAATTAGGGATTGCATAGGGGTGGACATAGGGGTATTCTACGCCAGTGATTCCCAAACAGGGTGCCTCCAGCAGTTGCTAAACTCCCAGCATGCCTGGACAGTCAGTGGCTGTCCAGAAATGCTGGGAGTTGTTGTTTTGCAACAGCTTGAGGCTCCGTTTTGGAAACACTGCCATACAATACGTTTTTAATTTTTATTGGGGGGGGGGGGGACAGTGTAAGGGGGTGTATATGTAGTGGTTTACCCTTTATTATGTGTTGGTGTAGTGTAGTGTATTGTAGTGTTTTTAGGGTACATTCACACGGTGAGTTTCCCGGTAGGAGTTTTCGCTGCGGCGAAAAATTTGCTGCAGTCCAAACTTTAAGCAGGAAACTTACTGTAAACCTGCCCGTGTGAATGTACTCTGTACAAACCTCCAGCTGTTTCAAAACTACATCTCCCAGCATGTACTGACAGACCGTGCATGCTGGGAGTTGTACTTTTGCAACAGCTGGAGGCACACTGGTTGGAAAACCTTCAGTTAGGTTCTAACTCAGTATTTTCCAACCAGTGTGCCTCCAGCTGTTGCAAAACTACAACACCCAGCATGTACTGATCACCAAAGGGCATGCTGGGAGATGTAGTTATGCAACAGCTGGAGGTACGCAACTACAACTCTCAGCATGCCAAGACAGCTGTTTGGGCATGCTAGGATTTGCAGTTGTGCAACACCTGGAGGGCTACAGTTTTAGAGAACAATGCAAAGTGTGTAGTGGTCACTAAACTGTGGTCCTCCAGATGTTGCAAAACTACAACTTTCAGCATGCACTGACTGTCTGGGCATGCTGGGAGTTGTAGTTTTGCAACATCTGAAGTGGCACAGTTTGGAGACCACTATATGGTGGTCTCCAAACTGTAGCCCTCCAGATGTTGCAAAACTACAACTCCCAGCATGCCCAGACAGTCAGGGATGCTGGGCGTGTAGTTTTGCAATATCTGGCCCTTCAGATGTAGCAGAACTATAACTCCCTGAGCGTTAACGGGACGGGGAGTACAGCTGCGGGGGGCGGGGAGTACAGCTGCGGGCGTGGGGCGCTCGGGGGGAGGCACACTGATGACAGCGGCATCGGGATCCCGATAGCGCTGTGGATCAACAGTAAATGTATATGAGGCAGCCGTATGAGCTGCGTACGTGTGAACTTCTGTCGGGCCACAGAGGCCATGAGAGCTCCGTGCAGCTTCAGCTATCACAGGGAGAGGAGATCCTCTCCCTGTGATAGCCAAACTGACACTGCTGTGCGCATCGATGCGTGACGTTTAAATATGTCACGTGACAAGAGAGAGCCAATAGGATGTGATGGAGGCGGACCATCTCATTCTATGGCAAATCTCATTCTACGGCAATGCACCGGACAGCCATAGACTGTCCTGACAGGCTGGGAGTCTTGCAACAGCTGGAGGCACCCTGTTTGGGAAACACTGCTGTAGGGTTTTGGTGGAGCCAAGCCCCGTCCTTGTAACCGGGTCCACCACTATTGCAAATTCCTTATGCAGGCCTCAAATGCGCATGGAGCTCTCTCACTTCAGAACCCTGTCGTATTTCAAGGCAACAGTTTTGGGCCACATATGGGGTATCTCCGTACTCGAGAGAAATTGCGTTACAAATTTGTGGGGGGATTTTTCTCCCATTACCCTTTTTTTCATTTACACATCCGAATTTAACGAAAAGTCGTCAAACACCTGTGGGGTGTAAAGGCTCAGCGGACCCCTTGTTACGTGCCTTGAGAGGTGAAGTTTCCAAAATAGTATGCCATGTGTTTTTTTTTTGCTGTTCTGGCACCATAGGGGGCTTCCTAAATGTGACATGCCCCCAAAAACCATTTCAGCAAAATTCACTCTCCAAAATCCCATTGTCGCTCCTTCCCTTCTGAGCCCTCTACTGCGCCCGCCGAACACTTGACATACACATATGAGGTATTTCCATACTTGAGAGAAATTGGGTTACAAATTTTGGGGGGCTTTTTCTCCTATTACCCCTTGTAAAATTTCAAAAACTGGGTCTACAAGAACATGCGAGTGTAAAAAATGAAGATTTTGAATTTTCTCCTTCACTTTGCTGCTATTCCTGTGAAACACCTAAAGGCTTAACACACTTACTGAATGTCATTTTGAATACTTTGAGGGATGCAGTTTTTATAATGGTGTAATTTATGGGGTATTTCTAATACAAAGGCCCTTCAAATCCACTTCAAACCTGAACTGGCCCCTGAAAAAGTCCGATTTTGAAAATTTTGTGAAAAATTGGAAAATTGCTGCTGAACTTTTAAGCCCTCTGATGTTTTCCAAAAGTAAAAACTTGTCAACTTTATGATGCAAACCTAAAGTAGACATATTGTATATGTAAATCAATATATGATTTATTTGGAATGTCTGTTTTCCTTACAAGCAGAGAGCTTTAAAGTTAGAAAAATGCAACATTTTAAATTTTTTCATCAAATTTTGGAATTTTTCACCAAGAAATGATGCAAGTATCGACAAAAATTTACCACTAACCTAAAGTAGAATATGTAATGAAAAAACAATCTCGGAATCAGAATGAAAAGTAAAAGCATCCCAGAGTTATTAATGCTTAAAGTGAAAGGGGTCAGATGTGCAAAAAATGCTCCCGTCCTAGGGGTTATAATGGGCTGAGGCCCCAAGGAGTTAAATGGGCACTGTCATGAAATAAAAAAAATTGATATGTTGTAGTACTTAAGTACTACAACATATATCTAATATACTTTAATTAAAAAAAGTGATTTTAAACAAGTTTTAAATCACTTTTAAATTCGGCCACTAGGGGTCGCCCTCCTAGTGGCCGAATGCATTCTGCAGTGACGTCACTACTGGATTTCGACTCATTTCAGCCTGGCAATGAGTCGAAATCCAGTCACTGCGGTGCTCGCTCCCGCCTGTCAATCAAACAGGCGAGAGCGAGCACGCTGATAGCTGGGGCTGCACACATTGGCCAGCTCCACTGGCCTTGCGCGCGGTCCCGCCCACGTTACCCTGTCCGGAGGCAGCTCATTCATCCTCCGGTAAGTCTGCACCCCTAGAGGAATGGGGTGGGGGAAGCGGGGTTCGGGGGAGCGCCACCGCTCAGCACTAGAGGCATGGGGGGGGAGCGGGGTTTGGAAGGGCGCCACCGCCGCTGCTGCTGCTCCCGAAGTAGCACTGCTGCGCTGGTTAAACAAAGTTATTGTTTTCACCACAGGGTGCCTCCAGCTGTTTCACCACTACAACTCCCAGAATGCCCTGACAGCCAGTAGATGTCAGGGCAAGCTGGGAGTTGTAGTGGTGAAACAGCTGGAGGCACACTGTATAGTGAGCTAAGGGCGGAAGTGCCGGCCCCAGCAGGCATCAGTGACGTGGTGCCTGCTGGGGAACTCTGCCTGGTAGTGAGCACACTGCCAGGCATACAAAAAGGCATTTTAATATAGTAAAAAAAAATGTAAAGGCAGGGAGGGGTTAGGGATAGATGGGCAATAGGCAGGGACAGAAAACAAAAATGGATGATGGGAGCTACCCTTTAAGATTTTTTTAATAGAAGTAATTTGAAAATCTGTTTAACTTTCTGGCACCAGTTGATTAAAAAAGTTTCCCACCGGAGTACCCCTTTAAGGTGAAAATGGGCTTGGTCCTTAAAGGGGTACTCTGCACCCATAGACATCTTATCCCCTATCCAAAGGATAGGGGATAAGATGTCAGATCGCCGGGGTCCCCTGGGATCTCCGCAGCAGCACCCACCTGTACGGCTTCCACCTCACAACAGTAACGCTGGAGGCTTCGGATCCCGACCACAATGGCGGACGAGCGTGACGTGACACTCCGCCCCGTGTGATGTCACGCCCCGCCCCCTCAATGCAAGTCTATAGGAGGTCTGTCACGCCCCCTCCCATAGACTTGCATTGAGGGGGCGGGGTGTGATGTCACACGGGGCGAAGTCGTGACGTCACGCTCGTCCGCCATTGTGGTCGGGATCCGAAGCCTCCAGTGTTGCTGGTGTGAGGTGGAAGTCGTACAGGTGGGTGCTGCTGCCGCGATCCCGGGGGTCCCCAGCAGCGGGAGGTTAAGGGGTTAATGGTAAAATGAGTAATGTTATTACAAAGAACAGTTGTTTGCACAAAAAACAAGCCCTTATATAAGTCTGTGGATGGAAATATAAGAGTAATGATTTTTAGAAGGCGAGAATAAAAAAAACAAAAGGTCAAAATGTGCTGTGTCCGTAAGGGGTTAAATATATCCAATATATTTATAATAGGTATCAGCGTAGCATCAACCTGTGTATATGTATAGATAGATATACATATATAATTCATACATGAAATTTATCAGCTACAAAAGTAGAAAAATTAATCTCTTCCCTGACCGGGAATCGAACCCGGGCCGCGGCGGTGAGAGCGCCGAATCCTAACCACTAGACCACCAGGGAAACTACCTGTGCCCAGAGAGATGCCCCTCCAGGTGTCTCCGAACATTGTCATGGTTGCTATTGATCATGGCATCACAAGGGTTAAACAGTTGGAATCTAATTTTTGTCTACAGTCACAAGACCAAAAACAACTGCTGTGACCCCACACTTAAAGGGGTTATCCAGAAAAAAAAACTTATTTTTTTTATATCAACTGGCTCCAGAAAGTTAAACAGATTTGTAAATTACTTCTATTGAAAAATCTTAATCCTTTCAATAATTATCAGCTACTGAAGTTGAGTTGTTGTTTTTTGTCTGAGAACAGTGCTTTCTGCTGAAATCTCTGCTTGTCTCGGGAACCGCCCAGTTTAGAAGAGGTTTGCTATGGGGATTAGCTTCTAAACTGGGCTGTTCCCGAGACACGTGTCATCAGAGAGCACTTAGAAAGAAAAGAACAACTCAATTTTATCAGCTCATAAGTACTGAAAGGATTAAGATTTTTTTAATAGAAGTAATTTACAAATCTGTTTAACTTTCTGGAGCCAGTTGATATATAAAAAAAAGTTTTTTCCTGGAATACCCCTTTAACCCCTTAACGACGCAGGACGTATATTTACGTCCTGCGCCGGCTCCCGCGATATGAAGCGGGATCGCGCCGCGATCCCGCATCATATCGCGTCGGTCCCGGCGCTAATCAACGGCCGGGACCCGCGGCTAATACCACACATCGCCGATCGCGGCGATGTGCGGTATTAACCCTTTAGAAGCGGCGGTCAAAGCTGACCGCCGCTTCTAAAGTGAAAGTGACCCGGCTGCTCAGTCGGGCTGTTCGGGACCGCCGCGGTGAAATCGCGGCGTCCCGAACAGCTGATCGGACACCGGGAGGGCTCTTACCTGCCTCCCCGGTGTCCGATCGACGAATGACTGCTCCATGCCTGAGATCCAGGCAGGAGCAGTCAAGCGCCGATAATGCTGATTACAGGCGTGTTAATGCACGCCAGTGATCAGCATTAGAGATCAGTGTGTGCAGTGTTATAGGTCCCTATGGGACCTATAACACTGCAAAAAAAATGTAAAAAAAAAGTGTTAATAAAGGTCATTTAACCCCTTCCCTAATAAAAGTTTGAATCACCCCCCTTTTCCCATAAAAAAAATAAAACAGTGTAAAAAAAATAAAAAATAAACATATGTGGTATCGCCGCGTGCGTAGATGTCCGAACTATAAAAATATATCATTAATTAAGCCGTACGGTCAATGGCGTACGCGCAAAAAAATTCCAAAGTCCAAAAAAGCGTATTTTGGTCACTTTTTATATCATTAAAAAATGAATAAAAAGTGATCAAAAAGTCCGATCAAAACAAAAATCATACCGATAAAAACTTCAGATCACGGCGCAAAAAATGAGTCCTCATACCACCCCATACGTGGAAAAATAAAAAAGTTATAGGGGTCGGAAGATGACATTTTTAAACGTATAAATTTTCCTGCATGTAGTTATGATTTTTTCCAGAAGTGCGACAAAATCAAACCTATATAAGTAGGGTATCATTTTAACCGTATGGACCTACAGAATAAAGATAAGGTGTAATTTTTACCGAAATATGCACTGCGTAGAAACGGAAGCCCCCAAAAGTTACAAAATGGCGTTTTTTTTCGATTTTGTCGCACAATGATTTTTTTTTCCGTTTCGCCGTGCATTTTTGGGTAAAATGACTAATGTCACTGCAAAGTAGAATTGGCGACGCAAAAAATAAGCCATAATATGGATTTTTAGGTGGAAAATTGAAAGGGTTATGATTTTTAAAAGGTAAGGAGGAAAAAACGAAAGTGCAAAAACGGAAAAACCCTGAGTCCTTAAGGGGTTAATGTCCTAATTACACCGTGCTGGGTGCTAATAATTTATATCAAGTGGCATCAAAGGGTTAAAGTCATGCCAAGTGTTATCACTGCAGGAGACAGAACAGCCAACACATGTTGTGCTAGCTATTTATAGGAACTGAATGTAATGGACATCCCAGAGCCTTCAGTGTTTAACCCCTTAAAGACACTTTCATTTTTGCATTTTCAGTTTCTCCTACCCGCCTTCTAAGAGCCATAACTCTTATTTTACAATCTACAGACCCATATGAGGGCTTGTTTTTGGTGCAACCCATTGTACTTTGCAATGACACCTCTCTATTAACCCTTAAAGGGGTACTCTGGCACTAAAACATCTTATCCCCTATCCTAAGGATAGGGGATAAGATGCCTGATCGTGGGGGTCCCGCCGCTGGGGACCCCGTGATCTTCCACCCCGCACCCTGTTAGAATCAGCCCCTGGAGCGTGCTCACTCCGGGTCTGATTACTGGCGATCACGGGGACGGAGCATAGTGACGTCATGGCTCCGCCCCCATGTGACGTCACGCTCCGCCCCCTCAATGCCAGCTTATGGAGGGGCCAAAAAAATATTATTTTGTGGGGAAATTGAAAAGAAAACTGCAAAACTGACATAAAACTCTATTCTTTATTCCGTGGGTCATTACAATTAAAACAATACCCATGATTACACATGTAGGTAACAGGGAGCAATGCAGAGGGGAGCGGAATTAGGGCTGACAGCCACGGTGACTGCGGCGGCTCTATAGGGGCGAGCAGCTGGAGGGAGCGGGGATACAGTAAAGAAAAGGATGCCGACTTCTATAATAAATTTATATTGCCCGCTGGCTGCGCTTATTGGTCACCACTGATTGACCAATGAGTGCTTGTGGTGGCAAATATGAACTTACAGTGCTGTAAGTTCATATTTGCCACCACAAGCACTCATTGGTCAATTGGAGGCAACCAATGAGGGCTTGGACCGCGAAATATGAATTTACTAGTAGGGAACTTCGGTTTTGAGCAGCTCCAGCCTGGTGGGGAGCGGAGGGGCATGCCGCCCACTTCCCCAGCTTAGTCAGTTATGATGGCAGCGGGTCCTAGGAGTGAGACCCGGTGCCATCGGTCCCTCAACAGCTGGAATATTATTCCCATCATGGAACAGAGTCTGTCCCATGATAGCAATAGCGCAACGCCAAGGGAAATTTTAAGTACCTAGAATAAAAATAAATAAAAGTTAGTAAAACACATACATTATACCGTATATACTCGAGTATAAGCCGAGTTTTTCAGCACGATTTTTCGTGCTGAAAACACCCCCCTTGGCTTATACTCGAGTGAACTCTCCACCCGCAGTGGTCTTCAACCTGCGGACCTCCAGAGGTTTCAAAACTACAACTCCCAGCAAGCCCGGGCAGCCATCGGCTGTCCGGGCTTGCTGGGAGTTGTAGTTTTGAAACCTCCGGAGGTCCGCAGGTTGAAGACCACTGCGGCCTTCGACATCATCCAGCCCCCTCTCACCTCCCTTTAGTTCTGTACAGTACTCACCTCCGCTCGGCGCTGGTCCGGTGCTGCAGGACTGTCCGGAGAGGAGGTGGTCCGGTGGGATAGTGGTTCCGGGCTGCAATCTTCACCGGGGAGGCCTCTTCTAAGCGCTTCGGACCCGGCCCCAGAATAGTCACGTTGCCTTGACAACGACGCAGAGGTACGTTCATTGCCAACGTACTTCTACATCATTGTCAAGGCAACGCCTCTATTCCGGGCCGGAAGCGCTTAGAAGAGGCGCCCCCGGTGAAGATAGCAGCCCGGAACCACTATCCCACCGGACCACCTCCCCACCGGACAGTCTTGCAGCATCGGACCAGCGCCGAGCGGAGGTGAGTACTGTACAGAACTAAAGGGGGGTGAGAGGGGGCTGGATGATGTCGAAGGCCGCAGTGGTCTTCAACCTGCGGACCTCCGGAGGTTTCAAAACTACAACTCCCAGCAAGCCCGGACAGCCGATGGCTGCCCGGGCTTGCTGGGAGTTGTAGTTTTGAAACCTCTGGAGGTCCGCAGGTTGAAGACCACTGAGGGCGGATGATGAGAAGAGGATGATGAAGGGGGGGGTGTGGGATGATGACAAGAGGATGATGACAAGGGGATGATGAAGGGGGTGGGGATGATGACAAGGGGATGATGAAGGGGGGTGGGGATGATGACAAGGGGATGATGAAGGGGGGATGTGTGGGATGATGACAGGTGATGATGATGAGAGTCTGGATGAGGACAGGCGGTGATGATGATGAGGATGTTAATGACGGGTCTGGATGATGACAGGGGGGGATGATGTATTTACCACCCTAGGCTTATACCCGAGTCAATAACTTTTCCTGGGATTTTGGGTTGAAATTAGGGGTCTCGGCTTATACTCGGGTCGGCTTATACTCGAGTATATACGGTACATAAAAATACATATATTACACAAAATACATTTATTAAATGACATGTTCGCTAGTTTTATATTATCAGCGGCTATTATTTCCCTGCTTTCAAAAAAAAAAATCCTTTTAAAAAATGATAAAATCCGTTCCCTACAAATTCAGGCATCCATACTGTATTAAATTTTAATGGTACCCTACGAAAATCTGTAAATTATACAGATTTGTAAATTACTTCTATATAAAAATCTTAATCCTTCCAGTACTTTTCAGCTGCTGTATACTACAGAGGAAGTTGTGTAGTTCTTTCCAGTCTGACCACAGTGCTCTCTGCTGACACCTCTATGTAAGGAGCTGTCCAGAGTAGGAGCAAATCCCTATAGTAAACCTCTCCTGCTCTGGACAGTTCCTGACATGGACAGAGGTGTCATCAGAGAGTACTGTGGTCAGACTGGAAAGAACTATACAACTTTCTCTGGAGTATACAGCAGCTGATAAATACTGGAAGGGCTCGATTTTTTTACAAATCTGTTTACCTTTTTGGCACCAGTTGATTTGAAAAACATTATTTTCCACCAGAGTACCCCTTTAAAAATGTTTATGCAGAGGTCATGACAGAGGAGAGAAGGAGGGGGAGGAGAGGAGCTCATCATGCTCCAGGGGAAACACCCGAGCCTCTTAGAGAAATGCAGAAAGACTCATTACAGGAATACATAGATCAAAAGGTAGTTTGCATATTATTATGTATAGGTCTTAGGGCACATTACTACACTGATTTAAGCATTTTTTTCAATTTTCTTACTATTGACAATAACGCTTTAAAGGGGTACTCCAGCCCTAAGACATCTTATTCCCTATCCAAAGGATAGGGGATAAGATGCCTGATCGCGGGGGTCCCGCCGCTGGGGACCCCCGCAATCTCTCATGCAGCACCCACCTCTATCAGCTGCATGAAGTGATGATCGCTCCGTGTCTAAAGACTCACGACCATGGGGCCAGAGTATCATGACGTCACGACTGCGCCCCTTGTGACGTCACGCCCCACCCCCTCAATGCAAGCCTATGAGATAGATAGATATGATAGATAGACAGATATACATATATATTTCATACGTGAAATTTATCAGCTACAAAGTACAAAAATGAATCTCTGTGACTAAAACTGGAAAAGTAAAAGAAAAGACCTTCCCTGACCGGGAATCGAACCCGGGCCGCGGCGGTGAGAGCGCCGAATCCTAACCACTAGACCACCAGGGAAGCTATCTGTGATCTGAAAGATGCCCCTCCAGGTGTCTCCATTATTGTCATGGTTGCTATTGACCAGAACATCACAAGGGTTAAACAGTTGGAATCTAATTTATGCCTAGAGTCACAACTGCTGCCCCTCACAGACGATCACATGAACACAACTGATGCAACCCCACACTTAATGTCCTAACTACACTGTGCTGGGTGCTAATAATTTACATCAAGTGGCATCAAAGGGTTAAAGTCATGCCAAGTGTTATCACTGCAGGAGACAGAACAGCCAACATATGTTGTGCTAGCTATTTATAGGAACTGAATGTAATGGACATCCCAGAGCCTTCAGTGTTTAACCCCTTAGGGACACAGTCCTTTTTGCATTTTCAGTTTCTCCTCCTCGCCTCCTAAGAGCCATAACTCTTATTTTACCATCTACAGACTTTCTTTTTTGTGCAACCAATTGTACTTTGCAATGACACCTTTCTATTAACCCCTAAATGTATGGAGCAGCAAGAAGAAAAAAAAAAAAATATATATATATATATATATATATATATATATATATATATTATTTTGTGGGGAAATTGAAAAAACCACATTACACTTTATGGTAAAACTGACATGTAATCTTTATTCTGTGGGTCAATACCATTAAAACAATACCCATGGTTACACACTTTTCTATCGTACTGCTTTAAAAAAAAAAAAAAAAAAAAAAAAAAAAAAAACTAAAATTTTTTAAACAAAATTAGTATGTTTAAAATGGCCTGCAGCAGCACAATATGCATGTTTGAAAACGGTCTGCAAGTACAACCAGTCCTGCGTCAAACACAGTTCCAGGTACCTATAAATTTTATCCCTGAATTTTATTAAATAGATATTTTTTTATTGCGCCCCTAAGCCCCTACAAGTTAAGGCCTCCCTACTGAATCAATGTATTTTTTTTATTAAAATTTTTTTGTACCCTATGAAAATCTGTAAAAATAGCTATTTCCATCACTTTTTTAGATTGCTAAAATAAAAACCGACTGCAAAAATGCCTATGTTAAAACCCCCCATGGCTTTTTTTGTGATGTTTTTTCACTCTCAAAGACTTCTATGGGAGAAAAACGCCAAGATTTTCCCAACAAAATGCCATAATCTCAACACATGATTATTAATTTTTGGAAATCGCCCACTCAGCCCAAAAAAGCCAAAAAATAAACAAAAGGATTTAAAAAAAAACACCAAGCTGAAAAAACGGCAAGTGGATATGGGATTTTTCAGTTCCCTATTGACTTGCAGCACTGTGTGGCAGAATGGGTATTTTTGCCAAAAAAACCTAAGTGGAATTCTAGCTTTACTGATTAGTGCTATGCATATGCATAGCACTGATCAGTAATATCGTTGATTTACTTCTCTGCTAGAAGGCAGACCAGAGGAGGAGATCATCGTAGCTGCTGGGAGGCAGGTAAGGGGACCTTCACTGGCCATTCTGACTGATCGCACTCCGCGATTATGCTGAGAGCGGTCCGATGAGTCTTACAGAGTCCCGATAATGCCACAGATATTAAAGTCTGCCATTACCGGTGGGTTCCTGGCTGCTGATAGCAGCTGGGACCTGCTGTACATTTACGTCCATTGGGAGAGATTCATCAAACTGTTTACCCTGGTTTTATTAGCCTAGATTTGTAGATTTGTCACATAAATTGACGCAGCCCAGTTCCCAGATTCTAAAACACACTAGCACTAGGTGCCCCCAAATTTAATGGACAATCAAAAATCTCCCCAAAAAATTTAATTCCTTGAAATTTTTGTAACAGGAAAAAAAAAATACAAATAAAACTTATGCCCCCTGTGAGGATCGAACTCACGACCTTCAGATTATGAGACTGACGCGCTACCTACTGCGCTAAGGAGGCAGGTGGATGCAGAGGTACATGTGGTGGTTAAAAGGGTACTCCACTGCCCAGTAAGTATACCCCATAAACTTTATTTCTTACCTGCTATCCTCACATAACACCCCTGCGCTGTATGCGCCTTTTACAGCTGCATTGTCGTTCCCTGAGTTGCCGTTATGTCTTGCTGCCTTTGTTGCTCATTTCCGGTTGTTCTGTCTGTCAAAACTACTATTCCCATTATACTTTGCGGCACAATGATGCATTTAGTTGACGCCTATTATTCCTTGTTATGCAGCCTATCATGACTTTTGTTTCAGGCCATCTCCCGCCCCTTCTTGGTTTGTTACGCCCATTACCCGCCCCTTCTTGTTTTCTGTTACACCCATCGCCCGCCCAGCTTACACCCATCGTGGATTAATGCTACGCCCTTATCATCAACACATATTTTGCTAATTGTTTGCTACATTAGCCAATAAAATCTCCCTAGTATTGGAACACATTCCTAACAACACACCACAACAAACGTTACACACTCTATGGGTGATATTTTTCAAAACCTGTCTAGAGGAAAAGTTTCCCAGTTGCCCATAGCAACAAATTAAATTGCTTGTTACATTTTGCATAGGCTTTTAGAAAAATGAATGAAGCAATCTGATTGGTTGGTATGGGCAACTGTTCAACTTTTCCTCGTAACATGTTTATAACCCCTATGTTGTTTTGTAGTCTGATGTATGTCTTGAAAATATGTGGGTTTGTTGACACTCTTTAGTGTGCACAGCATCATGGCAAATTTTTATAATATTTTTCTTTGGTTTCAGGCACCTCCGTTGGCACGCTTACCAGTATTTTTCGGCTCTAAACAATGGGCTTTTAGGCAATGGGAACCATGTTCCCAAATCTTCGTGTATGGGCAATGCCATCCGACATCAATTTCCTGATCCAAATGGGAAATACACTGGCTTCAAGTGGATTTTGGATTATAATTCTCTAAAAACGCCAAGAGGTCAAAATTTCTGAACCTGTTCTATTTGTTTGTGAATGAAACAACATTGGATTTAGTTTTCAAAATAACGCTAAATAAAATAAGAGTGCATGCACACCACGTTTTTACAATACAGTTCCCGTATCAGGTTTTTGATCAAAAACGGATTCCTCAAAACCTGACTAAACTGTATCAAAACGTGCGTATAAATTTCAACCCGTATACAGTTAAAAACCGTATACGGTTTGAAAAATGATGTCCGGTTGCATCAGTTTTTTAAGAAAAAAATGAATACGTTTTTAACTTTTCACTCCCTTTTGAATAAAGTTTCACTTAAAAAAAAAACTGTGCAAAGTCAAAAAACGTATGGTGAAAACCGGATGGTACCGTACGCACATACAGTTTTGTACGGTTCCCATTGACTCCCATGTTTAAAAAAAAACATCCGGTTTAATACAGTTTTTCACCCGGACCAAAAAAACGTGGTAGACTACAGTTATGGGTACAGGAAAAAAAACTGACAAAACCTTACAGGATGCAAAACGGACACAACCTGATGCATCTTTTGGCATACGGTTTTCAATGGAGAGTCAGGCTGGGTTCACACCACGTTTTGTTAAATACGGCTCCCGTATACGGTTGGGAGGAGGGGGGCGGGGCTTAATCACGGTGCCCGTATGCGGTTTCCCGACCACAGGCAAAAACGTGGTCGACCACGTTTTTGCCTGTGGTCGGGAAACCGCATACGGCCGAAAACGAAGCCGACCAGAGGCTGCGGTTCACTCCGGTCGGCTCATAGACATACATTAAATACGGTTCCCAAATACGGCTGAGTGCAGGCGCCGCGATTAAGCCCCCCCCCCCCTTCCCAACCGTATACGGGAGCCGTATTTAACAAAACGTGGTGTGAGCCCAACCTTATATGGTTTTCAATACGGTTCCGTACGGTTTTCACATTGAAAACTTATACAGGAACTGTATTGCAAAAACGTGGTATGAATGCAGCCTTACGCAAACTTTCTTCCTCCTCACATTCTAAGACCCATACCTTTTTGTTTACCACTGGCAAAGTTGTATTAGGGTGCATGCACACTATGTTTCTTAAGATACGGAACCGTATACAGCTGGGGAGAGGGGGGCGGAGAGTCGGGGGCTGGGCAACCGCACGCTGCTGTATGCAGTCCCGTATCTAATGTATTTCAATGAGAGACCGGAGTGAAACGTATTTCAATGAGCGACCGGTTGGCTCAGTTATGCCCCGTATACGGATTCCCGACCGGACCTAAAAACGCTGTTGACTACGTTTTTAAGTCCGGCCGGGAAACCGTATACGGGCCAAAACGGAGACGACCGGAGGCAGCGTTTCACTCCGGTTGCTCATTGAAATACATTAGATACGGGACTGCATACAGCAGCGTGTGGTTGCCCCTCCCCCGACTCTCCGCCTCCCTCTCCCCAGCCGTATACGGTCACGTATCTTAAGAAACGTAGTGTGCATGCACCCTTAGGCTAAGTTTCCACTTGTTTTTTTTCCTGGCAGTTTTTGGAATACTGCCATTGCAGTTTTTGTGCCAAAGCCAGAAGTGTATTCAAAAGGAATAGGACATATAAAGGAAGGACTGATACTTCTTATACCTTATGGATCCACTTCTGACTTTGGCTCAAAAACTGCCTGGAAAAAGTGGAAACTTAGCCTTAGGGCTTACTTTTGTGGGACAAGTTGTACTTTCTCATTGGGCACTTTATTTTATCATATAATGTATTACAAAGCCAGAAAAAAAATATATGTAAGGTTAAATGTAAAAAAAACATGGAATTGCGCAATTTTGTGGAGCAATTTTTTCGGTTTTCCCAAAATGGTAAATCTCACATGCCAACTTTATTCTATGGGTCTGGACCATTCCAATGATACTAAACTATAATTTTTGCTTTTGTTTTATGTTATAAAAAATAATAATAATAAAATAGAAAACTTGAAAAAATAAATCTGTTCATGGTCATGTGCACCTACGGAGCTGTGTTATTATTTTGCGTTTACGCCTTTCACCATACAGGATCAGGAATGTGATAATTGAGTAGTTCGGACAATTTTGTGCATGACAATAGCAAATATGCTCATTTTTTTTATTTATTTGAGAAATAGGAAAAGGGGAGCGATTAAAATTTTTATTAGGGGGGGGGGGATTTTTATTTTATTATTTTTTTATTCTTAAAAACTTTTTTTTTTACTTTTTCTTTAACACATTTATTTAGCAGGCATCTGCTGATTATGACGAGGACCCGACTCGACCCATGAGTCCAGAATTGTGTATTTTTGGTCACATCACATACCGTAAAAAATTCATGAAAAGCGATCAAAAAAATCCCATTCAAAGGAAAACTCTCAGTCTGTTCACCCACATTAAACCCAATACACTGGGTTATAGTGTGGGCGAGCAAGAGTCTTCATTGTCTTTAACTACACAAGGATGTGGAGTCACAGACAATCAATATGTAAATTGAGTGGGCGGAGCCCCTCCCCCTATATCCTAGTGAAGTGAAGTCACAAACAATGAATATGTAAAATGAGTCTGCGGAGCGTCACCCCCTATGAGGATTCACTGAATTAGCAGAGGATCTTCTGAGGGACATATCTCAGGACCTACTGGACATATTTAACCCCTTGAAGTTTTGCAACATCTGAAGGGCTACAGTTTGGACACCACTGCACTCTCAAACTTGTACTGCACTCTCTGGGGGAGAACCTCCAGCTGTTTCAAAACTACAACTACCAGTATGCCCTTTGGCTGTCTGTGCATGCTGGGGGTTGTAGTTATGTAACAGCTGAAGGCACACTGGTAGCAAAACACAGAGTTTGTTACTTAACTCAGTGTTTCGCAACCAGTGTGCCTCCAGCTGTTGCAAAACTACAATTCCCAGCATGTATGGTCTATCAGTGCATGCTGGGAGTTGTAGTTTGCCACAGCTGGAGGCACAATGGTTGCGAAACACTGAGTTAGGTAACAAACTCCACAATCAGAGTGCCTTCAGCCATTGCAAAAACTACAACTCTCAGCATGCAGTGACAACTGAAGGGCATGCTGGGACTTGTAGTTATGCAACAGCAGGAGGCATACTACTAACACTCCCAGCATGCCCTTTGGCTGTCCGTGCATGCTGGGGGTTGTAGTTATGCAACAGCTGGAGGCACACTGATTGCAAAACACAGAGTTTGTTACTTAACTCAGTGTTTCCCAACCAATGTGCCTCCAGTTGTTGCAAAACTACAACTCCCAGCATGCCCAGACAGTCGAAGGACATATTGGGAGTTGTAGTTTTGCAACATCTGGAGGGCCACAGTTTGGACACCACTGTGCAGTGGTGTCCAAACTGTAGCCCTCCAGATGTTGCAAAACTTCAACTCCAAGCATGCCCAGACTGTCCAGGCATGCTGGGAGTTGTAGTTCTGCAACATCTGAAGGCCCAGATGTTACAGAACTACAACTCCCAGCATTCCTGGACTGTCTGGGCATGCTGGGATTTGTAGTTTTGCAACATCTGGAAAGGCTACAGTTTGGACACCTCTGCACAGTGGTCTCCAAACTGTGGCCCTCCAGATGTTGCAAAACTACATCTCCCAGCATGCCCAGACAGCCTCTGGCTGTCTGGGCTTGCTGGGAGTTGTAGTTTGGCAACTCCTGGAAGGCAGCGGTGAAGATCACTTACCGCTGATCTTTACTGCTGCCTCCGCCGGTTCTTCCGCTGCCTGCCACGATGACGGTGACCCGATAGCCCGGAAAATAGGGATGATCGGAGCTGTCAGAGACAGCCCTGATCATCCTGAGGGATAGGAGCGAGGTGGCAGCTGCCACCTCGTTCCTATCCCCTGCCATTGGTCATTAGGACTAGCTGACCAATGGCAGGAGGGGGGCGGGAGGTTAAAGTTGAAATCCCCGCTCTGCCCGCCCCTGAATGTCGGGGCAGAGCGGGGTGGAGATGGCGAAAGGTGCCGGGACCGGTGATCGCGGCAGGTGCCAGCACTGGCGATCGTGGTGGGATCGCCACCACGATCGCCAGTGCTGGCACCTTCCGCGATCGCCGGTCCCGGCACCTTTCGCCATCTCCACCCCGCTCTGCCCCGACATTCAGGGGCGGGCAGAGCGGGGATTTCAACTTTAACCTCCCGCCCCCCTCCTGCCATTGGTCAGCTAGTCCTAATGACCAATGGCAGGGGATAGGAACGAGGTGGCAGCTGCCACCTCGCTCCTATCCCTCAGGATGATCGGGGCTGTCTCTGACAGCTCCGATCATCCCTATTTTCCGGGCTATCGGGTCACCAGAGACCTTGACAACAATCAGCAGCAGGGGACCATTCTGATTGGTCCCCAGCTGCATAGTGTCATCAGTCAGCTGTTCAGAACACCTGCGATGACGTTTCTATCACCATTCCAACGGACATGGTGATAGAATATGTATTGGACGTTTATGAACGTCCATTTGCCTTACGTGACAGGAAAAATGGACGTTCATAAACGTCCATTTGCTGGAAGGGGTTAAAGAAGTCTCATGCCCAACATTACAGAAAAACTTATCCCCTATCCGCAGGAACTTATCCCATATCAATGCGAAGAGGCCCTGCTTCGGGCGGGGGTCGTGGCGCGCCGCTCTGTGGGAGAGCTGGGGCTCTGTACAGACGATCGCGGGGGTCCAAAGCGATCGGACCCCCTGCTATCTAAAACGTAGTTTTTCTGTAATGTCAGGCATGAGACTTGTCCTTTAAGTAAGTGACCCCTCATTACATCCCTGTTCACCCGCACTATAACCCAGTGTATTGGGATTAGTGTGGGTGAACAGGCTGAGGGTTTTCCATAAAAATAAAAATAAAATAAAAAAGGTTCCAATAAAAGCTAAAGATCACTGTGCAAAAAATTACAGACCCATATATGGAGAAATAAAACAATTAGGCTATGTTCACACCTCTGAATTTCTGTGCAGAAATGCTCTTGAATTTCTGCATGGAAATTCTGCTGCAGCAAAGTTCCTGTTGAATTGAATGGGATTCTGCTGCGTTGTGCACATGGCAGAACTTCCGAATACCGTGTCTGCAGAAAGAATGAACCTGTCCATTCTTTCTCTGGACTCCGCACGGAATACACAGCCGTCTATGAGATGGCGCATTTTTGTGCGGTCCTAGTGCTGGCATATTATGCCGGCGCCCGCAGTCTCCAGAATGTCCGCACAGAGATTTTCCGTGCGGTCATTCCGAAGTGTGAACATAGCCAGAACATAGTCAGAAGAGGTCGATTTTAAGCATAAACATATTTTAAGTAGTAATATAAAACAAACCCTACATAAATTGGGTATCGTCGTGATCGTACAGAATGGCATATTTTAAATTTCACCCCACGAATAATTTTTTTCTGCGGCACCATAAATTTGGTGGTAAAATGACTGATGTCATCACAAAAGCGCAATTGGTGGCGCAAAAAACAAGTGTTTATATGGGTCTGTGGGTGGAAAATTTAAATCGTTAGGCTAGGTTCACACTATGGAATTTCCGCCTGCAATTCCGCTTTGAAATTGCAGGCAGAAATTCCGCTTACTAAAATGTACTGTATAGTGAATGGGTTTCTGTTCACAAATTCACACCTCGGAATTTGTGAAGCGGAATTTGTGAATGGAAAATCCGCTTGAAAATTTCCGCCTGAAGAATGGCGGAAATACTGGCTGAACACATTGCAGTCTATCTGAGACTGCAGTGTCTGCGCGGTCCTAGCGCCGGAGATTCCGTAGTGTGAACCTAGCCTTAGGGTCTATTCACAATGCAGAATTTCTTCGTCAAATTAAAGCCTATAGACTTCTATGGGATTTTGGTGTGCACTGTGCATGTGCAGACTCAAAAACCGTATGGTGCAAACCGGATGGAACCGTACGCATATAGGCTCTCATTGACTCCCATGTTAACCGTATACATGGAACCGTATACGGTTTCAATACAGTTTTTCACTCTGACAAAAAACAGTGGTAGGATACAGTTTTAGGTACGGGGAAAAAAAAAATGACAAAACTGTACAAGACACAAAAAGCTCACAACCTGATGCATCGTTTGGCATACGGTTTTCAATGGAGTCAATGCATACAGTTTTCAATACGGTTCTGTACGGTTTTCAAATCGTAAACGTATATGGGAACTGTATTGCAAAAACGTGGTGTGAAACCGTATTAACACTTAACCCCTTAAGGACCAAGGGCGTACAGGTACGCCTTTGCTCCCTGGTACTTAAGGACCAAGGGCGTACCTATACGCCCGTGGGAATTTCGGTCCCCGCCGCGCGCCGGGCGGGGATCGTGCCGGGGTGACTGCTGATATCTATCAGCAGGCACCCCGCGCAAATGCCCAGGGGGGTCATTAGACCCCCCCATGTCGGCGATCGGCGCAAATCGCAAGTGAATTCACACTTGCGATTTGCGCCGATTCCGGGTCATACGGGTCTATGGTGACCCGGTGACCCGGAATAGAAGGGGGATCGCGGGTGTCCTAGACACCCACGATCCCCCTGTAGCGATAGGAGTGAAGTGGCAGAGTTGCCACCCCTCCTATCTCTGCTATTGGTGGTCTAGACGCGACCACCAATAGCAGATCGGGGGCGGAGGGGTTTACTTTCGGTTTCCCCGTCCTGCCCACCCACAATAGGCGGGGCAGAACGGGGAAACCGACAGGGACCGGCGCCGAAGATCCACTTACCCATCGGCGACGGCAGCGGCAACGATCAGCGGCGGCAGCGGGCAACGATCGGCGGAAGAAGAGGACCGCGACGCAGCTCCCTGGATCCTACCGAAGCCGGTGAGTTACTTAGCAACATCTGGAGGGCTACAGTCTGAGACCACTATAGTGGTCTCTAAACTGTAACCCTCCAGATGTGGCAAAACTACAACTCCCAGCATGCCCAGAGAGCTGTTTAGGCTTGCTGGGAGTTGCAGTTTTGCAACAGCTGGAGGTCTACAGTTTGAGATCACTGCAAAGTGATCTCTATACTGTGCACCTCCAGATCTTGCAAAACTACAACTCCCAGCATGCCCAGACAGCAGTTTGCTGTCTGGGCATGCTGGGAGTTGTAGTTTTGCAACATCTGGAGGTCCACAGTTTGGAGACCACTATGCAGTGGTCTCTTAACTATAGCTCTACAGATGTTGCAAAACTGCAACTCCCAGCAAGCCTAAACAGCAAACAGCTGTCTCTGCATGCTGGGAGTTGTAGTTGCGATCCCTCCAGATGTTGCATAACTACATCTCCCAGCATGCCTTTCGGCGATCAGTACATGCTGGGAGTTGAAGTTTTGCAACAGCTGGAGGCACACTGGTTGGAAAATACTGAGTTAGGTAACAGAACCTCACTGAAGGTTTTCCAACCAGTGTGCCTCCAGCTGTTGCAAAAGTACAACTCCCAGCATGCACGGTCTGTCAGTACATGCTAGGAGTTGTAGTTTTGAAACAGCTGGAGGTTTGCCCCCCCCATGTGAACGTACAGGGTACATTCACACGGGCAGGTTTACAGTAAGTTTTCTGCTTCAAGTTTGGGCTGTGGCAAATTTTTCACCGCAGCGCAAACTCCTAGCGGTAAATTCACTGTAAACCCGCCAGTGTGACTGTACCCTAAAAACACTACACTTACACATAATAAAGAGTAAAACACTACATATACACCCCCTTACACTGTCCCCCTAATAAAAAATAAAAAACGTATTGTACGGCAGTGTTTCCAAAACAGAGCCTCCAGCTGTTGCAAAACAACAACTCCCAGCATTTCCGGACAGCCACTGACTGTCCAGGCATGCTGGGAGTTTAGCAACAGCTGGAGGCACCCTGTTTGGGAATCACTGGTGTAGAATACCCCTATGTCCACCCCTGTGCAATCCCTAATTTAGTCCTCAAATGCGCATGGCGCTCTCTCACTTCGGAGCCCTGTCGTATTTCAAGGAAACAGTTTAGTGCCACATATGGGGTATTTCCGTACTCAGGAGAAATTGCGTTACTAATTTTGGGGGCTTTTTTTCCTTTTACCCCTTATGAAAAAGAAAAGTTGGGGTCTACACCAGCCTGTTAGTGTAAAAAAAAATTTTTTTTTACACTAACATGCTGGTGTTGTCCTTTACTTTTTATTTTCACGGGAGGTAAAAGGAAAAAAAGACCCCCAAAATTTGTAACGCAATTTCTCCTGAGTACGGAGATACCCCATATGTGGGCGTAAAATGCTCTGCGGACGCACAACAAGGCTCAGGAGTGAGAGCACCATGTACATTTGAGGCCTAAATTGGTGATTTGCACAGGGGTGGCTGATTTTACAGTGGTTCTGACATAAACACAAAACAATAAATACAGACATGTGACCCCATTTTGGAAACGACACCCCTCACGGAACGTAACAAGGGGTATAGTGAGCCTGAACACCCCACAGGTGTTTGACAAATTTTCATTAAAGTTGGATGGGAAAGTGAAAAAAATAATTTTTTTTTCACTAAAATGCTGGTGTCACCCTAAATTTTTCATTTTCACAAGGGAAAATAAAAAAAAGCCCCCCAAAATTTGTAACCCAATTTATTCTGAGTAAGAGCATACCCCATATGTGGATTTAAAGTGCTCTATGGGTGCACTACAATGCTCAGAAGAGAAGGAGCGCCATTGGGATTTTGAAGAGAAAATGTTTCCGGAATTGAAGGCCACTTGTGTTTACAAAGCCCACATAGTGCCAGAACAATGGACCCCCGACACATATGACCCCATTTTGGAAACTACACCCCTCATGTAATGTAATAAGGGGCGCAGTGAGCATTTACGCCCCACAGGTGTCTGACAGATTTTTGGAACAGTGATCCGTGAAAATGAAAAATTTAATTTTCCATTTGCACAGCCCACTGTCCCAAAGATCTGTCAAACGCCAGTGGGGTGTAAATGCTCACTGCACCACTTATTAAATTCTGTGAGGGGTGTAGTTTCCAAAATGGGGTCACATGTGGGGGGGGTCCACTGTTCTGGCACCACGAGGGGCTTTGTAAATGCACATGGCCCCTGACTACCATTCCAAACGAATTCTCTTTCCAAAAGCTCAATGGTGCGCCTCCTCTTCTGAGCATTGTAGTTCGCACGTAGTGCACTTAAGGTCCACTTATGGGGTACCTCCATACTCAGAAGAGATGGGGTTACAAATTTTGGGGGGTATTTTCTGCTATTAACCCTTGCAAAAATGTGAAATTTGGGGGGAAACACACATTTTAGTGAAAAAAAAATATATTTTTTTTTACATATGCAAAAGTCGTGAAACCCGTGTGGGGTATTAAGGCTCACTTTATTCCTTGTTACGTTCCCCGAGGGGTCTAGTTTCCAAAAGGGTATGCCATGTGTTTTTTTTTGCTGTTCTGGCACCATAGGGGCTTCCTAAATGCGACATGCCCCCCGAGCAAAATTTGCTCTCAAAAAGTCAAATATCACTCCTTCTCTTCGGAGCATTGTAGTTCGCCCGTAATGCACTTCATGCCAACTTATGGGGTACCACCATACTCAGAAGAGATGGGGTTACAAATTTTGGGGGGTATTTTCTGCTATAAACCCTTGCAAAAATGTGAAATTTGGGGGGAAACACACATTTTAGTGGAAAATATATATATATTTTTTTACATATGCCAAAGTCGTGAAACACCTGTGGGGTATTAAGGCTCACTTTATTCCTTGTTACGTTCCCCAAGGGGTCTAGTTTCCAAAATGGTATGCCATGTGGGTTATTTTTGCTGTTCTGGCACCATAGGGGCTTCCTAAATGCAACATGCCTCCCAAAAACCATTTCTGAAAAACGTACTCTCCAAAATCCCCTTGTCGCTCCTTCGCTTCTGAGCCCTCTACTGCGCCCGCCGAACACTTTACATAGACATATGAGGTATGTGCTTACTCGAGAGAAATTGGGCTACAAATATAAGTATACATTTTCTCCTTTTACCCCTTGTAAAAATTCAAAAATTGGGTTTACAAGAACATGCGAGTGTAAAAAATAAAGATTGTGAATTTTCTCCTTCACTTTGCTGCTATTCCTGTGAAACACCTAAAGGGTTAAAACGCTGACTGAATGTCATTTTGAATACTTTGGGGGGTGTAGTTTTTATAATGGGGTCATTTGTGGGGTATTTCTAATGGGAAGACCCTTCAAATCCACTTCAAACCTGAACTGGTCTCTGAAAAAAAGCGAGGTTCAAAATTTTGTGAAAAATTGGAAAATTGCTGCTGAATTTTGAATCCCTCTGGTGTCTTCCAAAAGTAAAAACACGTCAATTTTATGATGCAAACATAAAGTAGATATATTGTATATGTGAATAAAAAAAAATTTATTTTGAATATCCATTTTCCTTACAAGCAGAGAGCTTCAAAGTTAGAAAAATGCAAAATTTTCAAATTTTTCATCAAATTTTGTGATTTTTCACCAAGAAAGGATGCAAGTTACCACAAAATTTTGCCACTATGTTAAAGTAGAATATGTCACGAAA
Source organism: Hyla sarda (assembly GCF_029499605.1). Lineage (NCBI taxonomy): Eukaryota > Metazoa > Chordata > Amphibia > Anura > Hylidae > Hyla > Hyla sarda. Next base: position 40,726,667 of record NC_079192.1, read on the forward strand.
AAACAATCTCGGAATCAGATTGATAACTGAAAGCATTCCAGAGTTATTAATGTTTAAAGTGACAGTGGTCAGATGTGCAAAAAACGCTCTGGTCCTAAGGTGTAAAATGGCCTGGTCCTTAAGGGGTTAAAGAGATACATGTTGGATTTAAACAACGGGGCCCAGTCATTAAAGGGATACTCCGGTACTGGACAATTTATCCCCAGTCCACAGGATAGGGAGTAAGTGTCTTATCACAGGGAGGGGGGATATCCAACCGCTGGAACCCCCCATGATCTCCTGGCCAGCACCCCGCCTCTCCCCATGCATGGAGCAGGGACCGCTATGTGGACCACCTTTATGGTCAGAACTACCCCACGTCATTATAGGGGTACTCCACTGCCAGAGCGTTCGGAACATTTTGTTCCGAACGCATGGAGCAGGTGGCAGGGATCATGATGTCACTGCCACGAGGGGCGTGACAGTGACTTCACGACTTCCGCTGCCCACTCCAAGTGTTCTAAATGAATGTCGGTTACTGCACAGAGATTGTGGGAGTTCCAGCGGTGGGACCCTTGTGATCAGACATCTTATCCCCTAAAGATGTCTAGGGACAGAGTACCCCTTTAACGACAATGGACGAAAATGTACGTCATGGTGTCCTGGTACTTAACGCACCATGACGTACATTTACGCTCCGCCATGACTGCGAGCACCGGACCGGTGTTCACGTCATACGCGGCAGGTCCCAGCTGCTATCAGCAGCCAGGGACCCACCGGTAATGGCGGACATCAGCGATCACGTGAATGTCCATCATTAACCTCTCAGATGTCGTAATCAATACAGATCACGACATCTGGGGCAGTGCGGTACTTTAAATGGATGATTGGATCGCCCGCAGCGCTGCCGTGGGGATCCGATCATCCATAATGGCAGACGGAGGTCCCCTCACCTGGCTCCACTGCCTTCCACGGGTCTCCTGCTCTGGTATGAGATCGAGCAGACCAGAGCAGAAGGTCGCCGATAATACTGATCAGTGCTGTTTCCTATGCATTGCACTGAACAGTATTTGCAATCAAATGATTGCTATAAATAGTAGGGATCGACCGATTATCGGTATGGCCGATATTATCGGCCGATAATCACGATTTTGGGCATTATCGGTATCGGCAATTACCTTGCCGATAAGCCGAAAATGCCCCACCCCCGCACCGCCCCCACTGCACCGCGACCGCCCGACCCACCACACTGCGACCGCCCCCCTGACCCACCGCACTGCGTTGCACCCCCCACCGTAGTGCTGGGCGGTATACCAATATGAACCGGATACCGTTTTTTTCCAAAATTAATGCGCCTTGAATATCTTCAAGGCAGCATTAAGGTAGCACCTGTGAGGCCATGCACCTATATTAGCCAACTCAGGTGGGGCTTGCAACTTGCCTCCCCCTCCCATTGCATGTGTGCTCAGTCACGCTGGAGGGTATCTGGAAGGAAGTTGTGAGTCGACCGAATGCTGCCGTAATTGCCCACTGGCCCCTGTTTTGCTTATCACGCACAGGTAGGATTAGCGTTAGGTCCCGCACCATTTTGAGAAACCTTGGCGTTGGTGTGCGGGCTCTGGTGTGTCCTTCATATAAGGATACACTGGCGAATGTCTCAATTTTAACATCAGTGTTGAGGGATAGCGAATGTCATTGTATACATCTACCACAGTAGTGCACCCATATTCCTGTATTGAAAAATCCCCTCCCCCAGTAAATCATCAGTTTTTCCCATTTTACCCCCCAAAAAGAGTAAAAAAAATAATTAATAAACATGCCTGGTATCGCCACGTGCGGAAAAGTCTGAACTATCAAAATATACTGGTAATTTTCCCATACGGTGAACGGCGTAAATGTAAACAAAAAATTAAAAAGTCAAAAATTGCTGCATTTTTGTCACAATTTATTCCAATCAAAATTTAAAAGTAATAAAAAGTAAAACTTAAGCAAAATTGATACTGATAAAAACTACAGATCACGGCGCAAAAAATGAGCCCTCATATCGCCCCATACAGTGGTGTACCAAGGGGGTGCCACGCTCAAGGGGGGTGCCAGGGGCGGACTGACCTGCCGCCACCGCTGCTGAGGTCCGTCCCAGATCCCCAGCAGACAGCGCTACATTCTCCTGTATGCGCGATACACGCACATACAGGAGAAGGCGTCCCCTCTGTGTGAGCCGCATCTGCAGCTTACACAGAGGAGACGTGACATCCGCTCCCACGCAGCACGCAGTACAGGCGCCGGTGACGTCACTCATCGGCGCCTGTACTGTGGAGGGGAGAAGACACGGGCCCTGCAGCTGAGGAGATCGCTGCGTGGGATATCAGGTGAGCATCCTTTTTATTTATTTATTTTTTAACCCTGCCTATACCTGTAGGGGGGGGTGCTCTGCATATACTTATAGGGAAGGGGGGAATGGGGGGGGGGGGTGCTCTGCATATACTGTACCTATAGGGAAGGGGGGGAGAGGGGGGGTGCTCTGCATATACTGTACCTATAGGGAAGGGGGGGGGGGAGAGGTGGGGGTGCTCTGCATATACTTATAGGGAAGGGGGAGAGGGGGGTGCTCTGCATATACTTTACCTATAGGGAAGGGGGGGGGGAGAGGGGGTGCTCTGCATATACTTATAGGGAAGGGGGAGAGGGGGGGTGCTCTGCATATACTGTACCTATAGGGAAGGGGGGGAGAGGGGGGTGCTCTGCATATACCTATAGGGAAGGGGGGAGAGGGGGGTGCTCTGCATATACCTATATGGAAGGGGGGAGAGGGGGGGCTCTGCATATACCTATAGGGAAGGGGGGGAGAGGGGGGGCTCTGCATATACCTTTAGGGAAGGGGAGAGTGCTCTGCATATACCTATAGGGAAGGGGGAGAGGGTGGGGTGCTCTGCATATACCTATAGGGAAGGGGGGGAGAGGGTGGGGTGCTCTGCATATACCTATAGGGAAGGGAGGGAGAGGGGGGTGCTCTGCATATACCTATAAGGAAGGGAGGGAGAGGGGGGTGCTCTGCATATACCTATGGGAAAGGGAGGGAGAGGGGGTGTAGCTCTGCATATACCTATGGCAAAGAGGGGGGGTGTAGCTCTGCATATACCTATGGGGAACAGGGGGGTGTAGCTCTGCATATACCTATGGGGAAGGGGGGTGTAGCTCTGCATATACCTATGGGAAACAGGGTGGGGTGTAGCTCTGCATATACCTATGGGAAAGAGGGTGGGGTGTAGCTCTGCATATACATATGGGAAAGAGGGGGGTGTAGCTCTGCATATACCTATGGGGAAGGGGGGGTGTAGCTCCACATATACATATGGGAAAGAGGGGGTAGCTCTGCATATACCTATGGGAAAGAGGGGGTGGGGGGTGTAGCTCTGCATATACCTATGGGAAAGAGGGGGGTGTAACTCTGCATATACCTATGGGAAAGAGGGGGGTGTAACTCTGCATATAGCTATGGGAAAGAGGGGTGGTGTAGCATAGCTCTGCATATACCTATGGGAAAAAGGGGGGATGTAACTCTGCATATACCTATGGGAAAGAGGGGGTTACCTGGCTACCTACCTACCTGCCCTTTTACTGTGCAGGACACCAAGGAGGGCATTATTACAGTTTGTGGGCCTATAGATGGAAAGATTGTGTAGGAGGGCACTGAATATATGCAGAGTCTGACATGTTTTTCCTGCAGATGTTAAGAGATCCACATGGTGGTCTTATCCGAACGGAGAAGAAAAGGAAAGAGGACGCCGCTGATCAGAAAAGACGTAATTGTGAGTCCCTAGATGTAACTGTAATTACTTATATGGTATACGCATCCTGTGTATAGCTGCTATCTACCGCCATATGGTCCTGTATATAATCACTTATATTGTATACAGAACCTTTATAGTATACTGGTCTGTATATAGTGGTTTTATTCAGTACAGTATTGCAGTATTATCCAATTATTGTGTGGTGGTATATATTTACTCCTTGTATACCAGTATTATTGGTCATGGAAATTTACCTACGTTAAATTGTTTCTTACATATATCAATTTTAATTTATTGTGTGTGGGATTTGGGTGGAATAGGGGCGTGACAGAAGATTGACGAGCTGCAGAGACTAGCAGGGGCCCTTGCCTTTTTTTTGGTCCGGGGGCCCCCGAGTGTTGTCAGTCCGCCCCTGGGGGGAGGGGAGGGGGTGTAATTAAGGGGTGTGTGTGTGGGGGGGGGGGGGGGTGCCAAACAAAGGGTTTCGCCCCGGGTGCCAAATGCTCTAGGTACGCCCCTGGCCCCATATACGGAGAAATGAGAAAGTTATAGGTGGTCAAATTAGGGCAATTTCAAACATACTAATTTTGTTAAAATAGTTTGAGATTTTTTTTTAAGCGGTACAACTATAGAAAAGCAGATAACATGGGTATCATTTTAAATCGTATTGACCCACAGAATAAAGAAAACATGTAATTTTTACTGTAAAGTGTACACTGGCCCTCATTTGGGTCTTTGGATGAAAATATAGAGTTATGATTTTTAGAAGGCGAGGAGGAAAAAAATGAAAATGCAAAAATAAAATTGGCCTGGTCCTTAACCCCTTAGCGACGAGCGCCGTAAATGTACGTCCTGGCGAGGTGGTACTTAACGCACCAGGACGTATATTTACATCCTGAGCATAACCGCGAGCATTGGAGCGATGCCCGGATCATGCGCGGCAGGTCCCAGCTGCTGATCGCAGCCAGGGACCCGCCGTAATGGCGGACACCCGCGATCATGCGGATGTCCGCCATTAGCCCCTCAGATGCCGTGATCAATACAGATCACGGCATCTGCAGCATCGAGGTCACTTAAATGGATGATCGCATCGCCCGCAGCGCTGCCGCGGCGATCCGATCATCCAGCACGGCAAAAGCGGCCCGTGGCCGGCTATGAACCTTTTAGATTGCCGCTGTCAAAGTTGACAGCGGCGTCTAAAGGGGCATTTCAAAGCTCCCTGGTGGTCCAGTGGGGTGGATCGCCCCCCCACAGCGGGATCGCGGGGGGCCATCCACTACTGAGATAGCCTAAGGGCTTACCTCTCCTGCTGGGGCAGCTCCGGCGCTCAGAATGATAAAGTCTGGCAGGGCCAGGCTTTATCAATCGAGCGCAGAACACACAAATTAATTTGGTTGTATAAAACCACATTGATCTGTATGAGGAATCTAATGATTCCTCCTAAAAGTCCACAAAGGGGACTAAAAGTGTAAAAAAAAAATATATATATAAAAGTAAAAAAAAAGTTTCAAAACACACACATTAACCCCTTGCTTATTAAAAGTTTAAATCACCCCCCTTTTTCCAAATTCCATATAAAAAAATATGTAACCATAATAAAAATATGTGGTATCGACCCCGTGCGTAAATGTCCGAACTATAAAAATATATAATTAATTAAACTGCATGGTCAATGGCGTACGCGCAAAAAAATTCCAAAATCCAAAATATATTATTTTATGTCACTTTTTCGATCATGAAAAAATGAATAAAAAGTGATCAAAAACTCCAATCAATACAAAAATGGTACCGCTAAAAACTTCAGATCAAAAAATTAGCCCTCATACCGGCCCGTACACATAAAAATTTAAATAAAGTTATAGGGGTCAGAATAGGACAATTTTAAACGTATTCATTTTCCTGCATGTAGTTATGATTTTTTCCGAAGTATGACAAAATCAAACCTATATAAGTAGGGGATCATTTTAATAGTATGGACCTACAGAATAAAGATAAGGTGTCATTTTTACCGAAAAATGCACTGCGTAGAAACGGAAGCCCCCAAAAGTTACAAAATGAAATTTTTTCTTCAATTTTGTCGCACAATTAATTTTTTTTCCGTTTCGCCGTGCATTTTTTAGTAAAATGACTAATGTCACTGCAAAGTAGAATTGGTGGCGCAAAAAATAAGCCATAATATGGAATTTATGTGCAAAATTGAAAGCGTTATGATTTTTAGAAGGTGAAGAGGAAAAAATGAAAATGCAAAAAAGAAAAACCCTGCGTCTTTAACCCCTTAACGACGCAGGACGTATATTTACGTCCTGCGCCGGCTCCCGCGATATGAAGCGGGATCGCGCCGCGATCCCGCATCATATTGCGTCTGTCCCGGCGCTAATCAACGGCAGGGACCCGCGCCTAATACCACATATCGCCGATCGCGGCGATGTGCGGTATTAACCCTTTAGAAGCGGCGGTCAAAGCTGACCACCGCTTCTAAAGTGAAAGTGAAAATGACCCGGCTGCTCAGTCGGGCTGTTCGGGACCGCCACGGTGAAATCGCGGCGTCCCGAACAGCTGACCGGACACCGGGAGGGCCCTTACCTGCCTCCTCGGTGTCCGATCGGCGAATGACTGCTCCGTGCCTGAGATCCAGGCAGAAGCAGTCAATCACCGATAACACTGATCACAGGCGTGTTAATACACGCCAGTGATCAGCATAGGAGATCAGTGTGTGCAGTGTTATAGGTCCCTATGGGACCTATAACACTGCAAAAAAAATGTTAAAAAAAAGTGTTAATAAAGGTCATTTAACCCCTTCCCTAATAAAAGTTTGAATCACCCCCCTTTTCCCATAAAAAAAATAAAACAGTGTAAAAAAAAATAAAAAAATAAACATATGTTGTATCGCCGCGTGCATAAATGTCCGAACTATAAAAATATATCATTAATTAAACCGTACGGTCAATGGCGTACGCGCAAAAAAATTCCAAAGTCCAAAAAAGCGTATTTTGGTCACTTTTTATACCATTAAAAAAATGAATAAAAAGTGATCAAAAAGTCCGATCAAAACAAAAATCATACTGATAAAAACTTCAGATCACGGCGCAAAAAATGAGTCCTCATACCGCCCTGTACGTGGAAAAATAAAAAAGTTATAGGGGTCAGAAGATGACATTTTTAAACGTATACATTTTCCTGCATGTAGTTATGATTTTTTCCAGAAGTGCGACAAAATCAAACCTATATAAATAGGGTATAATTTTAACCGTATGGACCTACAGAATAATGATAAGGTGTCATTTTTACCGAAATATGCACTGCGTAGAAACGGAAGCCCCCAGAAGTTACAACATGGCGTTTATTTTCCGATTTTGTCGCACAATGATTTTTTTTTCCGTTTCGCCGTGCATTTTTGGGTAAAATGACTAATGTCACTGCAAAGTAGAATTGGCGACGCAAAAAATAAGCCATAATATGGATTTTTAGGTGGAAAATTGAAAGGGTTATGATTTTTAAAAGGTAAGGAGGAAAAAACGAAAGTGCAAAAACGGAAAAACCCTGAGTCCTTAAGGGGTTAAAATGCACGGAATATCGGTATACGTTATCGGCCTGAAAGTTCACAGGTTATCGGTATCGGCTCTAAAAAAAATCAATATCGGTCGATCCCTAATACAAATTGTCCTAGTCTGAACCCTATAACTTATTTTTCCGTACACTGTGCTGTAGGAGGTCCCATTTTCTGTTCTGTGATAGGTTGTTTTTCATCGGAACCATAAATATATATATATTTTTCATCTTCACCCTACAATTATGTATTGTTCTACGTTTCGCCTTAGACTTTCTAGTAAAATGAGCGATGCCATGACAAAGTACATAAAACGAGCCCTCGTGTGGCCCCATTGAAAGGGTATTGAAAGAGTTAACAATTTAAGGAGGCGAGCAGCAAGAAAGCGAAAGCACAAAAACGTAAAGGGTTAAAACGCGGACGATGACCATCTACCTGCATACGCATCAGCCAACAACTGTCTGAGGCGTGGCGTCTTAGTTTCTATTTACATGGTAATAAAACTGAATAAAAATTATATACCACAATTCCACCGCTGCCTTTGGCGATTTATGAATAAAATCTACACAAAATGTACATGGTGTATATACCCCTCACTGAATACACTCCCCCTGCATTCTACAAGCATTCAATATAAAAAAAAAAAAAAAACACTTCTTATTGTCATGGTGACCACTTATCCTGATGACGTCACACGTTGTCGGCATCAGCAGCCAGCCGCCATTTGAATTTCAGCGGTGCCGCCATTTTGTGGCGTCGCAGGTTGCTAGGCGAAAAGTCTGACAGGATTCCCCCGAATAAAAAGTGCGGGAAAATAGGACGCTGCAATTCCTGTCACCAACACTAGATGTCGCTGCAGCCCCTGGCACTTCTATAGCTAATCTAATCTCGTATTAGTGATTGTTGGGGGGGGGGGGGGGGGGGGGGGAAAAGCCGCCGGGCGTGAAGTAAAAAGTATGACGAGACTAATGTGAATTGACACAGATAAGTCATGACTAATTTAAGTAAATATGTACTAGAGGAAGGACGTACCGCTTCCCTTCCCTTCCCACAATGTCTTATGAATGAATAGGTCTGTAGTACAATGACGTGAATGAGTGAAGTACAGTGTAATAGGCAAGCTATATATCCCGAGTTTTATTTTTATAACATAAATATATCATTTTAATTTTATAGGGTTTATTTATACACAGGGATATGATAGATGTAATTTAAAAACAAAATTATAAAAAAAAAAAAAAAAAAACTAGCAGAGGATGGTTTCGATCCATCGACCTCTGGGTTATGGGCCCAGCACGCTTCCGCTGCGCCACTCTGCTGTCTGAGATAAAGAGTGGAAATCCTGGTATAAGGGGATTGTTGTCTATGTGCTCTATCAATGTGCTAATGCAGTGGTTATCAACCAGGGTGCCTCCAGCTGTTGCAAAACTACAACTTCCAGCATGCCCGGACAGCCGCTGGCTGTCCGGGCATGCTGGGAGTTGTAGTTTTGCAACAGCTGGAGGCACCCTGGTTGGAAAAACACTGTGATCTAAGGCTTGTACCTAGCTATTTTTTTTTTCTTAACCCTTTCATGTTTTTCTAGATCTATAGGAGGGCTTGTTTTATGCGCAACCGATTCTACTTTCATATTGCCGTGAAATGTATGACGAAATCTAAAATACAATATTATGTCGGGGGGGGGGGGGGGAGAAATTTGAAGGAAAATGCAATTTTTCAAATTAGGGTGGGTTTCACTTTTATTATAAATAACTATGCTTCCTAGAGCTTTCTTATTTTTCCGTGTATAGGGCTTAATTTTTTAGCGCCGTATTCTGTCGTTTTTAATCGGTGCCATTTTATTTTTGCTTATATGGGACTTTTTGGATAAATTTTTTTTTTTCCGTGATATGTCATGTGACCAAAAATCAGCATTTTGGCATGTTTGGTATAAAAATAAGCAACGGTATTTTGTCAATACGATTTAAATGATTCTTATGGTATGGGGGCTTATTGTTTTGCGCCGTAACCTGTAGTTGTTTTTTATCGGTACCACTTCTGCCTATATGTGACTTTTTATTCCCTCTTTTTAAAAAGGGGTACTCCGGCGTTAAGACATCTTATCCCCTATCCAAAGGATAGGGGATAAGATGCCTGATCGCGGGGGGTCCCGCCGCTGGGGACCCCCCGTGATCATGCACGCAGCACCCCGTTAGAATGAGTCCCCGTAGCACGTTCGCTCCGGGTCTGATTACTGGCGATCACGGGGGCCGGAGCATTGTGACGTCAAGGCCCCGCCTCCGTGTGATGTCACACTCCGCCCCCTGAATGCAAGCCTATGGGAGGGGGCGTCCCCGCGATCAGGCATCTTATCCCCTATCCTTTGGATAGGGGATAAGATGCCTTAGCACCGGAGTACCCCTTTAAGATTTTTTTGGGAATGTGATGTGACAAAAAAAGCAGCAATTTTGGACTTTACTTTATGTTTACGCCGTTCGCCGTACAGGATTCTTAACATTACCGTACAAAATATGTTTATACATTTTTTTTTTCACGCTTTTTTGGGTAAAATGGGAAGAAAGCATTATTTCATTTTTTTTTATTGGAGGAAAGGCTTATTCACATTATTATTATAATTTTTTCTTTACATTTATTTTACATTTTTTTTATGGCCCAATAGGGGTATGTTCAGACGGTAGAATGTCTGTTACGCCTAGCGCTCCGGGTCCCCGCTCCTCCCCGGAGCGCTCACGGCGTCTCTCTCCCCGCAGCGCCCCGGTCGGTCCCGCTGACCGGGAGCGCTGCACTGTCATGGCCGTCGGGGATGCGATTCGCACAGCGGGACGCGCCCGCTCGCGAATCGCATCCCAGGTCACTTACCCGTCCCGGTCCCCTGCTGTCATGTGCTGGCGCGCGCGGCTCCGCTCTCTAGGGCGCGCGCGCGCCAGCTCTCTGAGACTTAAAGGGCCAGTGCACCAATGATTGGTGCCTGGCCCAATTAGCTTAATTGGCTTCCACCTGCTCCCAGACTATATCTGATCTCTGCCCCTGCACTCCCCTGCCCGATCTTGTTGCCTTGTGCCAGTGAAAGCGTTTAGTGTGTCTTAAGCCTGTGTTACCTGAACCCTTGCTATCCATCTTGACTACGAACCTTGCCGCCTGCCCCCGACCTTCTGCTACGTCTGACCTTGCCTCTGCCTAGTCCTTCTGTCCCACGCCTTCTCAGCAGTCAGTGAGGTAGAGCCGTTGCTAGTGGATGCGACCTGGTTGCTACTGCCGCAGCAAGACCATCCCGCTTTGCGGCGGGCTCTGGTGAAAACCAGTAGCCTCTTAGAACCGGTCCACTAGCACGGTCCACGCCAATCCCTCGCTGACACAGAGGATCCACTACCTGGAAGCCGAATCGTGACAATGTCCATGTGTGGAATATTTGGAAAGGACATTCCGCAGCAGCAGGGTTACATTGACTTCATACTGTTGCACCGTTCACACGACAGAAACAATTGGCGTGGAAATTCGGATTCTGGTGTCCGCAGAAAGAATAGACGTGTGTATTCTTTCTGCGGAGTCAGCAAAGAAATGCATTGTTGTCTATGAGACTGCGCACCTGACGGCGGACCTGACGAAGAGAGGAATCCCCTCTTGAAACGCGTTGTTTGTGTAACTGCGATATCCATGTATAATATATATTCACACACCTGGGGAAGAAGGTTAAAAGCACGGAGTATACGTGATGACGTCCTCAACGGCCTGATGAAGCGCCTAGTGACGTGATACGGCCCGTGGCCTGGAGGCTGAACTCCCCCATTCCACCTGCCACTCTCCTGCATAGACCGTAGCGGTCTTTTTAGGACCTGGTCTCCGCATAGACCGAAGAGGTCCTGGAGTCACTTCACGGTATCTGCCGGACATCGGAACGGTGAGCGCTCCGCACTTTTCTTTGTCTTGTTTGTGGTCATTTGTTGCATTCCTATGTTTTCTGTGCGTGCAGCGCTCCCGTCTTTTTCCTCACACATACACACCCGATGCACTCGTAGTCATTTTCTGTGCTACCACGGCAGCACAGATATACACAGACTGAGCGGTGGTGCCGGCTATTGCTGTTCTCAATGAGTTATTACTTTATTTCCATGTATAATATATACTACGAAGTATAAAAAGCTATCACAGCATACCGCATACGTGAACTGATTTCTTCATCTCCGGTTGAGCGCTGAACCGCAAGTCGGCTTTGGGACCATCCTCTGCCAAGGATCCCCACAACCTGCATCCAGCTGTTATCCTGACCGCGACCAGCGGTACCGACGACCGGTGGCTCCAGGACCTGGCCGCAACCTACCTAAAGCGATTCCCAGTGTCGTGTCTGCATTTTGCACAACTGGCAAAGGTGAGCGGCTTTTTTCTATTTCACTACACACACCCTACTGTTAAAGGGGTTGTGTGCTGCCCTTCCTTCTGGAGCTCCGCTCGCAACGTCTGGAAGTTTATTACTCCGAACGCTGTGTGCGGGCTTCCGTGTTCTAGGCCGCCCCCTCATGAAGTCACGCCCGCCCCCTCAACGAAAGTCTATGGGAAGGGGGCGTGACCACTGTCACGCCCCCTTCCCATAGACTTTCATTGAGGGGGCGGGCTTGACGTCACGAGGGGGCGGGCGTGATGTCACGAGGGGGCGGCCTCGAACACGGAAGCCCGCACACAGCGTTCGGAGTAATAAACTTCCGGACGCTGCGAGCGGAGCTTCAGAAGGCAGGGCAGTGGAGAACCCCTTTAAAAGTTAAAGGGCACTATCGGAGCGCCATCTCTGTCTGTTCAGTCAGGCATGCAGGATCAAGCGCAGCAGCCAAGGGGGTCCAACCAATAGAAGTATGGCTCCCCAAGGCACAACAGGACAGCAGGACCCACCTTAAATTAATCTATCTCCCTCCAGAGATCCCCATACCCCTCAGAAAGGCATCCATGGGAGACCGCTGTAGATAAGAGGAGGGCAGGCCTGGAGTGTCAATCCAGGGACCCCATATAGACTCGAATCTCATCAGGGCCTTCCATTTTGTATTGATACCTTTCTCTAAAGGAATAACATGATTTAACATGGAAACTAATTCCGGCAAAGGTAGGTGGGGAGGCTCTGCAATTAATTTGTGGGCCTGATATAGAATACTATTGACAATTTAAAGGGATACTCTGCTGCTCAGCGTTTGGAGCAAACTGTTCCGAACACTGGAGCCGACGCCGGGAGCTTGTGATGTCATAACCCCGCCCTTCATGAAGTCACGCCTGCCCCCTCAATGCAAGTCTATGGGAGGGGGCGTGACAGCCGTCACGCCCCCTCCCATAGACTTGCTTTGAGGGGGCGTGACGTCATGAGGGGGCGGGGTTATGATGTAACGAGCTCCCGGCACTGGCTCCAGCGTTCGTAAACAGTTTGCTCCAAACGCTGAGCAGCAGAGTACCCCTTTAAATGGTCAATAGGATTCCATAAACCCAAGGAGACACGTAACAGGAGAAACAGGAATAGTGACGCTGTACACCCGCCTGATCAGTTGGACAACCTCCCTCCAAAGCCTTTCGAGGTGAGTACATTCCCACATCACGTCAGGCCGTGCACACCTGCGGCAGCGAAAAATAATAATTAGTGTCGCCACATTACAAGATCCATACCTTTTTTTTTTTATTTAACTTTATTTAACCATTTCGAATTGTACGTTCTCCATAAATAACGAAGTAGTTCAGATGTAGACAAGTTTCCTAATGTGGTCCAGGCTGGCGTGAGTTGAAGCAAAATTTGCGACAATTTACCACCCAAAAAACAGGCTAAAACCAATGATAAATCCCCCCCCCCCATAGATCGTGCAGGGATAAATGACACATTGGGCATCATTCTCCCCTATATATAAAGTTATTGTCTTGCAGATATGATGGCTCAGAGCTTTTTCTCACAAATCCCATAAGCAATCTCACTATCACAGGAAGCATCATTCCAGTGTCCAAAGCTCAACAAGTGGACACAGTCTTCATTTTCTTTATAATCATTTGGCTCTCCTTCCTTCCAATACCTGAAAAAAGAAACCGAGCATTATTAAAGTATTATTATTAAATTATTAGTTATTATTATTATTATTATTATTATTATTAAAATTATGATAAGCATTATCGGCGATCTTCTGCTCTAATCTTCTGGAAGGCAGACCAGAGAAGACGCCGGGAGGACGGACGGAGGCAGGTGAGGGGATCTCTGTCCGCCATCCTGGATGATCAGATGCCCGTGGTTCAATCATCCATTCCAAGTGCCGCATCAGAGGGGTTAATGGCGGACATCAGTGCGTGGTCTGCTGATAGCAGCCGGGACCTGCCGTGCATGATGCGAGCACTGCTCCGGGGCTCGTGTCATGTATAGGACATAAATGTATGTCCTGGTGCATTAATGAACTGGTGCCAGAAAGTTAAACAGATTTGTAAATTACTTCTATTAAAACATCTTTACCCTTCCAGTACTTTTTAGCAGCTGTATGCTACATAGGAAATTCTGTTCTTTTTTAATTTCATTTTTGTGTTGTCCACAGTGCTCTCTGCTGACACCTGATGCCCGTATCAGGAACTGTGCAGAGCAGGAGAAAATCCCCATAGCAAACCTATGCTGCACTGGACAAATCCTGTCACGGACAGAGGTGTCAGTAGAGAGCACTGTGGACAAGACAAAAAAGACATTCAAAAAGAACAGAATTTCCTTGGTAGCATACAACTGCTAAAAAGTACAGGAAGGGTAAAGATTTTTTAATAGAAGTAATTTACAAATCTGTTTAACTTTCTGGTACCAGTTGACTTATAAAGACCTAAAAAAAAATGTTTTCCACTGGAGTACCCCTTTAATCCCTTAAGGACGCAGGGTGTATCCATACGCCCCCGTTTCCGAGTCCGAGACAGCCCCATTCACCCTTACCCAGCAGGAGTGAGGTGGCACGGGTGCCGCCTCACGATCATGTGATTGATCGGTCGGAACAACCGACCAATCACTGACCTGCTGGGCGGTGATCGGGAAGGCGATCGGAACGGCGCCGGCGGGGGTCTCCTACCTTGCCCTGGTCCAGCGGGGGTCTCCTCAGGATCGGTGGCAGCGACAGGATTGGTGGCGGCGGTCCCGGTGGCAGGATACAGCAGGAGGTCAGGCCTGTTCATCTCCTGCTGTTGCTTAGCAACAACTCTTGGCTTGCAAAGACAAAGGGCATGCTGGGAGTTGTAGTTTTGCAACAGCTGGAGTTCCAACTACAACTTCTAGCATGCCCTTTGGTAGTCTCTGCATGCTGGGGGTTGTAGTTATGCAACAGCTGGAGGCACATTTTTTCTGTTTTCCCCTTTTTTGTGTGCATCCAGCTGTTGCATAACTACAACTCCCAACATGCACAGACTACCAAAGGGTATGCTGGGAGTTGTAGCAGTGTGCCTCCAGCTGATGCAAAACTACAACTCTCAGCATGCCCTTCGACTGTCAATGCATGCTGATTGTTGCAGTTTTGCAACAGCTAGAGACACATTGGTTGTGAAACAGAGTTTGTTACCTAACTCAGTGTTTTGCAACCAATGGGCCTCCAGCTGTTGCAAAAATACAACTCTCAGCATGCACTGAGAGACTGTACATGTTGGGAGTTCTAGTTTTACAACAGTTGGAGGCACATTGGTTGCGAAACACTGAGTTAAGTAACAAACTCTCAGTGTTTCGCAACTAATGTGCCTCCAGCTGTTGCATAGCTACAACTCCCAGCATGTATGGACTGTCAGTGCATGCTGGGAGTTGTAGTTTTGCAACAGCTGGATGTTTGCTCCCTCCCATGTGAATGTACAGGATACATTCACACGGGCGGGTTTAAAGCAAGTTATCTGCTGCAAGTTTGAGATGCAGCAAATTTTCCGCCGCAGCTCAAACTCCCAGTGAGAAACTCTCTGTAAATCTGTAGGGTATTTTTTGTGGCAGATTCAAATCCCCAATTTAGGCCTCAAATGCGCATGGTGCTCTCTCGCTTTGGAGCCCTGTCGTATTTCAAGTAAACAGTTTAGGGCCACATATGGGGTATCTCTGTACTCGGGAGAAATTGCGTTACAAATTTTGGGGGGGCTTTTTCTCCTTTTACCCCTTATGAAAAGTTAAAGTTGGGGTCTACACCAGCATGTTAGTGTAAAAAAAAAAAAAATTTTTACACTAACATGCTGGTGTTGCCCCATACTTTTAATTTTCACAAGCGATAAAAGGAAAAAAATACCCCAAAATTTGTAACGCAATTTCTCCTGAGTACAGAACTACCCCATATGTGGGCGTAAAGTGCTCTGCGGGGGAACAACATGGCTCAGAAGTGAGAGCGCACCATGTACATTTGAGGTCTAAATTGGTGATTTGCAGTGGCGTTGCGACCCGGGTGCGGGGGGTGCGGCCCGCACCGGGTGACACCAACCTAATGGGGTGACACCAAGACGCTCCGCAGCACCCACACCCCCTCCCCAGCTACACTGACACCCCCCTATGTGCCCGACCGGCCTCCCATCCGTCAGCACACCCCCCTGTGCTGTGTGTGCGGTGCACCCGTCCATTAGCAACCCCCCCCCCTTTCAGTGCGCCCGTCCGTCATCACGCCCCCCATCTCACCTTCACCAGCACTGTGCCCGGCCTCCGCTCCCACGTCTGCGCCGGCCTGACGTCATACCGCATGGCCGCGCAAGGGGACGTCAGTTACGTCACTCGCATTGCGCCCGGTGAGAAGGATCGCTGCGCTGGATGGGTGAGTGTGTGTGTCTCTATCTATGTTTGTGTGTGTGACTCTGTGTGTGTGTGTGTGCGTGACTCTGTGTATTTGTGTGACTCTGTGTGTGACTGTGTGTTTGTGTGACTGTGTGTGTGACTCTGTGTGACTCTGTGTGTCTGTCTGTGAGTGTGTGTCTCTCTGAGTGTGTGTGTGACTGTGTATTTGTGTGACTCTGTGTATTTGTGTGACTCTGTGTGTGACTGTGTGTTTGTGTGACTGTGTGTGTGACTCTGTGTGACTCTGTGTGTCTGTCTGTGAGTGTGTGTCTCTCTGAGTGTGTGTGTGACTGTGTATTTGTGTGACTCTGTGTATTTGTGTGACTCTGTGTGTGACTGTGTTTGTGTGACTGTGTGTGTGACTCTGTGTGACTCTGTGTGTCTGTCTGTGAGTGTGTGTCTCTCTGACTGTGTGTGTTTGTGTGTGTGTCTCTCTGTGTTGTATGTGTTTTTTTTTTTTTTTGTGTGTGTGCGTGTGTGGGGAGACTTTGACGCATTGTGGGGAACCTGCAAGGGAACCTGCGGCCTAATGTGGGGAGTCTATGCTACCTAATGTGGGGAGTCTATGCTACCTAATGTGCGGAGTCTATGATACCTAATGTGCGGAGTCTATGCTACCTAATGTGGGGGGTCTATGCTAGCTAATGTGGGGAGTCTATGCTACCTAATGTGCGGAGTCTATGCTACCTAATGTGCGGAGTCTATGATACCTAATGTGAGGAGTCTATGCTACCTAATGTGGGGGGTCTATGCTAGCTAATGTGGGGAAACTGATACCTAATGTGGGGAATCTGTGCTACCTAATATGGGGAAATTGCTACCTAATGTGGGGTAACTGGTACCTACCTAATGTGGGGAAACTGGTACCAAATGTGGGGAATCTATGCTGCCTAATGTGGGGAAAAGATGCTACCTAATGTGGGGAAACTGCTACCTACCTAATGTGGGGGAACTGCTGCCTACCTAATGCTCCCCCCCTGGCAATAGCACCCTCATCATCCGCCAGCAACTACCCCCCCCCCCCAGCGGCACCTCCATCAGCAGATCCTGATGGTGGATGATTGCGGTGCTCCTGCCAGGAGGATGATCCTGCCGATGGATGATGGGGGTGATACTGCCAGGGGGGATGGCCATTAGCACCCTCATCATCCTTCAGCAACACCCCCCCCCCCAGTAGTAGCACCCCGATCATCCACTAGCAACACCACCAATACCCCCCTCCCGTGGTAATAGCATCAGCTAACGGATGTTGAGGGGTGTTACTGCGGTTGTGGTATTATATTCAGAGGGTGCACTGTATGGCAACGTTATATTCAGAGGGCGCAGTTTGTGGTAGTATTATATTCAGAGGGCACAGTGGGTGGTAGTGTTATATTCGGAGGGCACAGTGGGTGGTAGTATTATATTCAGAGGGCGCAGTTTGTGGTAGTATTATTAGAGATGAGCGAACTTACAGTAAATTCGATTCGTCACGAACTTGTCGGCTCAGCAGTTGATGACTTATCCTGCGTAAATTAGTTCAGCCTTCAGGTGCTCCGGTGGGCTGGAAAAGGTGGATACATTCATAGGAAAGATTCTCCTAGGACAATATCCACCTTTTCCAGCCCACGGGAGCACCTGAAAGCTGAACTAATTTATGCAGGAAAAGTCATCAACTGCCGAGCCGAGAAGTTTGTGACGAGTTGAATTTACTGTAGTTTGCTCATCTCTAAGTATTATATTCAGAGGGCGCAGTGGGTGGTAGTAATATATTCAGAGTGTACAGTATGTGTTGGTATTATATTCAGAGTGTACAGTATGTGATAGTATTATATTCAGGGGTACAGTATGTGATAGTATTATATTCAGGGGTACAGTATGTGGCAGATTTATATTCAGAGGGTACAGTATATGGTAGTATTATATTCAGAGGGTACAGTATGTGATAGTATTATATTCAGGGGTACAGTATGTGGCAGATTTATATTCAGAGTGTACAGTATGTGTTGGTATTATATTCAGAATGTACAGTGTGTGGTAGTATTATATTCAGGGGTACAGTATGTGGCAGATTTATATTCAGGGGTACAGTATGTGGCAGATTTATATTCAGAATGTACAGTATGTGTTGGTATTATATTCAGAATGTGCAGTGTGTGGTAGTATTATATTCAGTGGGTATGGTGTATGGAAGGTTTATTATCAAAGAGTATAGTGTATAGTAGTATTATATTTAGAGGATACAGTGTCTGGCAGGTTTATAATAATAATACTTGTTTTCATATAGAGGATGAGAATGCGCTGACATAGTGAGGAGACGTCTGGACGTCACATTCTACAGACAGAAGTTTTAGCTGGACCAGGCGGTATGTACCATCTGATTTAGATAAGGGAAGACTATAGAGAAGACGTCACCTGTAGTCACTGATATCATTGTCCTCTCTATGTCCTATCAGAGCTGTAGTCGCTTGTCAGTTCTACAGTTATGGTCAGTGAAACTACAACTCCCAGCATAACCTCACCACTGCTCAAAGGGGTACTCTACTGGAAAACATTTTTTTTATCAACTGGTGCTACAAAGTTAAACAGATTTGTAAATTACTTCTATTTAAAAATCTTAATCCTTCCAGTACTTATTAGCTGCTGTATAAGCGATTCACAGGAAGTTATTTTCTTTTTTAATTTCTTTTCTGTCTGACCACAGTGCTCTGTACTGACACCTCTGTCCATGTCAAGAACTGTCCATAGTAGGAGCAAATCCCCATAGCAAACCTATCCTGCTCTGGACAGTTCCTGACATGGACAGAGGTGTCAGCAAATAGCACTGTGGTCAGATTGGAAAGAACTACGCAACTTCCTGTGGAGCATACACCAGCTTATAAGTACTGTAAGTATTAAGATTTTAAATAGAAGTAATTTAAAAATCTGTTTAACTTTCTGGCACCAGTTGATATAAAAGTAAATGTTTTCCAGTGGAGTACCCCTTTAAGTAATTATGGGAGCTGTATATTTAAATGGTGAAAACTTCTTTAACACTTTCCCATTCTGTGGCAACTGGTATATCTGATTATTATACTGGAATTTCTCACAATGCGCTACAACAGTGGTGTCTGTCACAACAGGCTAAAAAACTTACTGGGGGGAGGGGGGAGGTATGGGGGTGACACCATTTTCTACCGCACCGGGTGACACCAACCCTAGCAACGCCACTGGTGATTTGCACAGGGGTGGCTGATTTTACAGCGGTTCTGACATAAACGCAAAACAATAAATACCCAAATGTGACCACATTTTTGGAAACTACACCCCTCACGGAATGTAACAAGGGGTATAGTGAGCCTTAACACCCCACAGGTGTTTGACAAATTTTCAATTTTTTTCACAAAAATGCTAGTGTTACCCAACATTTTTCATTTTCACAAGGGAGAATAGGAAAAAGCCCCCCAAAATTTGTAACCCCATTTCTTCTGAGTAAGAACATACCCCATATATGGATGTAAAGTGCTCTGCGGGCGAACTACAATGCTCAGAAGAGAAGGAGCGCCATTGGGCTTTTGGCAAGAGAAGGTGTCTGAAGTTGAAGGCCATGTGTGTTTACAAAGCCCCCATAGTGCCAGAACAATGGACCCACATGTGACCGCATTTTTGAAAACTACACCCCTCACATAATGTAATAAGGGGTACAGTGAGCATTTACGCCCCACAGGTGTCTGACAGATTTTTGGAGCAGTGGTCCGTGAAAATGAAAAATGTAATTTTTCATTTGCACAGCCCACTGTTCCAAAGATCTGTCAAACACCAGTGGGGTGTAAATGTTCACTGCACCCCTTATTAAATTCTGTGAGGGGTGTTGTTTCCAAAATGGGGTCACATGTGGGGGGGGGTCCCCTGTTCTGGCACCATGGGGGGGGGGGGGGTTGTAACATGGCCTCACACTTCTATTCCAACCAAATTCTCTCACCAACAGCTCAATGGCGCTCCTCCTCTTCTGAGCATTGTAGTTTGCCGCAGAGCACTTTACTTCCACATATGGGGTATTTCCATACTCAGAAGAAATGGGGTTACAAATTTTGGGAGGCTTTTTCTCCAATTACCCCTTGTGAAAATGAAAAATTTGGGGTAACATCAGCATTTTAGTGAAAAAAAATCTTAATTTTTCATTTTCATGTCCAACTACAGCAGATATTTGTCAAGCACCTGTGGGGTGTTAGGGCTCACTGTACCCCTTGTTACGTTCCTTGAGGGGTGTAGTTTCCAAAATAGTATGTCATGTGTTTTTTTTTTTTTTGCTGTTCTGGCACCATAGGGGCTTCCTAAATGCCACATGCCCCCCAAAAACCATTTCAGCAAAATGTGCTTTCCAAAAGCCAAATGTGACTTCTTCTCTTCTGAGCATTGTAGTGCGCCAGCAGAGCACTTGACGTCCACACATGGGGTATTTCCATACTCAAAAGAGATGGAGTTACAAATTTTGTGGGGCATTTTCTCCTATAACCCCTTGTAAAAATGTAAAATTTTGGGGAAAACCAGCATTTTAGTGAAAAAAAAATGTAATTTACAGATCCAACTTTAACGAATAGTCGTCAAACACCTGTGGGGTGTTAAGGCTCAGCGAACCCCTTGTTATGTTCCTTGAGGGGTGTAGTTTCCAAAATGGTATGCCATGTTTTTTTTTTTTTTTTGCTGTTCTGGCACCACAGGGGCTTCCTAAATGTGACATGTCCACCAAAAGCCATTTCAGAAAAACTCACTGTCACGATGCCGGCTGGCAGGTAGTGGACCCTCTGTGCCAGAGAGGGATTGGCGTGGCCCGTGCTAGTGGACCGGTTCTAAGCCACTACTGGTTTTCACCAGAGCCCGCCGCAAAGCGGGATGGTCTTGCTGCGGCGGTAGTGACCAGGTCGTATCCACTAGCAACGGCTCACCTCTCTGGCTGCTGAAGATAGGCGCGGTACAAGGGAGTAGGCAGAAGCAAGGTCGGACGTAGCAGAAGGTCGGGGCAGGCAGCAAGGATCGTAGTCAGGGGCAACGGCAGAAGGTCTGGAAACACTGGCAAGGAACACACAAGGAACGCTTTCACTGGCACTAAGGCAACAAGATCCGGCAAGGGAGTGCAAGGGAAGTGAGGTAATATAGGGAAGTGCACAGGTGAAAACCCTAATTGGAACCACTGCGCCAATCAGCGGCGCAGTGGCCCTTTAAATCGCAGAGACCCGGCGCGCGCGCGCCCTAGGGAGCGGGGCCGCGCGCGCCGGGACAGAACAGACGGGGAGCGAGTCAGGTAGGGGAGCCGGGGTGCGCATCGCGAGCGGGCGCTACCCGCATCGCGAATCGCATCCCGGCTGGCAGCAGGATCGCAGCGCCCCGGGTCAGAGGACGTGACCGGAGCGCTGCAGCGGAGGGAGTGAAGCGAGCGCTCCGGGGAGGAGCGGGGACCCGGAGCGCTCGGCGTAACAGTACCCCCCCCCTTGGGTCTCCCCCTCTTCTTGGAGCCTGAGAACCTGAGGAGCAGACTTTTGTCAAGGATGTTGTCCTCAGGTTCCCAGGATCTCTCTTCAGGACCACAACCCTCCCAGTCTACTAAAAAAAAATTTTTCCCTCTGACCTTTTTGGCAGCCAAAATTTCCTTGACCGAGAAGACGTCCGAGGAGCCGGAAACAGGAGTGGGAGGAACAGATTTGGGAGAAAAACGGTTGAGGATGAGTGGTTTGAGAAGAGAGACGTGAAAGGCATTAGGGATACGAAGAGAAGGAGGAAGAAGAAGTTTATAAGAGACAGGATTAATTTGACACAAAATTTTGAAAGGACCAAGATAGCGTGGTCCCAACTTGTAGCTAGGGACACGGAAGCGGACATATTTAGCGGAGAGCCATACCTTGTCTCCAGGGGAAAAAACGGGGGGAGCTCTTCTTTTCTTATCCGCGAACCTCTTCATGCGTGAAGAAGCCTGTAAGAGAGAATTTTGGGTCTCTCTCCATATAATGGAAAGGTCACGAGAAATTTCATCCACAGCGGGCAGACCAGAGGGCAAGGGGGTAGGGAGGGGGGGAAGAGGGTGACGGCCGTACACCACGAAAAATGGGGATTTGGAGGAAGATTCAGAGACTCTGAAGTTATACGAGAATTCGGCCCATGGAAGGAGATCTGCCCAGTCATCCTGGCGGGAGGAAACAAAATGTCGCAAATAATCACCCAGGATCTGGTTAATTCTTTCTACTTGTCCATTGGACTGGGGATGATATGCAGAGGAAAAATTTAATTTAATCTTGAGTTGTTTACAGAGAGCTCTCCAGAATTTAGACACGAATTGGACCCCTCTATCCGAGACAATCTGCGTAGGCAACCCGTGAAGACGAAAAATGTGTACAAAAAATTGTTTAGCCAACTGAGGCGCAGAAGGAAGACCAGGAAGAGGGATGAAATGTGCCATTTTGGAGAATCGATCAACGACCACCCAAATAACGGTGTTGCCACGGGAAGGGGGTAAATCAGTAATAAAATCCATACCAATCAGAGACCAAGGCTGTTCGGGGACAGGCAGAGGATGAAGAAAACCAGCGGGCTTCTGGCGAGGAGTCTTATCCCGGGCACAGATAGTGCAGGCTCGCACAAAGTCCCCAACATCCGTCTCCAGAGTCGGCCACCAATAGAAGCGGGAGATGAGTTGCACAGATTTCTTGATGCCCGCATGACCTGCGAGATGGGAGGAGTGACCCCATTTGAGGATTCCGAGGCGTTGGCGTGGAGAAACAAAGGTCTTTCCTGGAGGAGTCTGCCTGATGGAGGCAGGAGAAGTGGAGATCAGGCAGTCAGGTGGAATGATGTGTTGCGGAGGGAGATCAACTTCTGAGGCATCCGAGGAACGAGAGAGAGCATCGGCCCTAATGTTCTTATCGGCAGGACGAAAGTGAATCTCAAAATTAAATCGGGCAAAGAACAGAGACCACCGGGCCTGGCGAGGATTCAGCCGTTGGGCCGACTGGAGGTAGGAGAGGTTCTTGTGGTCGGTGTAGATAATAACAGGAAATCTTGATCCCTCCAGCAGATGCCTCCATTCCTCAAGTGCTAATTTAATGGCTAGAAGCTCTCGATCCCCGATGGAGTAGTTCCTCTCCGCTGGAGAGAAGGTCCTAGAGAAAAAACCACAAGTGACAGCATGCCCGGAAGAATTTTTTTGTAGAAGAACAGCTCCAGCTCCTACTGAGGAGGCATCAACCTCCAATAGGAAGGGTTTAGAAGGGTCAGGTCTGGAGAGCACGGGAGCCGAAGAAAAGGCAGACTTGAGTCGTTTAAAGGAGTCTTCTGCTTGAGGAGGCCAGGACTTGGGATCAGCATTTTTTTTGGTTAAAGCCACGATAGGAGCCACAATGGTAGAAAAATGTGGAATAAATTGCCTGTAATAATTGGCGAACCCCAAAAAGCGTTGGATAGCACGGAGTCCGGAGGGGCGTGGCCAATTTAAGACGGCAGAGAGTTTGTCTGGATCCATCTGTAGTCCCTGGCCAGAGACCAAATATCCTAGAAAAGGAAGAGATTGGCATTCAAACAGACATTTCTCAATTTTGGCATAGAGTTGGTTGTCACGAAGTCTCTGAAGAACCATACGGACATGCTGGCGGTGTTCTTCTAGATTGGCAGAAAAAATTAGGATATCGTCCAGATATACCACAACACAGGAGTATAACAGATCACGAAAAATTTCATTGACAAAGTCTTGGAAGACGGCAGGGGCATTGCACAGTCCAAAGGGCATGACCAGATACTCAAAGTGTCCATCTCTGGTGTTAAATGCCGTTTTCCACTCGTCCCCCTCTCTGATGCGGATGAGGTTATAGGCGCCTCTTAAGTCCAATTTAGTGAAGATGTGGGCACCTTGGAGGCGATCAAAGAGTTCAGAGATGAGGGGTAAGGGGTAGCGGTTCTTAACCGTGATTTTATTAAGACCGCGGTAGTCAATGCAAGGACGTAGGGAGCCATCTTTTTTGGACACAAAGAAAAATCCGGCTCCGGCAGGAGAGGAGGATTTACGGATAAAGCCCTTTTTTAGATTCTCCTGGACGTATTCGGACATGGCAAGAGTCTCTGGGGCAGAGAGAGGATAAATTCTGCCCCGGGGTGGAGTAGTACCCGGGAGGAGGTCGATAGGGCAATCATAAGGCCTGTGAGGAGGTAGAGTCTCAGCTTGTTTTTTGCAGAAAACATCCGCGAAGTCCATATAGGCCTTAGGGAGACCGGTTACTGGAGGAACCACAGAGTTACGGCAAGGGTTACTGGGAACCGGTTTTAGACAGTTCTTGGAACAAGAGGACCCCCAACTCTTGATCTCCCCAGTGGACCAATCCAGGGTTGGGGAATGAAGTTGAAGCCAGGGAAGTCCAAGGAGAATCTCCGAGGTGCAATTGGGAAGGACCAAAAGTTCAATCCTCTCATGATGAGATCCGATGCTCATAAGAAGGGGCTCCGTGCGGAAACGTATGGTACAGTCCAATCTTTCATTATTTACACAATTGATGTAGAGGGGTCTGGCGAGACTGGTCACTGGGATGTTGAACCTGTTGACGAGAGAGGCCAAAATAAAATTTCCTGCAGATCCAGAGTCCAAGAAGGCCACTGTAGAGAAGGAGAAGGCAGAGGCAGACATCCGCACAGGCACAGTAAGACGTGGAGAAGCAGAGTAGACATCAAGGACTGTCTCACCTTTGTGCGGAGTCAGCGTACGTCTTTCCAGGCGGGGAGGACGGATAGGACAATCCCTCAGGAAGTGTTCGGTACTAGCACAGTACAGGCAGAGGTTCTCCATACGGCGTCGTGTCCTCTCTTGAGGTGTCAGGCGAGACCGGTCGACCTGCATAGCCTCCACGGCGGGAGGCACAGGAACAGATTGCAGGGGACCAGAGGAGAGAGGAGCCGAGGAGACGAAACGCCTCGTGCGAACAGAGTCCATATCTTGGCGGAGTTCCTGACGCCTTTCAGAAAAACGCATGTCAATGCGAGTGGCTAGGTGAATAAGTTCATGTAGATTAGCAGGAATTTCTCGTGCGGCCAGAACATCTTTAATGTTGCTGGATAGGCCTTTTTTGAAGGTCGCGCAGAGGGCCTCATTATTCCAGGACAATTCTGAAGCAAGTGTACGGAATTGTACGGCATACTCGCCAACGGAAGAATTACCCTGGACCAGGTTCAACAGGGCAGTCTCAGCAGAAGAGGCTCGGGCAGGTTCCTCAAAGACACTTCGGATTTCCGAGAAGAAGGAGTGTACAGAGGCAGTGACGGGGTCATTGCGGTCCCAGAGCGGTGTGGCCCATGACAGGGCTTTTCCGGACAGAAGACTGACTACGAAAGCCACCTTAGACCTTTCAGTGGGAAACAGGTCCGACATCATCTCCAGATGCAGGGAACATTGGGAAAGAAAGCCACGGCAAAACTTAGAGTCCCCATCAAATTTATCCGGCAAGGATAAGCGTATCCCAGGAGCGGCCACTCGCTGCGGAGGAGGTGCAGGAGCTGGCGGAGGAGATGACTGCTGAAGCTGTGGTAGCAACTGTTGTAGCATAACGGTCAGTTGAGACAGCTGTTGGCCTTGTTGCGCTATCTGTTGTGACTGCTGGGCGACCACCGTGGTGAGGTCAGCGACAACTGGCAGAGGAACTTCAGCGGGATCCATGGCCGGATCTACTGTCACGATGCCGGCTGGCAGGTAGTGGACCCTCTGTGCCAGAGAGGGATTGGCGTGGCCCGTGCTAGTGGACCGGTTCTAAGCCACTACTGGTTTTCACCAGAGCCCGCCGCAAAGCGGGATGGTCTTGCTGCGGCGGTAGTGACCAGGTCGTATCCACTAGCAACGGCTCACCTCTCTGGCTGCTGAAGATAGGCGCGGTACAAGGGAGTAGGCAGAAGCAAGGTCGGACGTAGCAGAAGGTCGGGGCAGGCAGCAAGGATCGTAGTCAGGGGCAACGGCAGAAGGTCTGGAAACACTGGCAAGGAACACACAAGGAACGCTTTCACTGGCACTAAGGCAACAAGATCCGGCAAGGGAGTGCAAGGGAAGTGAGGTAATATAGGGAAGTGCACAGGTGAAAACCCTAATTGGAACCACTGCGCCAATCAGCGGCGCAGTGGCCCTTTAAATCGCAGAGACCCGGCGCGCGCGCGCCCTAGGGAGCGGGGCCGCGCGCGCCGGGACAGAACAGACGGGGAGCGAGTCAGGTAGGGGAGCCGGGGTGCGCATCGCGAGCGGGCGCTACCCGCATCGCGAATCGCATCCCGGCTGGCAGCAGGATCGCAGCGCCCCGGGTCAGAGGACGTGACCGGAGCGCTGCAGCGGAGGGAGTGAAGCGAGCGCTCCGGGGAGGAGCGGGGACCCGGAGCGCTCGGCGTAACACTCACTCTCCAAAATCCCATTGTCGCTCCTTCCTTTCTGAGCCTTGTAGTGCTCCCACAGAGCACTTGAGGTATTTCCTTACTCGAGAGAAATTGGGTTACAAATTTTGGGGGGCGTTTTCTCCTTTTACCCCTTGTAAAATTTCAAAAACTGGGTCTACAAGAACATGCGAGTGTAAAAAATGAAGATTTAGAATTTAAGCGTTAACACACTTTCTGAATGTCATTTTGAATACTTTGGAATTTGCCATATGGTGGCCATAGACTGCTTACCAAAAAAGCTCTTATGTGCTCACTGACACTCCTGTATTTCAGATCCATATTGTAGGATTTTCCATATGGTGCCCATAGACTGAATGAAAAAGATAGTCATGTGCTACAACGTATACTATAGTACAGTGGTAGGGGATAAGTTTTAGATCGCACAGAGGGGGGGGGGGGCGGGGTTCCACCAATTCTATTTTGTAATGACATCAGTCATTTTACCCAAAAATGTACGGCGAAACGGAAAAAAAAAGAATTCTGAGACAAAATTGAAAAAAAAAAAGCCATTTTGTAACTTTTGGGGGCTTCTGTTTCTACGCAGTGCATATTTCTGTAAAAATGACACCTTATCTTTATTCTGTAGGTCCATATGATTAAAATGATACCCTACTTATATACGTTTAAAATTGTCATCTTCTGACCCCTATAACTTTTTTATTTTACCGCGTACGGGTCGGTATGAGGGCTCATTTTTTGCGCGGTGATCTGACTTGTTGATCACTTTTTATTCATTTTTTCATGATATAAAAAGTGACCAAAAATACACTATTTTGGACTTTGGAATTTTTTTGCGCGTACGCCATTGACCGTGCGGTTTAATTAACAATATATTTTTATAAATTGGACGTTTCCACACGCGGCGATACCACATATGTTTATTTTTATTTGCACTAGTTTTTTTTAAATGGGGAAAAGGGGGGTGATTCAAACTTTTAATAGGGGAGGTGTTAAATGATCTTTATTCACTTTTTTTTCACTTTTATTTTTGCAGTGCTATAGCTCCCATAGGGACCTATAACACTGCACACACTGATCTTTTACATTGATCAGTGGTTTCTCATAGGAAACCAGTGATCAATGATTCTGCCGCTTGACTGCTCATGCCTGGATCTCAGGCACTGAGCAGTCATTCGCCGATCGGACACCAGGAGGCAAGGTAGGAGACCCTCCTCGTGTCCTACAGCTGTTCGGGACGCCGCGGCGATCCCGAACAGCTCCCTGAGCTAACCGGCATGGCTTCAATCTCACTTTATGCGCAGCGTTCAACTTTGAACGCCGCGTCTAAAGGGTTAATAGCGTGCGGCACCGCGATCATTATCGCTATTAGCCCGGGCCCGACCCGCTATGACGCGGGGCCACGTCGTGGCCCCGCGTTATAGAAAGGGAAAGGACTCAGGACATACTGGTACGTCCTTTGTCCTTAAGGGGTTAAAGCTCTTTTTGCACAAGACGTCGGAGTCTCCTGTTTAGTGCTGTGGCCTTTTCCTTCTTTTCTATTGTACCCTGATTGGCAATCTGGGTGACCACTTGCACAACAGATTGATCCACTGCTGACTTCAAGCTTTTTTTTGTTTTTGTCCTGTAAAGGTATCTTTTGGCCATACAAACTCCATGTTGTTTTGTTATGAGTACGGACTCTATTAGTACAGCATGCCAGAAAATTCCTGTAGATATTACAGAAACCTTACACACACACTGTACATTTTAAAGTGAACTGGAATAAGAACAGATTTGTACAATTCCTTTCAACAGTTTAGAAATCTTTTTTTCTGGAAAACTCACTTGTAAGATGTTTCATAATCTGTTCCATCGACCCATATCCAGCTTCCTTCTTCATCCATATCATGTAGTCCAATCCAGTACCATTTATTGTAGGCAGCATCAGAAAAAGTCGTAAGAAAGATCTAAAAAAAAAATAAAAAAAAAAAACAGCTTGGAACACATTTATTTGGAAAAGCGGATCGGTCAAACCTCCACAATCAGAAAATTACTGATCAGCTGACTTTTGATAATGAGAATACCCATTTAAAGTGTACCGGTAAAAAAAAATATGGTTTTGGAGACATGACAAAACTTTTGTATCGGTCAGGGTGTGAGCAGCATTGCACTCCTCTCCCCCCTTTCTGTCTAAGAGACCTGAATAGCACCATAGACTTGCATTGCAAGTCTGTGTAGGTCACATGACACAGAACCAAAGTGTGGTGACCCAGTACAGAATCAAGTGCTCTTCTGTACTCCTGCCCATCCTGTGTGGCAGATGCTGCATCATTGTCTGTCTTGGGCTTACTATCCTTAGAACTCTCTAGAATGCACAGTATAATGCAATTTTATATAATGGTTAATGTATTGGTATTTTCTATGCACTTGTTACTTTAAGATATACCTGTTGCTATGGACTTGATATTAGGGGAGTATGCAGAGATGAACCAGGTGACTTATCTGGCCAATGGGACTTCTCTAAATTCCTCCCATATACAGTGAGGTCAGGGTTCAGCTCTCTCTTGCTTTCTTGCTGTGGTTCAGTTTGGTGAAGTGTGAAGTCTGTCTGTGAGGTGATCCTGAAGGAGGCCTGAGGCCTAGTCCAGCAGCAACACATCTACTACCGGCTAACCCCACTACCCAGGTAAAAGTCAAAGCCTTGCGATAAGCCTACAGTTTTGGGGGATATAATTCAAGTCAAATCCAGCAAGTTAGTCAAGTCCAAGTCAACAATAGTGATGAGTTAAGTTCTGGCCTCATCCACCCCACTTGGTGGTTACTATCCGGCAATGTACTAGAAGAGTCCCCTTCAAGTCCAAGTCACTAAAGTCTATCATGGGCTGCAATACAAGTCAAGTCACACACATTACCCTCACCCGGCACCACAACAGAACCAGGAGAGTACGTGCAAACACAATGGGGGAGATTTATCAAAACCTGTCCAGAAGAAAAGTTGCTGTGTTGCCCATAGCAACCAATCAGATCCCTTCTTTCATTTTTCAGAAGCCTTTTTAAAAATGAAAGAAGCGATCTGATTGATTGTGATATGGAAACTAAGTAGTTAATAGTAACTTAATGATTAAATACCAGTGTGCAAAGTGCAAACAGAAGCCATGCTGTCTAAAACAAGATGTCCGGTACCTGAAAGGGTTAAAGAAGCCAGAGAAAAGCCAGTGAAGAATGATACAATACAAGAATTAAGGTGCACTACTGTGGTAGATGTATACAATGACATTGGCTATCCCTTAACACTGATGTTAAAATTTAGACATTAGCCAGTATATCCTTATATGAAGGACATACCTGAGTCCGCACACCAACGCCACATGTGCGTGATAAGCAAAACCAGGGGCCAGTGGGCAATTACAGCAGTATTAGGCCCGACTTACAGCCTGCTCCCAGTAACCTCCAGTGTGGCTGGGCACACATACAATGGGAGGAGGAAGGCAGACTATAAGCCCCACCCAAGTTGGCTAATATGTTGCCGGCCTCACAGGTATACCCTATCCTCAAAGGATAGGGTATAAGATGCCTGATCGCGGGGGTCCTGCCACTGGGGACCCCCGTGATCTTGCATGCCGCACCCAGTTTAAAATCAGTCCCCGGAGCGTGTTCGCTCCCGGTCTAATTACTGTCGATCACGGGGCCGGAGCATTGTGACGTCAAGGCTCCGCCCCGTGTGATAAAGTTTGACTTAGTCAGGGGGTTTGGCACGCTTATGGATTGCCACCACGGCAGCACCATCCTGGTTAACCGACAGGCTGTAAAGAGGGACTATCTTCTAACCTAGGGGAATGGGCACTAGGGGAAAGGGCGGCAGCCGTGACCCGACCCAAGCACCCTACCCAGCTTCCTTTTGTGTGCTTCCCATCAGAGGACTGGAATTCTGATTCGTTTGGTCTGTTGTCCCTAAAAGTAAAAGGTCAAGTTAAAGAAGAATAGTCATTGCTCAAGATGCCTGCCCTGGCACCTAAATATGCATCCAGTACCAAGAAGTTGTCTACAGATGTGCCCCGGCCTACTCCTTGCATTGAGGAAGTTTGGCTGAACCAACGGGCACCAACCAAAGTGCCTCGACCTACTCCTGCTGAGGAGGAAGTCCTCCATCAGGCACCTACAATTTGTCCCCCAGTGTCGCAAGCCTCTGCAGTCCAGATGGTGGTCACTGTGAGCCCCACCATCTCACACTCCAGTCTGTCACAGGTGGCATGGAATACCACGGTCAACCCAATGTAGGGTGTACATGTCCCAGTCCAAGAAGACCGGAGATCGGCGAGGCTGGGATGGAAAATATCCCATCTGAGTATCCTTATGGCAAAAAGCGCCTAATTATTCTAAGTTATGTCTTATGGACAGTCCAGTAAAAAGTGGAGTGTTTTTGTGTTTTTAGTTTTCCTGGTTTTTGCAACTGTTTAAGCAAATGTGCTTGGCAACCATGCCAAGAACTCTAACCACAACCATATTCGTAAGCATGTACCTGGTTTTAGCCGTGAACTTCTGAGGACTACAGTACCCAGAACATTTATAGAGTGCTACATTAAATCACAGGGCGAAACAAAGATGGTGTAGAACTGTTAATATGGGCCTAATGAAAAAAAAATGTGATGGTGATGTTGGTGGAAGAGGTACTAATGGGCTAGAACTGTACAAAATGTATACAGTATATAAAATTGTTTATGTTGACATATATTGTGTCTTATGTCTTTCTTTCAGCA
The DNA here is from genome assembly GCF_029499605.1 of Hyla sarda. NCBI lineage: Eukaryota > Metazoa > Chordata > Amphibia > Anura > Hylidae > Hyla > Hyla sarda. The sequence goes on from NC_079192.1 coordinate 40,757,846, forward strand.
GGATGAGACGTGCAGAAGGATCCTGACCAAGAAGGATAGGGGATAAGATGCCTGATCGCGGGGGTCCTGCCACTGGGGACCCCCGTGATCTTGCATGCCGCTCCCAATGTACATTGTAGCTAAAATTTGCACACAAAACAAACGTACATATTACTAGTCAGTAGCAAAATTTATATAGAACTACAATAGGATTGTATATCATGCAAGAAAAGTATACATGTAAAAATGTATAATAATCAGAAATGTATATATAACAAATTGTGTACAGATAGTGAGTTGATGTACAGTACTAAAAATGTCTTAAGTCAGGACTGTTACCTCATAGGCAGTATATTTATACTTCAGTCCATGTCAATACTAATTGTTTTTCCTGTTCACTGTGCACAGGGCTCTCTTGTGGCCAGAGAGAGCACCTGGTAAGTTAAAATAGCGCCTTAAAGGGGTACTCTGGTGAAAAACATTTTTTTTTTAAATCAACTGGTGCCAGAAAGTTAAACAGATTTGTGAATGACTTCTATTAAATAATATTTACCCTTCCAGTACTTTTAAGCAGTTGTATGCTACAGAGGAAATTATTTTCTTTTTGAATTTCTTTTTTGTCTTGTCCACAGTGCTCTCTGCTGACACCTGATGCCCGTATGAGTAACTGTCCAGAGCAGCATAGGTTTGCTATAGGGATTTTCTCCTGCTCTGGACAGTTCCCGATACGGGCATCAGGTGCCAGCAGAGAGCACTGTGGACAAGACAAAAAAGAAATTCAAAAAGAAAAGAATTTCCTCTGTAGCATACAACTGCTTAAGAGTACTGGAAGGGTAAATATTATTTAATAGAAGTAATTTACAAATCTGTTTAACTTTCTGGCACCAGTTGATAAAAAAAAAAAAATGTTTTTCACCAGACTACCCCTTTAAGGTGCTATTTTAACTTACCAGGTGCTCTCTCTGGCCACAAGAGAGCCCTGTGCACAGTGAACAGGAAATACAATTAGACAGCTGTTTGCAAACTGCTGTGTGGGCATGCTGGGAGTTGCAGTTTTGCAAGATCTAGAGGGCCACAGTTTAGAGACCACTGCACAGTGATCTCCAAACTGTACCCCTCTAAATCTTGCAAAACTACAAAGCCCGAGAAAGCCTGTTAGTGGGCGAAATGCGTCGGAGATCTATAGCAGGCGTGGGGTTTAGTCCGGGATCTATATGTTCTTTTTCTTTATTTGCTCAGCTGCTACCTTTCTATTGTACTTTTGTGTGTTTTTTACTTACCAGCACAGCACATGCTACCTTTTCTTTTTTGAATATCACTGTTAGTCAGCACGTTGCACTTTGCCTCGTTATGCACTTTGTGATATATTTTTTTTTTACCTTTGCAGTAGGTATTTCTTCTTTTTAGCACTTGCACTTTATTCCTAGTTTTTTGCAGCTTGGGCCACACTATTGCAACACATCCCTGTATATACCTACCCCTGTATACTGGACTTTATTATTTGCATATATATAGATATAGATGTTATTTATATTTTTTTATACATATTTTTTACGCAATATATATATATATATATATATATATATATATATATATATATATATATATGTATATATTTTATATTTCATCTACCGGACCTTACCCTCCCCTATTTTTTATGCTGCTTTAAGTATTAACTATTATATGCTGTAATTTGAGATGAATTTCTATGTATGTATTTACTTTGATTGTGTAAGAATTTTCTATTCCCATCTTATATGCATATATTATTTTTTAATAAATTTTATGTTTCTATATCTAATAAAATCATACATATATTTTTATATACAGATTATTTGTATTTTATTTCTATTGGGGCATAAGGGTTACGCTTTCTTTGGCGTATTGTAGGTTTATAGGCAGCAACTCACCAGCTTTCCTAGTCTGCACCGCCGCCCGCCATCGCCGCCCGCCGCCGATCGCCGCAGGTAAGTGACCACCGGTCACATCACAGTTCCCCTGCTCTGCCCTGACTACCATGGGTGGGCAGAGCAGGGGAACTGAACTTTAACCCCCCCCCCACCCCGATCTGCTATTGGTCGGTCACTTCAGACTGACCAATAGCAGGGATAGGACGGGTGGTACCTCTGTCACCTCACTCCTATCCCTTCAGGGTGATCGGGGGTGTCTTGGACAGCCCCGATCCCCCTTATTTTCCGGGTCACCGGAGACCTGTATGACCCGAGATTGCAGGTCTAAATTGCTGACTTGGAGGGTCTCGGGACCCCACCAGGGGGTTGCATGGGGTGCCTGCTGAACGATGGGATGTCCTGGACAGCAGCCAATGATTATGAGGGCTGGGGGATGTTTTCTTGTGATCGTATGAGAAAATGCTGTGTGTGTATTTTAAAACAATATAATCTGTGACGTATATCTAGTGTCTAAAAGGTGGGTAGCCATTTTCAATAAACCATTTTCAATAAATCAGCACATTATTGTATTCGTGTACTTGTCTGTGTGTATTAATGTAGCTTTTCTCATTTGACCAAATTATACCTCTCATCCTAATTTGGACCCACACAGGTGACCTGTAAATAGATGTTTATCCAGATCAGTTGCTATGAGCAACTTAGAAACTTTTCCTCTGTACAGGTTTTGATAAATCTCCCCCAATGACCCTAACTGATAAAATCTTTTGATATGTCTCTATGACATATCTTTTTTTTTCTCTCTAAATGACAGGTACCATTTAAGGTTATTTTTATAGGTTAAAAGTACTCTGGTGTGCCACAATTCTTTAAAGAATTCTGGTGCTTGTGAGAAAAAAAGTTATACTTACCTACCCTAGTCCTGAAGCAGCTCCTTTAGGTCTCCCAATGCTCGACTCTTCTGCCTGCTTCCGAAACAAGATTTAAAAGCAGGACCTTCCCATTGAGCAAATCACTAGCCGAAATGAGACAATTGCTGGGCTAAGAAGGAAGGTCCTGCTCCTAAATTTTGTCTCCAAAGCAGACTGAAGCGAAGAGCTTCGGGGACTGGAGATAGCTGCATCGGGAGCTGCAGGGGGACCTGGGGGAGACCTTGATAAGATGACCCGTTACTTTGTACCATTATCTCACCTGCTCCCGGTCACTGGTGATTACAGCTAGGTCCGCTCCTTTATTAAGACATGTATTTCTGATTTTTGCCCAAGAAGTTTCAACTTTAGTAAGGAAGTAGCAGCTCTCATCAAACTGTTTCCATCCAACCTCACAAGTCTTCTCTGAAATCAAGAAAAAATAAAATTTACTTGCTGAAGATTTTGAGGGACTGTGTATACAGATGGGTCCTTTGTTTAGGATTCTCATCTTCTGAAAAGAGTAGAGAGTGGCTAGAAAGAATGTCTCTCACTCTGGAAGACCTGTCATGCCCTACATTGCATAGACAACCCATTAAAGGGTTACTCCGGCCCTAAGAGATCTTATACCCTATCCAAAGGATAGGGGATAAGATGTCTGACCGCAGGGGTCTCACCGCTGGGGACCCCCCGCAATCTTGCAGTCAGCACCCACCTCTTTGAGCTGCACGCCACGCTGCCAGCTCACAAACTGCCGGGTGACGACCACGGGGCCGGAGTCTAGTGACGTCATGACTCTGCCCCATGTGACATCACGCTCCGCCCCCGCTATGCAAGTCTATGGGAGGGGGCGTGGCGGCCGTCACGCCCCCTCCCATAGACTTGCATAAACTCTCCCATAGAGCTATAAAGAGGGGGCGTGGCTTCAAGCAGGGGTCCTGACGCACCACTGTGGAGGAAAGCCAGGGCTCCATACAGGAGATCGCGGGGGGCCCCGGCACTCGGACCCCCTCACTCTAGAAGTTTTCCCATATTCCTATTTAAAATAATACCAATGTTTAATGCTTGTCTATTACTGTACTGCTTTTATAAACAGTAAAACTTTTTTGACAAAATAAGTATGTAAAAAATTGCCAGTTTCTGACCCCTGTATAAAGTTTTTAACTTCCCCATGCAGGGATGTATGAGGGCTCATTTTATGCTCAGTGATTTGTAGTTTGTATTGGTAACATTGGACTTTCTGATCGCCTTATATTCATTTTTTTCTGACATATGATGTGACCAAAAAATCAGCAATTCTGGCATTTGGTATTTTCTTATGTTTACGCTGTTCACCGTGCAGGATCATAAACATATTATTTTAATAGTTCAAACATTTCCGTATGCGATGATACCAAATATGTTGTGTTTCTTTCTTTCTTTATTTTTAATGGGAGTGATTTATATTTTAATTTGGGGGGAAGGGGGAGGCTTTTTTCTATATATATAGAAATCTCCGGTGGCCATTTGCGTTTATTGGAACCCCACGACATGTAATGCAACAGGAAATTAACCCCTTTAGGACCCAGACCATTTTCACCTTAACCCCTTAAAGGGGTACTCCGCCCCTAGACATCTTATCCCCTATCCAAAGGATAGGGAATAAGATGTCAAATTGCCGGGGTCCCGCTGCTGGGGACCCCGGGGATCGCTGCTGCAGCACCCTGCTGTCATTACTGCACAGAGCGAGATCGCTCTGCACGTAATGACGGCCAATACAGGGGCCGGAGCATCGTTAAGTCACAGCTCCGCCCCCTCGTGACGTCACGGCCCGCCCCCGTCAATACAAGTCTATGGGAGGGGGCGTGTCAGTCGTCACGCCCCCTGCCATAGACTTGCATTAAGGGGACGGGCCGTGATGTCATGAGGGGCGGAGCCATGACATCACGCTGCTCCGGCCCCTGTATTGCCCGTCATTACGCACAGAGTGAACTCGCTTTGTGCAGTAATGATGGCGGGGTGCTGCAGCGGGGATCCCCGGGGTCCCCAGCAGCGGGACCGCGGCGATCTAACATCTTATCCCCTATCCTTTGGATAGGGGATAAGATGCCAGGGGCGGAGTACCCCTTTAAGGACTGAGCCCTTTTTCACTTTAACCCCTTAAGGACTCAGGGTTTTTCCGTTTTTGCACTTTCGTTTTTTCCTCCTTACCCTTTAAAAATCATAACCCTTTCAATTTTCCACCTAAAAATCCATATTATGGCTTATTTTTTGCGTCGCCAATTCTACTTTGCAGTGACATTAGTCATTTTACCCAAAAATGTACGGCGAAACGGAAAAAAAAATCATTGTGCGACAAAATCGAAAAAAAAACGCCATTTTGTAACTTTTGGGGGCTTCCGTTTCTACGCAGTGCATATTTCGGTAAAAATTACACCTTATAATTATTCTGTAGGTCCATACGGTTAAAATGATACCCTACTTATATAGGTTTGATTTTGTCGCACTTCTGGAAAAAATCATAACTACATGCAGGAAAATGTATACGTTTAAAAATGTCATCTTCTGACCCCTATAACTTTTTTATTTTTCCACGTACGGGGCGGTATGAGGGCTCATTTTTTGCGCCGTGATCTGAAGTTTTTATCGGTATGATTTTTGTTTTGATCGGACTTTTTGATCACTTTTTATTCATTTTTTAATGTTATAAAAAATGACCAAAATACGCTTTTTTGGACTTTGGAATTTTTTTGCGCGTACGTCATTGACCGTACGGCTTAATTAATGATATATTTTTATAGTTCGGACATTTACGCACGCGGCGATACCACATATGTTTATTTATTTATTTTTTTACACTGTTTTATTTTTTTTATGGGAAAAGGGGGGTGATTCAAACTTTTATTAGGGAAGGGGTTAAATGACCTTTATTAACACTTTTTTTTTACTTTTTTTTTGCAGTGTTATAGGTCCCATAGGGACCTATAACACTGCACACACTGATCTCCTATGCTGATCATTGGCGTGTATTAACACGCCTGTGATCAGCATTATCGGCGCTTGACTGCTCCTGCCTGGATCTCAGGCACGGAGCAGTCATTCGTCGATCGGACACCGAGGAGGCAGGTAAGAGCCCTCCCGGTGTCCGATCAGCTGTTCGGGACGCCGCGATTTCACCGCGGCGGTCCCGAACAGCCCGACTGAGCAGCCGGGATACTTTCAGTTTCACTTTAGAAGCGGCGGTCAGCTTTGACCGCCGCTTCTAAAGGGTTAATACCGCACATCGCCGCGATCGGCGATGTGTGGTATTAGCCGCGGGTCCCGGCCGTTAATTAGCGCCGGGACCGACGCGATATGATGCGGGATCGCGGCGCGATCCCGCTTCATATCGCGGGAGCCGGCGCAGGACGTAAATATACGTCCTGTGTCGTTAAGGGGTTAAGGACTGAGCCCTTTTTCACTTTAAGGACTGAGCCCTTTTTTGCACTTCTGACCACTGTCACTTTATGCATTAATAACTCTGGAATGCTTTTACCGTTTATTATGATTCCGAGATTGGTTTTTCGTGACACATTCTACTTTAACATAGTGGTCAAGTTTTGTTGTTATTTGCATCATTTCTTGGTAAAAAGAAAAATCCCCAAATTTCATGAAAATTTAGAAAATTTAGCATTTTTCTAACTTTGAAACTCTGTGCTTGTAATGAAAATGGATATACCAAATAAATTATATATTGATTCACATATACAATATGTCTACTTTATATTGGCATCATAAAGTTGACATGTTTTTACTTTTGGAAGACATCAGAGGGCTTCAAAGCAATTTCCAAGTTTTCACAAAAATTTCAAAATTGGTAATTTTTCAAGGACCAGTTCAGTTTGAGGTGGATTTGAGGGGCCTTCATGTTAGAAATACCACATAAATGACCCCATTATAAAAACTGCACCCCTCAAAATATTCAAAATGACATTCAGAAAGTTTGTTAACCCTTTAGGTGTTTCACGGGTATAGCAGCAGCAAAGTGAAGGAGAAAATTCTAAATCTTCATTTTTTACACTTGCATGTTCTTGTAGAGCCATTTTTTGAACCCCATTTCTTTTAAGTATGGAAATACCCCATATGTGGACATCAAGTACTCTGCTGGCACACTACAATGCTCAGAAGAGAAGGAGCCACATTTGGCTTTTGGAAAAAACAAATTTTGCTGAAATGGTGTTTTGGGGGCATGTCACATTTAGGAAGCCCCCATGGTGGTGGAACAGAAAAAAAAACACATGAACACTATTTTGGAAACTACACCCCTCAAGGAACGTAACAAGGGGTACAGTGAGCCTTAGCACCCCACAGGTGTTTCACGACTTTTCGTTAAACTCAGATGTGTAAATGAAAAAAAAAAATTTTTTTCACTAAAATTCTGGTTTTTCCCCAAATTTTACATTTTAAAAGGGGTAATAGAAGAAAATGACCCCCAAAATTTGTAACCCCATTTCTTCTGAGTATGGAAATGCCCCATGTGTGGACGTCAAGTTCTCTGCTGGCGAACTACAATGCTCAGAAGAGGAGGAGCTTTTGGAGAGAGAATTTGTTTGGAACTGAAGTCGGGGGCCATGTGCGTTTACAAAGCCCCCCGTGGTGCCAGAACAGTGGATTCCCCCCCCCCCCCCACATGTGACCCCATTTTGAAAACTAAACCCCTCACAGAATTTAATAAGGGCAGCAGTGAGCATTTACACCCCACTGGCATTTGACAGATCTTTGGAACAGTGGGCTGTGCAAATGAAAAATTACATTTTTCATTTTCACTGACCACTGTTCCAAAAATCTGTCAGACACCTGTGGGGCGTAAATGCTCACAAGCACGCATGGCCTTGAATTCCGGACACATTTTCTCTCCAAAAGCCCAATGGCGCTCCTTATCTTCTGAGCATTGTAGTTTGCCCGCAGAGCACTTTACATCCACATATGGGGTATGTTCTTATTTAGGGTAACACCAGCATTTTATTTAAACATTTTTTTTTTTCCCTTCCAACTTTAATGAAAATTCATCAAACACCTGTGGGGTGTAAAGGCTCACTATACCCCTTGTTATGTTCTGTGAGGGGTTTAGTTTCCAAATTGGGTCACACGTGGGTATTTATTTTTTTGCGTTTATGACAGAACAGCTGTAAAATCAGCCACCCCTGTGCAAATCACCAATTTAGGCCTCAAATGTACATAATGCGCTCTCACTCCTGAGCCTTCTTGTGCGTCCACAGAGCATTTTATATATGGGGTATTTCTGTACTTAGGAGAAATTGCGTTACAAATTTTGGGGGTCTTTTTTTCCTTTTACCTCTTGTGAAAATAAAAAGTATGGGGCAACTCCAGCATGTTAGTGTAAAATGTTTTCATTTTTTTACACTAACAGGCTGGTGTAGACCCCAACTTTTTCTTTTCATAAAGGGTAAAAGGAGAAAAAGCCCCCCAAACTTTGTAATGAAATTGCTCCCGAGTACAGAAATACCGCATATGTGGCCCTATACTGTTTCCTTGAAATTCAACAGGGCTCCGAAGTGAGAGAGCGCCATGCGCATTTGAGGACTAAATTAGGGATTGCATAGGGGTGGACATAGGGGTATTCTACGCCAGTGATTCCCAAACAGGGTGCCTTCAGCTGTTTCTAAACTCCCAGTATGCCTGGACAGTCAGTGACTGTCCATAAATGCTGGGAGTTGTTGTTTTGCAACAGCTGGAGGCTCTGTTTTGGAAACACTGCCGTACAATAAGTTTTTCATTTTTATTGGGGGGGGGGGGGATTTGTAAGGGGGTGTATATGTAGTGGTTTACCCTTTATTTTGTGTAGTGTAGTGTAGTGTTTTTAGGGTACATTCGCACTGGCGGGGTTTACCGTGAGTTTCACGCTAGGAGTTTGCGCTGCGGTGGAAAATTTGAAGTAGGAAACTAACTCTAAACCCGCCCGTGTGATTGTACCCTGTACATTAACATGGGGAGGGGGGGGGGGGAGGGCAAACCTCCAGCTGTTGCAAAACTACAACTCCCAGCATGCACTAACAGACCATACATGCTGGGAGTTGCCGAAGAGATGTAGTTATGCAACAGCTGGAGGTACACAACTACAATTCCCTGCATGCCGAGACAGCCGTTGAAGTTGAAGTTTTGCAAGATTTAGAGGGCAACGGTTTAGAAATCACCACACAGTGATCTCCAAATAGTGTGCATTCAGATGTTGCAAAACTACAAATCTCAGCAAACTGCTGTCTGGGCATGCTGGGAGTTGTAGTTTTGCAAGGTCTACAGGGCCACAGTTTAGAGATCACTGCACAGTGATCTCCAAACTGTACCCCTCTAAATCTTGCAAAACTACAAATCCCAGCATGCCCAAATGCCCAAACAGCAAACAGCTGTCTGGGCATACTGGGAGTTATAATTTTGCAACATCTGGAGGGCTACAGTTTAGAGACCACAGGCAACAACTCACCGGCTTCTGTAGGCTGCACCAGGGAGATGCACCTCATCGAAGCCTGCCGCCGCCGATCGCAGCTGGTAAGCGACTGCCGCTCACATCACAGTTCCCCCGTTTTGCCCGGACTACCGTGGGTGGACAGAACGGGGGAACCTAACTTTAACCCTCCTGCTATTGGTCGGTCGCTTATGACTGACCAATAGGAGGGGTGGCACCCCTGCCACCTCACTTCTATCCCATCAGAGGGATCGGGGGTGTCTTAGACAGCCCCAATCCCCCTTATTCTCCGAGTCACCGGAGACCCGTATGACCCAGAATCGCCGCACATCATCGTTCTGAATTGACCGGTGATTTTCGGTGATCACCGACATGGGGTGGGGTCTCAGGATCCCCCCCAGGGGTTTGCAGGGGGTGCCTGCTGAATGATTTCAGCAGGCATCCCGGTCCGGTCCCCTCCCCGTGCGCGGCGTGGGGGCCGGAATTCCCACAGGCGTACAGGTACGTCCTGGGTCCTTAAGCACTAGGGAGCCAGGGTGTACCCATATGTCCTGGGTTCTTAAGATGTTAAAGGACAAGTATCATGAACAAAAATGTATAAGATAAGTTTTAGTTCGCGGGGGGGGTGGGGGGGGGTGCGAGCCCTGGGGCCCCCCGCGATCTCCAGTTTGGAGCCCCAGTTCTCTAGCACAGGAGCACGTCACGACCCACCCCCGAAGTGGGAGCTGCCACGCCCCCTCCATATGGCTCTATGGGAGAGCCATTTGGCAATCTTCGGCTCTCCCATAGAGCTTTATTGAGGGGGCGTGGTGGCTGCTTCGGGCGGGGGTCATGACGTGCTCCTGTGCTAGAGAACCGGGGCTCCAAATAGGAGAGCGTGGGGGGCCCCAGCGCTCGGACCCCCCATGATCTAAAACTTATCCCCTATCCTTTAGAGCTGAAACACTTGTAAGTGTAAATTTGTGGAAATCTACTGTATACCCAGACTCTAAGCTGTATTAAAGGGGTTAGAGATGAGCGAACTTACAGTAAATTCGATTCATCACGAACTTCTCGGCTCGGCAGTTGATTACTTATCCTGCATAAATGAGTTCAGCTTTCAGGTGCTCCGGTGGGCTGGAAAAGGTGGATACAGTCCTAGGAAAGAGTCTCCTAGGACTGTATCCACCTTTTCCAGCCCACCGGAGCACCTGAAAGCTGAACTAATTTATGCAGGAAAAGTAATCAACTGCTGAGCCGAGAAGTTCGTGACGAATCGAATTTACTGTAAGTTCGCTCATCTCTAAAAGGGGTATTCCGAGAATTTTTTTTATTTGACTATGCTACAGGGGCTGTTAAGTTAGTGTGTGTGTGACGGTTTTCTCACAATTCTTATGTGATTTTCACTCCAATATTTATTTCTAACAGCATACAAAATGACTGCTGTCTCGGATTTTTCCCAGGTTGCAATGTGGTCGAGACTTGACTCACTAGTCAGCTGATGACAGGGAGCCTGTCTGCTTCAATGGGTGGAGGGATCAATCTGCAACTAATGCAACAGCTGTAGGCACCCTGATTGAAGACCACAGGTCTGCAGCTCATTTATGTTTCAATGGGTGGGGTGGCTGATGTGTGGGAGGGAGGAAAATGGTATCATGGGATTTGTAGGCAAAAAAGAAAACTGAAAACAGGAAATACCAGTTCACAGAAAGCTAGCCACAGTAATATGGTAATCTCACAACATAGCCATTTAGCCCCAAGACAAGTGCAGATCCTTCCTAAGCATGTCCATTACTGTCTGCCAGGTACGTAGTAAAATCACCTTATGGTGGAGAACCCCTTTAATGTCTGGGTAATAGGGGAACTGTTGTGTCTATCATCAGCACGTGGCCTACCTGAAGAAGAAATCCTTAGATTGCTTAGGATCGAATAGTTCAATAAATATTTTGTGAAAAATAGTGTATATTCTTCTACATGTTATGCAAAAACACTTGGTAACATTTGACACCTAGACTAGCCTCATATGGATCAAGAACGATACTCAAACAAAAAAGTTGAAATGTTATGGAAGTTTCTGACATTCTCTGTGCATTAATATCTCATTGATTACAAGATATCTGTCTTCTACAGTTCAATGGGACCATTCATAGACAATACACTTTTGGAACTTTTGTAGCGTTCTTACATGTGCTAACCCTTGTGGTTCACAGATTACTGTAGGCTGCACCTAGAGTTGCCACTGTGTAATGCAGCAAGTCCTGGCCCTGCCTGCAATTAAAGGGGTACTCCGGTGGAAAACAATTTTTTTTAAATCAGCTGGTGCCAGAAACTTAAACAGCTTTGTAAATAATTTCTATAAAGAAAATCTTAAACCTTCCAACTTATCAACTGCTGTATGCTCCAGAGGAAGTTGAGTTTTCTTTTCTGTCTGACCACTGTGCTCTCTGCTGACATCTCTGTCCATGTCAGGAACTGCTCTGGACAGTTCCTGACATGGACAGAGGTGTCAGCAGAGAGCCCAGTGGTCAGATTGGAAAGAACTACACAACTTCCTCTGGAGCATACAGCAACTGATAAGTACTGAAAGGGTTGAAGGATAAGTATCATGAAAAAAAAAAAGTATCCCCTATCCGAAGGATAGGAGATAAGTTTTAGATTGCGGGGGTCCAAGCACTGGGCCCCCCCTCGATCTGCTGTTTGGAGCCCCAGCTCTCCATCACAGGGGCACTTCATACTACCACACGAAGCGGGGTCCGCCAAAGAGAGCCAAAGATTGTCGAATGGCTCTCCCATAGAGCTATATGGAGGGGGTATGGTGGCCACCCCTGTGATGAAGAGCTGGGGCTCCAAACAGAAGATCGTGGGGGACCCTAGCACTCAGACCCCCCACAATCTAAAACTCATCCCCTATCCTTCGGATAGGGGATAAGTTTTTCTTTTTAATGATACTTATCCTTTAAGATTTTAAATATAAAAGTAATATACAATTCTGTTTAACTTTCTGATACCAGTTGATTTAAAAAAAAAATTTTTTCCACTGTAGTACCCCTTTAAAGGCGTCACCTGTGAAAAACAACTTGTCCCCTATTCACAGGAGAGGGGATACGTGTCTGATCATGGGGGTCTGACTGCTGTCGGACCCCCCATGATCTGACTCTCATACCCTATCCTGTTGATAGGGAATAAGATGTTTTTCACCAAACTATCCCTTAAAGGATCCCAAGTGGTAGCCAAGGCTGGTAGCCCCACACAGAAAGTATGGTATGTCAGGTTTAGCTAATAACCCGAGCCATGTAGGTTGAACATTTCCTGATTTCATTTCACTTACTCTTTATTGACGTATGTAGCTTGTCCATATCTGAAGAAAGGTTATGTACTGCAGGGAAACAAAATACTTTAGCTAGGACTTTATAGACATGAACATGAACATGATTTAATGGGGCTCTAGGTGTGAAGTAACTATAGATGGTGCAAAAATTACACTTAAAGGGGTACTCTGCCTTTAGACATGTTATCCCCTATTCTTTGTATCCCCCCCCCCCCCCTCACATGACCCCCGCCCCAGCCCACCGGCACAATCCTCGTGCAGCTCCCGCAATTCGAAACAGTATGTGGGGTTCCCGCGGCAGGAGATGTGACGCCACGGCCCCTCCATTCATGTCCCAAAGACAGGTGATGTGAGGTCATGAGGGGGCATGGCGTGACATCACGTCTCCCACTGCTGGAACATACTATTTAGAATGCCCAGTGCTGTACGGAGATCACGTGGGACCCCTGCGTTCAAACATCTTATAAGATGTCTTGGGGCAAAGTACCCCTTTAAGCCTTACGTCTTTTACACTACATAGTGAAATACGCAATCCTACAAGACATGCTGCAACAACAAAGATAATTATACAATTATACATTATATACTTTAAATAAAGTACATATAAGTTAAAACGAATCAAAGCAAATGAACAACTGAGAAGTTTCAAAGCAGCGAGGAAAATTCTATATACAGTGGTCCCTCAAGTTACAATATTAATTGGTTCCAGGACGACCATTGTATGTTGAAACCATTGTATGTTGAGACCAGAACTCTATGGAAACCTGGTAATTGGTTTTGAAGCCACCAAAATGTCATCCAAAAATAGGAAAAAGTTAGAATTAATGGAAAATACGTAGATAACTAATACAGATAAAGTAAGTCCGTACATATAAAAGTAAGAAAGATCTGCTTGGAGCTGTAAATCACTGTCTATGTCAGTGTTTCCCAAGCAGGGAGCCTCCAGCTGTGGCAAAACTACAACTCCCAGCATGCCCGGACAGCCATTGGCTGTCCGGGCATGCTGGGAGTTGTAGTTTTGCAACAGCTGGGGGCACCCTGCTTGGGAAACACTGGTCTATGTAGAGGACAGGAGCTTCTTCAGGGTCCTGCACTGTACACAAAATGTCCTAAAAAAATAACATGGAGTCGCCCTCACCTGGTGTCCAAAGGAGCAGGTAACCCTGGGACAGGTAAAGAGTACAGAACATGTAATACCTCCTTGCACTGTAGGGGGCGCTACCAGACATCAGTCAGTGCATGCACTTCAGTAATACAGGGGTTTTACCAGTAAAATGTCCATTCTGATTGGTCGGTTCTTCCAGCCATTGACACGTTTCACAGATCTGGACTGTCTGTACATTGGATGTTGAGTCTGGTTTCAACTTACGATGGTCCAGAAAAGACCATTGTATGTTGAAACTATTGTATGTTGAGGCCATTGTAAGTTGAGGGATCACTGTACAAAGTATAATGGTCCACTACTGCATAATATCACCAAGCAGACATGCCAACATATGTATATGGTAGAAGGTGTAACCACCGGAGTAGGGGGGAAGCGCCAACTCAGGTGTCTTGTACTGTTTTCATTACCTCTGGTTTATGCATTGTGATATTTTTTATGGGTTATTTTTGCACTGGACACTTTATATATTTATTGATAAAGTATATACAATTATTTACTTTATATGATTATGTAATAATACCTCAGTGGACCATTATACTTTTTATATGGTATTATACATTACTGCCTGAATTCTCTCGGGCAGGTTTCAAACTCAAGGCCTATAGGATGAATCTGGCCCAGTATGTCATCAGTTTTGTGGCCCGAGAGGTCCTGATGAATTTCAGAGCTTGTAACCGCTCCCTTTGCTGGTGCCGCCCTCTCTTCAAGCGAAACACAGTGGACACAAAGGACGCAGCCAGCCCTTAAAGGGGTACTCCACTGGAAAACATATATATATATATATATATATATATATATATATATATATATATTTTTTTTTTTATCAACTGGTGCCAGAAAGTTAAACAGATTTGTAAATGACTTCTATTAAAAATTCTTGATCCTTCCAGTACTTATCAGCTGCTGTTATGATCCACAGGAAGTTCTTTTCTTTTTGAATTTCCTTTCTGCCTGACCACAGTGCTCTCTGCTGACACCTCTGTCCATTTCAGGAACTGTCCAAAGTAGGAGCAAATCCCCATAGCAAACCTATCCTGCTCTGGACAGTTCCTAAAATGGACAGCGGTGTCAGCAGAGAGCACTGTGGTCAGGCAGAAAGGAAATTCAAAAAGAAAATAACTTCCTGTGGATCATAACAGCAGCTGATAAGTACTGGAAGGATCAAGAATTTTTAATAGAAGTAATTTACAAATCTGTTTAACTTTCTGGCACCAGTTGATTTAAAAAAAAAAATGTTTTCCAGTGGAGTACCTCTTTAAAGAGGTACTCCACCCACAGACATATTATCCCCTATCCAAAGGGAAGGGGATAAGATGTCTGATCGCCGGGGTCACGTCCACTCCCATAGGCATGAATGGAGAGGATGTGGCGTGATGTCATGTCTCCAGCCGCCCAAACCCAATGTTCTAAACATACAGTTTAGAATACTGGGTGCAGCACAGGTGCTGGAGGGAGATAAGATGTCTGTGGGCGGAGTACCCCTTTAATGCTGAGCTCTGGTGTATACATATTTATACATAGTTAGTTATATTGGTCTTTACTCTCTACTGTTGCATAGGATCTGCATAGCAGTAATGTAAATGGTACACGACAGAGTGGGGCTCTGGGTACCGATTTTTTCATTGGGCCCCTGTGTCTTTAAAGGGGTACTCCACCCCTAGACATCTTATCGCCTATCCAAAGGATAGGGGATAAGATGTCAGATCGCGGGGGTCCCGCCGCTGGGGACCCCCGGGATCTTGGCTGCAGCACCCTGCAGCACCCCGCTTTCCCCGCAAATTCGCTCTGTGCATAATGACGGGCAATACAGGGGTCGGAGCATCGTGATGTCACGGCTCCTCCCCCTTCTGACATCACGGCACGCCCACTCAATACAAGTCTATGGGAGGGGGCGTGGCGGCCGTCACAGCCCCTCCCATAGACTTGCATTAAGGCGGCGGGCCGTGATGTCATGAGGGACGGAGCCGTGAAGTCATGATGCTCTGTATCGCCCGTCATTATGCCCAGAGCGAGTCTGCTCTGTGCAGTAATGATAGCGCGGTGCTGCAGCCGAGATCCCGGGGGTCCCCAGCGGCGGGACCCCCGTAATCTGACATCTTATCTCCTATCCTTTGGATAG
Organism: Hyla sarda; assembly: GCF_029499605.1. Classification (NCBI taxonomy): domain Eukaryota; kingdom Metazoa; phylum Chordata; class Amphibia; order Anura; family Hylidae; genus Hyla; species Hyla sarda. The sequence goes on from NC_079192.1 coordinate 40,773,673, forward strand.
GGGATAAGATTTCTAGGGGCAGAGTACCCCTTTAAGCTATACATGTAGGTCTTCCAGCAGGAATTGCCTATGACCTACAGCAGTGTTCTCCAACCAGGGTGCCTTCGGCTGTCCGGGCATGGTGGAAGTTGTAGTTTTGCAACAGCCGGAAGCACCCTGGTTGGAGAACACTGCTGTAGGTCATAGGCAATTCCTGCTATCTTATATATCCCTTCCCCTTGACAGACGCCATTGTCACAAACTAATCTATGCTGATCTATCTTACCTTTTACCCTAAAGTCGTTGATCTCTTTTAAAGTAAGAAACTGTTTGCTGCTTTCATTGGCTGTCGGATAAAAAAAAAAAAAAAAAAGATAAGTCTTCAATTAGAGATAACGGGGGATGTGATGTGGATACATATGATATATCCCTCAGGAAGTTGCCCTGAGCAATGGAACGTGTAGGGTTTCTTGGAGCATGTACAGATCTGATATCATATAGACAGGGCCGACTCTTGCTATAGGCAAAATAGGCAGCCGCCTAGAGCGCCATGTTGATGGAGGGCGCTGGTCTGCCTGCTGCAAGAAAGTTAGACAACCAGCATCCGAATCACTTGCTCAGCCAGCAGCATGAGGAGGAGGTTTGTTACAGTGTCAACCCAGTAGTAAGTTAATTACGTGAGGAGGGGGCTTGTCAAAGAGCAGGCCAGTGGGTGGAGCGACAAATTAGCTTTAGCCTACGGTGGCAAAAAACCTTGCACCAGCCCTGTTTATAGACAGCACCCCTTTTGATTCTCTGACTGATGATTGCAGCCTTTGGATGGGTGATATTATTTTTTGTGTCCAGTTTTTGGTGTTATTTACCTTCGTATAGTCATCTGTATTTTAGCATTCTAGATTATATACCAGGGGATTTTGCTTCTCAGCGTATTTTGCACATTTGGGTCAGTTTAGTTTATTCATACTACAATTGTTTATGCATATACTTTGGGAGGGGGAGCATCTTGCCCCCTCTATGATAGTGTGCTCATATTTGAGTCCTTTTTAACCCCATAAAAAATAAAAATTATAACTACATGCAGGAAAATGTTTATGTTTAAATTTGTTATCTTCTAACCCCTATAACGTTTTTATTTTGTATGAGGGCTCATTGTTTGCGCCGTGATCTGAAGTTTTTAGCTGTATGATTTTTTTTATTGATCGGACTTTTTGATTGCCTTTAATTCATTTTTTCATGATATAAAAAGTGACCAAAATACGCAATTTTGGACTTTGGAATTTTTTTGCGCGTACGCCATTGAATGTGCAGTTTAATTAATTATATATTTTTATATTTCGGACATTTCCGCATGTGGCAATACCACATATGTTTATTTTAATTTTTATTTACACTGGTTTATTTTTATTAGGGAAGGGGTTATATCAGGGGTTCTCAACCAGGGGTACACCAAGGGTAATGCGAGGGTACAGCAAATCTCTGACAAATACCTGACGTGTGACATTCCTGACATTGCGCGGAGGTGCTGGCAAAGCGCAGAAGGACGCCACCCATGAGTGCGGCCCACCGACTCCCGCCGAACGGGATAGACACAGGCCTGGTAAACATGTCAAAATAAGTTTTTGTATGTATCTCATATATTGGCCCAGGGGGATCGGAGGGGGGGAATAATGGCACAAGGGGATTAAGATGGAGGGGGAGGATAATGGCACAAGTGGATTTAGTATCGCATTAGAAAGGTAAGCACACACCATTATGAAATTAGGTACTTATATGACTTTTTTTGTTCGCGGGTACACCTCGCGCTTAAGTTCCGTGCGAATTTACGCATGAGGGGTACCCGCGGACATACTTTTACCCTTTGGGGTACAGTCATGAAAAAGGTTGAGAACCACTGGGTTATATGATCCCATAGGGGGCTATAACACTGCATACACTGATCTTTTACATTGATCAATGGGTTCTCATAGGAAACCATTGATCAATGATTCTGCTGCTTGACTGCTCATGCCTGGATCTCAGGCACTGAGCAGTCATTCGGTGATCGGACAACAGGAGGCAAGGTAAGGGGACCCTCCTGCTGTCCTAAAGCTGTTCGGGATGCCCCGATTTTGCCGCAGCAATCCTAAACAGCCCCCTGAGCTAACCGGCAATGTTTTACTTTCACTTTAGATGCGGCGTTCAACTTTGAATCCCGCGTCTAAAGGGTTAATAGCGCTGTGGCCCCGTGTTATAGAACAGGAGCGGACTCAGGACATACAGGTACAACCTGAGTCTGTAAGGAGTTAAAGGGGTACTCCGGTGGAAAACTTTTTTTTTTTTTAAATCAACTGGTGCCAGAAAGTTAAACCGATTTGTAAATTACTTCTATTAAAAAATCTTACTCCTTCCAGTACTTTTTAGCGGCTGTATAATACAGAGGAAATGCTTTTCTTTTTGGATTTCTCTTCTGTCACGACCACAGTGCTCTCTGCTGACCTCTGCTGTTCATTTTAGGAACTGTCCAGAGCAGCATATGTTTGCTGTGGGGATTTTCTCCTGCTTTGGACAGTTCCTAAAATGGACAGCAGAGGTCAGCAGAGAGCACTGTGGTCGTGACAGAAGAGAAACCAAAAAAGAAAAGTATTTCCTCTGTAGTATACAGCCGCTAAAAAGTACTGGAAGGATTAAGATTTTTTTAATAGAAGTCATTTACAAATCTGTTTAACTTTCTGGCACCAGTTGATTTAAAAAAAAAGTTTTCCACCGGAGTACCCCTTTAACTCCTTACGGACTCAGGTCGTACCTGTATGTCCTGAGTCCGCTCCTGTTCTATAACACGGGGCCACAGCACTAGTTTTTCACCAGAGTCACCCTTTAAGTTTATCCACAAAGCAGGCCTAGAATGAGGATCAGAGAGGCAGAGGGAATCCACTGAAACATAGCATTAAATATCAGTAAGACATTATTACCTCCAGAGAATACAATAATAAAGAGGACCAGGAGGAGAACAAATAATAGGGCCAGCAGCCCAAAGGGAATCCATTCGGTTCTGGGTGTATAAAAATAAGCCTTCCTTCTGCCTGTAATGAGAAAACACAGTAGTGTAACACAGACGGCTATATACCAGTAGAGATGAGCGGCAGGGGCCACATTTGAATTTGTGATATTTCGCGAGTAAATGGACAAATATTCGTCCAATGTTCGCGAAATTCGCATATTCGCTATGTTCGTTCACTTTTTTCTCCATGCGAATATCGTAATGAAATTCGTATAGTGCGCATGCGCAATTATATCTTTCAACTAACACTATACCCTACACTAGAACTAATCTGCTAAACTAACCAACCCTATCTAACACTAACTATCAATTCACTATATAATTTGATTTGCTTTTATAAAAAGCACAGACAGTGTTCAATCTCCTCTCACAACCACATGAAACTGCAAAAAAAAGCTGCTGGGAGGAATCTTATATAGTGAAGTGGTGGGCAACTTTACTATTGGTTGCTAGGGATGTTGCTAACCTCTGACAACTGTATTTGCATCATTCTCATTGGCCCACAAGCTAAAAGAAGGGAGGGATCAGTGTCCTCTGGAAGTGCCGAAATTCACGAATATTGACATATACGAAATATTCGCGATCCATGCCGACCAACACAGTAAATAATATTGGAGCCTTCTTTGGACCACAAGCTGGAAGCAGGGAGGGATGATCACTTTTTTTTACATAGTACACATCATTGTGATGTGTTCTGTGAAGAAAAAAAATGTATATTCGTCATTATGAATATATAGCACTATATTCTAGTTCGTGGTAAAAATTAGCATTTCGAATATTCGCGCTCAACACTATATACATATTCCCTCTCAACACTAAATCTTATCTCCTCTACTCCTAATGTTTCGCCATTTAAAATGGCTTTTTCAAAGGCGCGAGGCATGCCTAGCGCCTTTGAAAAAGCCATTTTAATTGGCGAAACGTTAGAAGGAGAGAAGATAATATTTTAGCACAACACTGTAACATAGTTCCAAAACTAATGACCTGCTGATGATACCAGTCTGTAGACGGTATCAGAAAGAATTCGGCATTCCATCTAGTAGTAGTCTGTGCTACAGACACCTGGAGCTCAATTAATAGTAATGTGTATGAACACAGTGTTGATAGTTTTAATGCACCACTGCCACCTAGTGGCTACAGAGCACAATTTTCATAATTCTATAATGTATAAAAATAAAGGTTAAGTTTTAACTAATAATTTGGGGGTCTCTAGTCAGGGTTGTGCACAACACTATATACCAGCATATTGTGACTTGAATTATTAGTCAATGGATGTATATAGATAAAGAGGCCATTATCTAAGGTTGATAGGAGTAGGCTGTCCTGACACAAATAGGCAATACAGTACATAAGTTCACTTTTAATGTATACAAATCTGTAACGGTCATATGATGGACACGTGACTTGTTACTTTTACAGTACAATGAACCAAGCACCTGTGTAGGATAGATGTGTCTGACAGACGATTTACCTCCTATTGAAATACTAAGCATAATCGGAAGGACTGATCATGTATGTTAGGATGGGTTCACATTACGTTTATAGTGTACGGGTGCAGGATTCCGGTTGGCTAATTTTTGCCCCATATACGGTTTTCTGACTGGACCTAAAACCGTGGTATACCATGTGTCACGGACTGACTCCGCCAAAAGTGACTTCTCCTTCCGGATGACAAGCCCCATCATATCACAGGCAATATCCCCAGGCAGAACTAGAGATTATTGCATCCTTGTAGCCAAAGAACCAGGCAACACCAGTCTTCAGGTATAAAATCAGAACTCTTTATTGTGGAACAAGTGTCTCCTTTTATAGGAAGGACATCACAGGGGGAAGGGTCAGTAAAGACAATACAGGTGGCAGTGAGTCTGGGAGATAATCCAATAAAGGCAATACAGGTGACAGGTAGTCTGAGAGATAATCCAATAAAGGTAATACAGGTGACAGGTAGTCTGGGAGATAATCCAACAAAGGTGATTAGCTCTCCCTATACAGTGCCTTGAGTGCAAAAGGTGTATTGTGCACAGAAAGTGGACTGTGTGCAGAAAGTGTATGAAAACAGTAAATAAAAGTATTTTAACTCTGAGCTTTATGTCACTGGACAACATCAACTGAGGGGTACAAATAGTGATGTCCTAAAGTCCATCCAAGTAGGTAGGGTGACTCTAGGATCCGTCACATCACGGTTTTAGGTCTGGTGGGAAAACCAGATATGGGGCAAAAATGAGCCGACCGGAGTCAGCATTTGAGTCAGCACTCTCATTGAAATGAATGGGGTTCGGGCCGGATCCGGCTGGGATATGGGACCGGATGGTTCGTTCCTCCCAACCGGATCCTGCACCCGTACACTACAAACCTAGTTGGAACCCACCCTTAGTTATGGCAATGGAGCTTTTAAAACAGGTAAAATGAGGAGGGGTCCTTTAAATATTTGTAAAGTTATGTTTTTTAGCTTTAGTATTTGTAGTCTCATTTTAACTGATTGCTACACACTTCATTCAGTAAGCTGAAGAACATAAAAAAGGCAATACGATATACACTACTAAATACATATAATGCTAAATACAGAGGTTACCTGACTGGCTTTCCTCTTCATAAAGTCTCTCATGATCGATGCTGCTTTGTCGGTCCATATTTTGGGATTGACAGATGACTATAGTCTAGTGGTTTTATGCTCAGATTTGCTATATCAGGAAGGAAGTGTCTAAGAAAAACATGTTTGTCCCATAACTGCAGCCAATAGAGGAACTGTACTTGTGTCTAATAATTTTATCATGGTACATCTTGTGACCTTTTTACGATGAAGACACAGGGTATTGGTCCTGATTGCAAAATAGCAGCCTCCCCTGTATGAGTAGATGGTCACAAGTGTACATAGCACAGAAAATGCATTTGCTCACATCCACCACCCACCTACATAACACATTTAAATGTTTTAATTGCACTTTAGTTTTTTTGTTTTTTTTTTGTTATGCACCAAAAATCTGTTCAAAATTGACAAACAACACAGTTTTAGACACTTTTTTCACCTTTCTCAATAAATGGGCAGAGTATTTTGGGAGTGGCTTTGATAAAAAAAAAAAAGGGGGGGGGGGGGGATGGCACACATTTTTGGCAGAAAACCTAGCCAACCTAACATAGTCTAAAGATGTGCCAGAATTTCAAACAGTGTGACTTTTTAAAATCTGGGGCATTTGTACACTGTCTAGACTAAGTTTACATTGTGATAAAGGGGTACTCCGGTGGAATTTTTTTTTTTTTAGGTCTTGATAAGTCAACTGGTGCCAGAAAGTTAAACAGATTTGTAAATTACTTCTATTAAAAAATCTTTACCCTTCCAGTACTTTTTAGCAGCTGTATGCTACCGAGGAAATTCTGTTCTTTTTGAATTTCTTTTTTGTCTTGTCCACAGTGCTCTCTGCTGACACCTCATGCCCGAATCAGGAACTGTCCAGAGCAGCATAGGTTTACTATGGGGATTTTCTCCTGCTCTGGACAGTTCAGAGAGCACTGTGGACAAGACAAAAAAGAAATTGAAAAATAACAGAATTTCCTCTGTAAGATACAGCTGCTAAAAAGTACAGGAAGGGTAAATATTTTTCAATACAAGTAATTTACTAACCTGTTTAACTTTCTGGCACCAGTTCATAAAAAAAATAAGTTTTACACCGAAGTACGCCTTTAAGGCATTATCTCCCCTAGTATATTTAAAAGGGGTTATCAAGGATTAGAAAAACATTGCTTTTTGTTTTAGAAACAGCGCCTTAGGTATGGTGTTGTCCTTAGGTATGGTGTTGTATTGCAGCTTAATTACATTGAAAAGGATGAAAGGGGTTATCTAGGATTAGAAAAACAGCAGGTGTAGTTGGTTGCCCTTGTTCCTGGTTCTTTGATTGTCGTAGGAGTAGAAAACTAGATATAGTTCATGTGTCTAATGACAGGTAAAAGGTACAGGGTGCAATAAGGGTGGGTGCTGTTGCTAGGTGGCTCCTTTTTTCCCCTAGAACAAATACAGTTTGCCGGTCATAGATTCTTGCCAATTGTGCTTTGTTCTTTGGGGAGGCAGACACCTATGAACAGTAAGAGGGTATCACATGGCTGATGGTAGTCCTCATAAACTCAAGGCGTTCAGGTTTCGAAGGGCGCCAGTAGTGTTTGACAAAAGTTTTGGCAGAGGACCATCTATCAGATTTCTAGATGGATGATAGGGGAACACCTTTAACAGCACTTGTGGATGCCGCTGCTCCTCTTAAGGAATGGGCCTTGAAGATATGGGCCTTAAAGGGGTACTCCGCTGCTCAGCATTTGGAACGAACTGTTCCGAACGCTGGAGCCGGCACCGGGGGCTTTTGACGTCATAGCCCTGCCCCCTAATTTTGTCACGCCCGCCCCCTCAATGCAAGTGTGGTGGCATTGGGGGATAAAGCCTTGTGGGGTATAGGGTAGTTACTGTAATCTTGATAGGCCTATTGCCACCCTTCCCAAGAGCAATAGGTGATGCAGAAATAAAGGATTGTCCACAACCACTGTTAACTGAAAACTTGCAGGAACTTTTACTAAAGAATTTCTGTACATGCAGCAATCGTAACAGTCCAGATAACAGAGTCTTTACCGATATAGCTGAGCAGCGATTGACAGTTGGTTGGGATCAGATAAGCTCAATTTAGCTTCTCAGAGATTTGGTAGCGTAGATCTGCTGGATTTAAGGGTGCGTTTAGGTCCAGTGATCTTGCGGTGAGTAGCGGGGAATTGCTTAGTATATCCTCTATGTTAGAGGCCGAGGCCACAAGGCTTTGGCCTAGTAAATTGTCTTGTAAGCTGCGGGGGTCCTACCTCTCCCAGAATCAGCAACCCACGAGAGAGATCAAGATGGCGCAGCTCCCTTATATGGGCAGGGGCTGGCCGTTTTGGATTGGTCCATAACAACTGTCACTCACCGTTACATTGCATTGTGGGTGATCACGTCATGAGAACCACCAAAGGTCCTTTAGCAAAACCATAGAGTTCTGAACCTAATCACATGACCCGCTGGTCCTGCTTCGCTGAACAGGTAGGCATTTGAATATATACATATTTATACTTATACTTATTATATATGAATTTCTATGCAAATATGAATCAACTAAGGGGTGACTATAGAAGAGGGACCCCGACATTCCTAGGGACTCTGGCTATGGGGACCTCTACAAAGGTACAGTATGAAATACGGTACCGGGACACCGCAAACCCCCTTACTTAAAACAAGTCGACCCTGACGCCTGTCCCCTAAGGCAGAGGAACTAGGACAGGACTATTAATACTTTCTATACATCCTGACATTAAACACCTTGGTACTTTCTTGTTACTCTGACTATCATCTTGACTAGACAATTTTGAAGCTATCTAGACATTTTGAAGCTATCTAGACATTTGGAAGCTTACTATACATTGATGAAGCTATCTAACCTTTAGTTTTTAGCTCCTTAGACATTTTTTATAGCTCTCTATAACATTTATGAGGCTAACTAGACATTTATATATAGCTTTCTATGCATTTAGTCTCAAGCTGTCCAAACATTTTGAAATCTCACCACATTTTTCTTTTTGCCACGATGAGTCACGATGAGTACAAAGAAGGGTATATTGGCTTGCCTCTCTACCAATATGGTTAGCTACTAGGGTTTTTCGGCTACACGCTACTTACCCCCAGGACACAACAGTATAACCTATCTAGGTTACCTTTAGAAATATGTGTTTAATTTTAAGCTCACAAGAGCACCTACTGACCAGGTAGAGCATCTCACACACGTAATAAAGAGAAGAGAAATATGAGTGTACCTAACAGTGGCAGGAATTGGATATCAATAGGCTACAATTCCTAAGTGTTTCTTTAATGTGAGCTATTTTTGTTTTTGTGTATGTACTGAAGAAGAATGAGGTAATACATTTAAGTGAGCAATTTGGTGTACTGAAAAGATATAGGTAGTACATTGAAGTGAGTCATTGAAGGTACTATGTGTGCAGGTACTGAATGTGAATCTTGGTACCTTAAGGGTAGTTTACCCTGTGTAGTCCTTTGAGACCGTCGCAGCACCACCTCTGAGTCATCAGGAGTCTCTTCACTTGGTGATTCTGCAAGAACTTCAGTCCCAGAGGGACCAGCTGGAGGGCTGGAAACAGAAGAAACATCTTTGGTTGGACTGGGAGATTCTCTGAAGTCAGGTGGAGAAGGTGCAACAAGACTTGGAGCAGTCACAGGAGCAGGACTGATGCTTGGTGTGACAACCAAGGGTGACTGACAGGGAGCAACAGCTATTGGCAACTGTCTGGGTGAAACGGCTACTGGCAGCTGACTGGGTGGAGCAACCAGTGGCGGCTGGCTGGGTGGAGCTGGAAATGGCATACCCCAATACATGGTAGGCTGATGAGAGGGGAACAAAGGAACGTCCATAGTGGGATGAATTCCCTCTCCCGGCACGTATTCTCTCACTGGCCTTGCTGGAGGTGGAGTAGGCGGAGTAGGTGGAGGTAGTCCAAGCACATCTTCTTTCAGGCACATTCTTATTCTGTTTCTGTGGACCACCTGCGGCTTGAACCCTTCTTTCTGTACCTCATATACATCCGTTTCAGGGTAAGGGATCGAAGTAATGGTATAGGGTTCCGTTTCCCACAATGAGTCCAATTTATGGTCCTAGGGAATTTTCTGAGCCACACCTTATCTCCAAGCTGTAAGGGCTGAGCTGACGCATGCCGATTATAATCTCTCTGCTGGCGTCCATGGACTTCGCCCATTTTCTTCTCGACAATGTTTTTGGCCTCCTCTATCCTCCGTTGGTGCTCCGACACCCAACCTTGAGAAACCTGAGGGGAATTGTTGAAAGGGGCCTGCAGCCCAAAGGTCCAATCCTTTGGCAATTGGCCGTGTCGGTCCAACATCAAGAAAAAGGGCGTGTACCCTGTAGAACAGTGAACAGTGTTGTTGTAAATTTCCAGGAGCTCAGGCAAAAACCGGGGCCACTTTTCATGCTTTGAGACAGAGGCAGCTCTGAGCATTTGGATGAACACTTGATTGATCCTCTCGCAGAGCCCGTTCCCTTGGAGATGGTAGGCTGTCGTCCGGAGCTTCTTGCAGTCATGCAACTGGCAAAGTTCTTGGAACAATTGAGCTTCAAAGGCGGTTCCCCGATCCGTGAGGACCGATTCGGGACACCCTGGAGGTTGGATCCAGTGACCTTGGCAGTAAGGTCCTTGACAGGGACCATGACCACCCACTTAGAGTAATGGTCCACCATGGTCAGGGCGTAGCAGTAGCCAGATCGAGTGGGAGCCAGCTTCACATGATCCAAGGCAACAATCTGATTCCGTCTCTCCGTAAAGATGGGATGTAAAGGGGCCCTTGCGTCCCTCCGGGGATTCTTGATAACATTGCACACAGAGCATTCAGCGCACCACTTCTCGATGTCTCCCCGCATCCCTATCCAGTAAAATCTTCTTCTGACAGTGGCTTCCATCTTATGGACTCTGAAATGCCCGGACTGGTAGGCATTCAGGACCATGGCTGCATCTCTTCTAGGGACCAAGATCTGATGTATATGGTCTCCTGAAACTGGGTCCAGGGAGTTTCGGTATATCAACCCCTTGTGCAGGAACAGGCGATTCCTCTGTCGCCACAGCCATTTCAACTCATAGTCCCCTTGTGACTTCTGGAGCCGAGTGGGTACTTTCTTGTGGAGGCAATAGTCTAAGAGGTCCCCGATAACCCGGCTTTCGTCCTGAAGCGTCTTCCATGTAGATAAATCTTCAGGGACTTTCAGAGGTTCAGGTCCGTCACCCTCCTGGGCAGTTAGGGCACTCTGGCTTACGAACCTTCGATAGAAGGGAGGCATATCTACATCTTCCCACACATCTTCAGCAGGAGGTGCTTCCCCCAGGGCCATACGAGAAAGTACATCCGCATTAACATTAGTTTTTCCACTGCGGTACTTAATGTTGAAATCATAGTTGGCCAACCGGGAGGCCCAGCGCTGTTCAAGAGCCCCCAACTTAGCAGTGTTCAAATGAGCCAAGGGATTGTTATAGGTATAAACCGTGAAGGGAGTAGCAGCCAGATAGTCTTTAAACTTCTCAGTAATGGCCCAGACCAAGGCCAAGAACTCCAGTTTGAAGGAGCTGTAGTTGGCGTCATTCTTCTCGGCACCTCGGAGGTGCCGGCTGGCATAGGCAATTACTCTCTCTTTGCCATCCTGTACCTGAGATAAGACTGCTCCCAGACCTTCGAAGCTAGCATCTGTATACAAATGGAACGGCAGACTGTAGTCAGGATACGCAAGAATAGGGGGTTCCGTGAGGAGGTATTTCAAGGCTTGAAAGGCATTTTCTTGATCTTCGGCCCACCGTATGGGTAACCTCCTGTTATAATTCTCCCAGGCAGTGCCTCTCAGTAGCTCGGTCAAGGGTCCAGCAATTTGGGCAAAGTGGGGGATGAAACGTTGGTAATAACCAGCAAATCCCAGGAAACTTCAGACGTCTCGCACCGTCTTGGGTGTAGGCCACTCCCTCACAGCACTCACTTTATCTGGAACGGGCTGGACCCTTTGGGCACTGACGACATGTCCCAGGTAGTGTACTTGCAGCTTCAGCAGATGACACTTGGAGGGTTTAACCTTGAGTCCATGTTGAATAAGGACTTGGAAAACTTCTTTGAGGTGGTCCAGATGTTCCTGATACGTCCGGGAATATACAATGACGTCGTCCAAATACAAGAGAACACTCTGGAAGTTGAGATGCCCTAAACATCGCTCCATCAAGCGTTGGAAAGTAGTCGGTGCATTGCACAGTCCAAAGGGAATACTTTTGAACTCAAAGAGTCCCATTGGGTTCACAAATGCTGTCTTCTCTCTATCCTCTTCCGCCATCGGTACTTGCCAGTAGCCACTTGTCAAGTCCAGTGTAGAAAAGTAGGCAGCGGACCCCAATGCAGTCAAGGATTCTTCAATACGGGGGAGAGGGTAGGCGTCCTTGTGAGTTATCCCGTTCAGTTTCCGGTAGTCTACACAAAAACGGATAGTCCCATCCTTTTTCTTCACAAGGACCAAAGGTGCTGCCCAAGGACTCTGGCTCTCCTGGATAACATCAGCCTCCTTCATTTCCACGAGCTTTTTTTTTATGGTCTGATACATCCCAGGAGCCACGGGGCGATGCCTCTCCTTAATGGGTCGAGTGTCCCCGGTGAGAATCCGATGTTTGATCATCGTAGTCCTGCCAAAGTCAGTGGGGAACCTACTGAAAGCTTCTTGATATTGTTTAGCTACTTGGATGACTCTTTCCACCTGCTCCTTGGGGGTGTCTTCATCCCCTATTTGTAGTTGGATCCACAAAGGTTCCGCAGGATTCTGATCAGGTCCTTGTCCTACCACTTGTGACTTCGAGACCACATCTCTTGCATCTAAATGGTGCAGTTTAGCCACAGGGGTATACTTAGATAGCCGGACGGCAACTTCAGAGAGGTTAATGAGTCTTACCGGAACTTTCCCATTTCGTACTGTCAACAGGCTTCTAGCTGCTCGCACCAAGGGAAAATCTTCCAGCAGGATGGGCTCCAAGAGCACTTGGTAATCCTGATTCTTCACCCCAGGTCGGGCACGACACCAAATGACTGTCTCCGTTTGTGGTTGTAAAGTAACAGCACGTATGTCTTGGATCCTGACTCGACAGATTTCTCCCTGATGATTCGCAAACTTCTGTTCTGCTTGGAGGATCTTGAGGTGGTGTTGCACGGCTCGCCGGCCTAGAGGTGACATGTAAGGGAGAGAGGCAAGCAGAGAACAGACAATATCATCAAAACAGTGTCTCATAATGTTCATTCCTAAGATGAAGTCAGCTGCCCCTTCATCCCTAACACTGGTGACAATCACACACTGCTTTTCTAACACATGCTCTCCCACCTTCACCGTGGGCTCCCAGTAGCCATGCCTGGGTACTGGTTTCCCGTTCCCTGCGATTACTCTAAACTCCGCTTCCTTAGGCTCACACAACCTTTCTGGACCCCAATACTTATAGAAAACTAGTGGACACCTGAGACCCAGTATCTATTAGAGCTTGCAACCGGATACCTTCAATTATCACCTGTACATAAGGGCAAGGAGCAACATACATAGACAGTCCTTTCTTGTTGCCGGTTGGTTCTGGACCTTCAGCAGCTGTTCCTGGGGTGCGGTCCTGGACCCCAGGGGACCCCCGTTTAACCCCTTAAGGACACATGACGTTCTCATACGTCTCCATTTCCGAGTCCTTAAGGACACATGACGTATGAGAACGTCATGTGTTTTACCGGCCCCCCGCAACCATCTGGAGCGGAGCCGGTCCCCGATGCCTGCTGAAATCGTTCAGCAGGCATCGGGGCATATCGCCCAGGGGGGTCATTATGACCCCCCATGTCGGCGATGGCCGCAGATCGCTGGACAATTCAGTCCAGCGATCTGCGGCGGATTCCGGGTCAATCGGGTCTCCAGTGACCCGGTGACCCGGAATTATTGGCTGATCGGGGCCGTCAGAGATGGCCCCGAACAGCCAGAGCCAGCAGGGGTGAGGTGGCACTGGTGCCACCTCACGATCGCCCTGATTCGTCGGCCGGATTACCGGCCGACCAATCAGGGCGCCTGCTGCGGGTGTCACTCCCGCAACCCGCTCCGCCCCTCTTTCGGAGGACGTGAGCGGGTGCGGGAAGACGACCCCCGGTGCTGGGGACCCCGATCCCCGGCGTCCCTGTTGGGATCGGGGCCCCAGGAGCAGCGGCGGCGGCGGAGACGACGAGGGACTGACCTGTGCGGCGAGGATCGTTGGAGGTGAGTGACAGCCTCCTGCTGTTGCTTAGCAACAGCTCCCAGCATGCAACAAGGGCATGCTGGGAGCTGTAGTTATGCAACAGCAGGAGGCAGACCACCACAACTCCCAGCATGCCCTTATGGGCATGCTGGGACTTGTAGTTTTGCAACAGCTGGAGGCACATTCTTTCTATGGAAAAGTGTACCTTCAGCTGTTGTGTAACTACAACTCCCAGCTTGCACAATCAGCTAAAGTGCATGCTGGGAGTTGTAGTGGTGCATCTGGTGGTTGCATAACTACAACTCCCAGCATGCCCGTTGGCTGTCGGTGACTGCTGAGAGTTGTAGTTTTGCAACAGCTGAAGGCACACTGAGTTAAGTAGTAAACCAGTGTGTCTCCAGCTGTTGCATAACTACAATCCCCAGCATCCCCAGCCAAAGTAGTATGCCTCCAGCTGTTGCATAACTACAACACCCAGCATGCCCTTCCGCTGTCCGTACATGCTGGGGGTTGTAGCTTTTGCAACAGCTGAAGGCACACTGGTTGCAAAACACTGAGTTTGTTACCAAACTCGGTGTTTCACAACCAGTGTGCCTCCAGCTGTTGCAAAACTACAACTCCCAGCATGCACTGATGGACCGTACATGCTGGGAGTTGTAGTTTTGCAACAGCTGGATGTTCCCCCCCCAATGTGAACGTACAGGGTACACTCACACGGGCGGAGGATTACAGTTAGTATCCGGCTGCAAGTTTGAGGTACGGCAAAATTTCTGCCGCAGCTCAAACTGCCAGCGAGAAACTACTGTGAACCCCCGCCCGTGCGACTGTACCCTGAAAACACTACACTAACACACAATAAAATAAAAAGTAAAAAACACTACATATACACATACCCCTACACAGCCCCCCTCCCCTCCCCAATAAAAATGAAAAACGTCTGGTACGCCACTGTTTCCAGAACGGAGCCTCCAGCGGTTGCAAAACTACAACTCCCAGCATGCACTGATAGACCGTACATGCTGGGAGTTGTAGTTTTGCAACAGCTGGATGTTCCCCCCCCCCCAATGTGAACGTACAGGGTACACTCACATGGGCGGAGGATTACAGTAAGTATCCGGCTGCAAGTTTGAGCTGCGTCAAATTTTCTGCCGTAGCTCAAACTGCCAGCGAGAAACTACTGTGAACCCCCCGCCCGTGCGACTGTACCCTAAAAACACTACACTACACTAACACAAAATAAAATAAAAAGTAAAAAACACTACATATACACATACCCCTATACAACCCCCCTCCCCAATAAAAATGAAAAACGTCTGGTACGCCACTGTTTCCAAAACGGAGCCTCCAGCTGTTGCAAAACAACTACTCCCAGTATTGCCAGATAGCCGTTGACTGTCCAGGCATGCTGGGAGTTTTACAACAGCTGGAGGCACCCTGTTTGGGAATCACTGGCGTAGAATACCCCTATGTCCACCCCTATGCAAGTCCCTAATTTAGGCCTCAAATGCGCATGGCGCTCTCACTTTGGAGCCCTGTCGTATTTCAAGGCAACAGTTTAGGGCCACATATGGGGTATCGCCGTACTCGGGAGAAATTGGGCTTCAAATTTTGGGGGGTATTTTCTGCTATTACCCTTTTAAAAAATGTAAAATTTTTGGGAAAACAAGCATTTTAGGTAAAAAAAATATATATTTTTTTACATATGCAAAAGTCGTGAAACACCTGTAGGGTATTAAGGTTCAAATTACCCCTTGTTACGTTCCCCGAGGGGTCTAGTTTCCAAAATAGTATGCCATGTGTTTTTTTTTGCTGTCCTGGCACCATAGGGGCTTCCTAAATGCGGCATGCCCCCAGAGCAAAATTCACTTTCAAAAAGCCAAATGTGACTCCTTCTCTTCTGAGACCTGTAGTGCGCCAGCAGAGCACTTTTCACACCCATATGGGGTGTTTTCTGAATCGGGAGAAATTGGGCTTCAAATTTTGGGGGGTATTTTCTGCTATTACCCTTTTTAAAATTGTAAAAATTTTGGGAAACCAAGCATTTTAGGTAAAAAAAAAAAATATTTTTTTACATATGCAAAAGTCGTGAAACACCTGTAGGGTATTAAGGTTCACATTACCCCTTGTTACGTTCCCCGAGGGGTCTAGTTTCCAAAATGGTATGCCATGTGTTTTTTTTTTTGCTGTCCTGGCACCATAGGGGCTTCCTAAATGCGGCATGCCCCCAGAGCAAAATTCACTTTCAAAAAGCCAAATGTGACTCCTTCTCTTCTGAGACCTGTAGTGCGCCAGCAGAGCACTTTTCACACCCATATGGGGTGTTTTCTGAATCGGGAGAAATTGGGCTTCAAATTTTGGGGGGTATTTTCTGCTATTACCCTTTTTAAAATTGTAAAAATTTTGGGAAACCAAGCATTTTAGGTAAAAAAAATATATATTTTTTTACATATGCAAAAGTCGTGAAACACCTGTAGGGTATTAAGGTTCACATTACCCCTTGTTACGTTCCCCGAGGGGTCTAGTTTCCAAAATGGTATGCCATGTGGTTTTTTTTTGCTGTTCTGGCACCATAGGGGCTTCCTAAATGCGGCATGCCCCCAGAGCAAAATTTGCTTTCAAAAAGCCAAATGTGACTCCTTCTCTTCTGAGACCTGTAGTGCACCAGCAGAGCACTTTTCACCCCCATGCGAGGTGTTTTCTGTATCGGGAGAAATTGGGCTTCAAATTTTGGGGGGTATTTTCTGCTATTACCCTTTTTAAAAATGTAAAATTTTTGGGAAACCAAGCATTTTAGGTAAAAAAAAAATATATTTTTTTTACATATGCAAAAGTCGTGAATCACCTGTAGGGTATTAAGGTTCACTTTACCCCTTGTTACGTTCCCTGAGGGGTCTAGTTTCCAAAATGGTATGCCATGTGTTTTTTTTTTGCTGTCCTGGCTCCAAAGGGGCTTCCTAAATGCGGCATGCCCCCCAAAAACCATTTGTCGCTCCTTCCCTTCTGAGCCCTCTACTGCGCCCGCCGAACAATTAACATAGACATATGAGGTATGTGCTTACTCGAGAGAAATTGGGTTTCAAATACAAGTAAAAAATTTTTCCTTTTTATCCCTTGCAAAAATTCAAAAATTGGGTCTACAAGAACATGCGAGTGTAAAAAATGAAGATTTTGAATTTTCTCCTTCACTTTGCTGCTATTCCTGTGAAACACCTAAAGGGTTAATACACTTACTGAATGTTTTTTTGAATACTTTAGGGGGTGTAGTTTTTATAATGGGGTCTTTTATGGGGTATTTCTAATATGAAGACCCTTCAAATCCACTTCAAAACTGAACTGGTCCCTGAAAAATAGTGAGTTTGAAAATTTTGTGAAAAATTTCAAAATTGCTACTGAACTTTGAAGCCCTATGGTGTCTTCCAAAAGTAAAAACTCATAAATTTTATGATGCAAACATAAAGTAGACATATTGTATATGTGAACCCCAAAAAAATATATTTTGAATATCCATTTTCCTTACAAGCAGAGAGCTTCAAAGTTAGAAAAATGCAAAAATTTCATTTTTTTCATCAAATTTTGGGATTTTTCACCAAGAAAGGATGCAAGTTACCATAAAATTTTACCACTAAGTTAAAGTAGAATATGTCACGAAAAAACAATCTCGGAATCAGAATGATAACTAAAAGCATTCCAGAGTTATTAATGTTTAAAGTGACAGTGGTCAGAATTGCAAAAAACGCTCCGGTCCTTAAGGTATAAAATGGCCTGGTCCTTAAGGGGTTAAAGCCCAGCATTGGCTCTTCCAGTGTCCATTCTTGTTACAATAACTACAAATAGGTCTCTGACTTCCAGGCGGTCTCACAGGAGGGGTATTAGGTGGATCAGCAGGGTGAGGGTCAGGTTAGGTCTTTAAAGGCCATTTCTTTAAAGGCCTTGGCTAACTGTTCAATGTCCTGCTTAATGTCTTGCAAATCAGCTGTCCAAGGGCTAGGGGTAGGTGTTGTAAGAGCAGGCTGAGAAGGGACAGATAACTGGGGCGAGGGCCTTGGGGATTCTGGAGATGGAATGCGCTCTGTAAAGCTACTGCATATGCTACTGCATATGCTCTGAGAGTCTCACATGGTTTCTGACGTGGTTCATTTAGTCTGAGGCGTACCTCAGAGGGGAAATGAGATTCAAACACCTGAGAGAGTCCTTCAAAAATCTGCCCCACTGTGGCTTTGTCAGCCGCTGGCCAGGTGCAAAGTTCCTCCAAGGCAGTTCCCTGGAGCTGTCCCAGAAGCAACTGTATCTGTTGATGAGGAGGTAATGCATAGAATCAGAAGAGGCTGTAGAACTTTTCTTTAAAGTATCTCAATGTGAAAGTGTCACCGTTATAGGTGGGAAGTACAGGATTCCCCAAGAAGACAGGTGCGGCAACAGGGGCCCCCAACACATAGGGAGAAGCTGGAGGTGGACTTGGTGGGTCCTGTTCTGCCTGTGGTGAAGGTCTTGCTGGAATCACAGGGAGAGTACCTCTTTGTGAGGTAGGAAGTGTTGGTGAAGGCGGCAGCACCCTTCTGACTAGTGGTGGAGACCCCATTGGTGGAGTCACTGGAGCATCGCCCTCCGGTTGCGCAGATGGGGACAGTGCTGCTGCAGGCTCTGACATTTTTGTATTGGGTGTGCTTGCCCTTTAAATAAATCTTGGATTCCTAGGTCCTGAGGAGATATGCAGTTGTTCTCTAATCTGGAACTCGAGGACGTAGATTTCAAATTTGAGAGCGGTGACTTGAAACTCAATTGCCTTAAGTTGAAATTTGAGTGTGTTGATTGGCAGCTGAAGTGAATCTATATAGGACTTCAATTTGGCAATCTGGTGTTTCAGAGTCCTGTACTGTTCTGGCTCCTTACAACTTCCGACCCGCTGTCGCACTCTGCGCTTTTTCCCGCGCTTTTTCCCGCGCTGAACTATATCTCTTTTTTGGTCTCCGGCTTTAGACTCCGGCAAAATGGCCAGCGCGGCACCGAGGGCTTCGGTGGGCGGGGTTTCTGGATCACGCACGCAGGAAGGCCCCGCGCAAACTTCAACTCTTTCTCCTGCAACTTGTAACTCTGCTGTACTCTTCGCCTCCCCCCTTACTTTACATGCGCACTTCCTCCACACAGCACCGTGCGCGCAACCCCGTACGCCAGAGTATAATTCACAGTACATGAACAAAGTCTGTTACTTTCTGGGGGGGAGTACAATTTCACTAGTGGCAAAAGAAGTAGGCACACACCCGAATCCTGTTCGTGCAACGCCAAAAAGGCTTTGTGGTGGCGTTGGGGGATAAAGCCTTGTGGGGTGTAGGGTAGTTAGGGTGTTGCGGTTCAGGATAATAAAGGGCGCTGTTAACCCTTGTCACTCGTGACGCCAGGGTGCAGGTTAAATACTGTAATCTTGATAGGCCTATTGCCACCCTTCCCAAGAGCAATAGGTGATGAAGAAATAAAGGATTGTTCACAACCACTGTAAACTGAAAACTTGCAGGAACTTTTACTGAAGAATTTCTGTACATGCAGCAATAGTAACAGTCCAGATAACAGAGTCTTTACCGATATAGCTGAGCAGCGATTGACAGTTGGTTGGGATCAGATAAGCTCAATTTAGCTTCTCAGAGATTTGGTAGCATAGATCCGCTGGATTTAAGGGTGCGTTTAGGTCCAGTGATCTTGCGGTGAGTAGCGGGGAATTGCTTAGTCTATCCGTCTCTAGCATAGGCTTAGGCCCCAAGGCTTTGGCCTAGTAAATTGTCTTGTAAGCTGCGGAGGTCCTACCTCTTCCAGAATCAGCAACCCAAGAGAGGGATCAAGATGGCGCAGCTCCCTTATATGGGAAGGGGCTGGCCGTTTTGGATTGGTCCATAACAACTGTCACTTACCGTTACATTGCATTGTGGGTGATCCCACAAGGGAGTACCCCGTTTAATGTCTGCTTCCCGCATTACTCCTATTATACAGCCTCTCAAAGTATTAGCTGAGATTTTATAGAAAGGAGGTCTGAAGGGAAGAGATTTGATATCTCTCCACTATAAGGAGCAGAGGGGTCTAAGTATAACTAAAGGTAAATAACCAAACACAGAGACTGACTGTCTGTCAGTCTGGCTGTCTTAGTTCTTCCCTTGAGGGTTAAATGGAACGCCTGTAGTGTCTTTGAAAGCCATGGTTCATGGATATGGGGGTCTGATTTTGAAACAAATCAGCTGGGATGCTTTGTGGACTTATGATGATTAGTGTTGAGTGTGCCATTTTAACATAAAAGAGAGAAGCAGAATTCCGTTTTGACTTAGGCAGTGGAAAATATTTACTATATGCATCTTTTAACTTAAGCGCTTCTTCATATATGGGGCGGGGCTATGATGTCACAAGCTCCTGGCGCCGACTTAAGTGTTCAGAACAGTTTGTTCCAAATGCTGAGCAGCGGAGTACCCCTTTAAGGAATATTGGGAGAGATTTATCAAAACCCGTCCAGAGGAAAAGTTGCAGAGTTGCCCATAGCAACCAATCAGATCGCTTCTTAACTTTTTAATAAGGCCTCTGCAAAATGAAAGAATGGATCTGATTGGTTGCTATGGGCAACTCAGCAACTTTTCCTCTGGACAGGTTTTGATAAATCTCCTCCATTGTCATTTGAGAATGACTTCAATCCACAGTGAATGCTCCTAGGAGGACATGGTGCCCAATGCTCCTCTGGATGGCATGAGAAGCCTTTATATTTCTTTTCCAGGTTTACATGCTTTTCTATGCTAATATTGTGTTTCTCAATAAAAATAATTGTGGATTTAAAAATGAACCCCCCCCCCCACAAGTTGCGGAATTTTCACCTCACAATTATAATATTTTAGTTTCATGTTACATTATAATGGTAAAATATGGGTGCCATTAAAAGGTACAATTTTACCCAACAAAAAAATAAGCCCTTATTTTGCTTTGTTGACAAAATAAAAGACGAGAAGGACAAAACGAAAAAGGGAAAGTGAGTGTTGGCTATGCTGTTAAAGGGAATGAGTCATCGGGAAATGACCTGTTCTACAGGGTGGGCCATTTATATGGATGCACCTTAATAAAATGGGAAGGGTTGGTGATAGTAACTTCCTGTTTGTGACACATTAGGATATGTGAGGGGGGAAAATTTTTAATATGGGTGGTGACCATGGCGGCCATTTTGAAGTCGGCCATTTTGAATCCAACTTTAGTTTATTTCAATAGGAAGAGGGTCCTGTGACACATCAAACTTATTGGGAATTTCACAAGAAAAACAATGATGTGCTTGGTTTTAATGTAACTTTATTCTTTGATGAGTTATTTACAAGTTTCTGACCACTTATAAAATGTGTTCAATGTGCTGCCCATTGTGTTGGATTGTCAATGCTACCCTCTTCTCCCACTCTTCACACACTGATAGCAACACTGCAGGAGAAATGCTAGCACAGGCTTCCAGTATCCGTATACACTGCTATATACTACTATATACACCGCAGGAGAAATGCTAGCACAGGCTTCCAGTATCCGTATACACTGCTATATACTACTATATACACCGCAGGAGAAATGCTAGCACAGGCTTCCAGTATCCGTATACACTGCTATATACTATTATATACACCGCAGGAGAAATGCTGGCACAAGCTTCCAGTATCCGTATACACTGCTATATACTACTATATACACCACAGGAGAAATGCCAGCACAGGCTTCCAGTATCCGTATACACTGCTATATACTACTATATACACCGCAGGAGAAATGCTAGCACAGGCTTCCAGTATCCATATACACTGCTATATACTACTATATACACCGCAGGAGAAATGCTAGCACAGGCTTCCAGTATCTGTATACACTGCTATATACTACTATATACACCGCAGGAGAAATGCTAGCACAGGCTTCCAGTATCCGTATACACTGCTATATACTACTATATACACCGCAGGAGAAATGCTAGCACAGCCTTCCAGTATCCGTAGTTTCAGGTGCTGCACATCTCGTATCTTCACAGCATAGACAATTGCCTTCAGATGATCCCAAAAATAAAAGTCTAAGGGGGTCAGATCGGGAGACCTTGGGGGCCATTCAACTGGTCCACAACGACCAATCCACTTTCCAGGAAACTGTTCATCTAGGAATGCTCGGACCTGACACCCATAATGTGGTGGTGCACCATCTTGCTGGAAAAACTCAGGGAACGTGCCAAGTCCGAGCATTCCTAGATGAACAGTTTCCTGGAAAGTGGATTGGTCGTCGTGGGCCAGCTGAAGGCCCCCAAGCAGGAGTTAGGGGGGGGGGCAACCCAGGCAATTGCCTAGGGCCCCCATCCCCCAGGGGGCCCCCTGCCGGCTGCTCAGTAGGGGGGGCAACTGTTTTAAAGTGTCCGCAGCGCCGTCTGCTTGTTAAAGATAAACAACCCGGCCGCGGTCACTTTAAAACGGCAGGTTTGCGGGCTGTGTGAATAATATGACGAGTGACGTGTCCTGTCGGGTCCCCTATGGGGCGTCAGGGACGTCACTCCTCATTTCCTGCAGCGCCGGTGTAGTGAAAAAAACTGTCGTGAAGCGTTCTGTGTCCGACTGCAGGAAATGTGGAGTCACGTCCCTGATGCAGCATAGAGGACCCGGCAGGAGACGTCACTCGTCATATTATCCCCACAGCCCACAAGACCCGCCACATTACCTGAGCCTGCCGAGCGCGGCCAGGTAAGGAAATGTGAAAAATAGAAAAAGTAGAGGGGGGGGGGGGGGGGGGGGGGGGAGAGGGGAACTATACTGCCAACCTAATGTGGGGGAACATACTGCCAACCTAATGGGGGGGGGGGAACATACTGCCAACCTAATGTGGGGGAACTATACTGCCAACCTAATGTGGGGGAACTATACTGTCTACCTTATGTGGGGGAACATACTGCCAACCTAATGTGGGGTAACTATACTGCCAACGTAATGTGGGGGAACTACAACCTAATGTGGGGGAACTACAACCTAATGTGGGGGAACATATTGCCAACCTAATGTGGGGGAACTACAACCTAATGTGGGGGAACTATACTGCAACCTAATGTGGGGGAACTATACTGCCAACCTAATGTGGGGGAACTACAACCTAATGTGGGGGGAACTATACTGCCAACCTAATGTGGGGGAACTATATTGCCAACCTAATGTGGGGGAACTATACTGCCAACCTAATGTGGGGGAACTATACTGCCAACCTAATGTGGGGGGAACTATACTGCCAACCTAATGTGGGGGAACTATACTGCCCATCTAATGTGGGGGAACTATACTGCACACCTAATGTGGGGGAACTATACTGCCAACCTAATGTGGGGGAACTATACTGCCAACCTAATGTGGGGGGAACTATACTGCCAACCTAATGTGGGGGAACTATACTGCACACCTAATGTGGGGGAACTATACTGCCCATCTAATATGGGGGAACTATACTGCCCATCTAATGTGAGGGAACTATACTGCCAACCTAATGAGGGGGAACTACAACATAATGTGGGGAAACTATACTGCCAACCTAATGTGGGGGAACTATACAAAAATATAAAATTGTACTATTCTGATCCCTATAACTCTTTTATTTTTCTGTATATGGGGATGTGAGGGTCATTTTTTGCGCTGTGATTTGTAGTTTTTATCGGTACGATTTTTGTTTTGATGGGACTTTTCAATAGCTTTTTTAGATATTTTTTATGGTATTTGAAGTGACCAAAAATGTGAAAATCTGGTTAGTGCACTATTACGACTTTTGGGGCCCCTCTTTTGATTTTGCCTAGGGCCACACTAAGCCTAAAACCGGCCCTGCCCCCAAGGTCTCCCGCTCTGACCCCCTTAGACTTTTATCTTTGGGGTCATCTGAAGGCAATTGTCTATGCTGTGAAGATACGAGATGTGCAGCACCTGAAACTACGGATACTGGAAGCCTGTGCTAGCATTTCTCCTGCGGTGTATATAGTAGTATATAGCAGTGTATACGGATACTGGAAGGCTGTGCTAGCATTTCTCCTGCGGTGTATATAGTAGTATATAGTAGTGTATACGGATACTGGAAGGCTGTACTAGCATTTCTCCTGCGGTGTATATAGTAGTATATAGCAGTGTATACGGATACTGGAAGGCTGTACTAGCATTTCTCCTGCGGTGTATATAGTAGTATATAGCAGTGTATACGGATACTGGAAGCCTGTGCTAGCATTTCTACTGCGGTGTTTCTATCAGTGTGTGAAGAGTGGGAGAAGAGGGTTGCATTGACAATCCAACACAATGGGCAGCACATTGAACACATTTTATAAGTGGTCAGAAACTTGTAAATAACTCATCAAAGAATAAAGTTATGTTAAAACCAAGCACATCATTGTTTTTCTTGTGAAATTCCCAATAAGTTTGATGTGTCACATGACCCTCTTCCTGTTGAAAAAACAAAAGTTGGATTCAAAATGGCGACTTCAAAATGGCTGCCATGGTCACCACCCATCTTAAAACGTTTCCCCCCCCTCACATATACTAATGTGCCACAAACAGGAAGTTACTATCACCAACCGTTCCCATTTTATTAAGGTGTCTCCATATAAATGGCCCACCCTGTATAAAGCAAGTAAAGAAATTTGGTGGTGTAAGCTGATGCTTAGTTTTCTGAAGAAAACATTTCTCAGCATTTTCGTCTTCATGTTCATAGGCAGGATTACAATGTAAGATGGCCCCTTTATATAGCTAATACAAGATCCACCTTTCACAATTGGGGATGGTGACAGCTCCCCACCCCCTGCACAATTACCTTCATTGATGTAACAGAGCATGCTCAGAACACTCTTCTATAGAAGTCAATGAGACATGTCAAGACTACAGGTTCATATGGTCCACGTGGCTGCTATGAAGCATATCCCTAAATGCTGGTAAAACTACTTAGATAACATGACTGCCCCATAACAATGTAAAGAATATAACATTAAAAAAGGTACAATTAGATTATGTAAACAGAAATAAAGATGTTTTATGGCATGTTACACTTGTATGGGGCAATAAGGCCCCTAGTTGCCATGAGAACTGATCAGCACCCAGCGATTGCCAATGAGAGATATGACAAGATCAGTATCAGTCATGAAATAACCTTCTAGATGCCACTGCTCACCATGGCATCTAACAGGTTAAATGAGCGAGAATGGAGTGAACTCCGATGTCAGTCACTGATAGTGGGTGTGGGCTGCCTTTTAGACAAAATGTCCCCAATCCCTGCCCTCCCCCATGGATCTGCTTACTTCCTGGTTTTCTCTCTGAACCGATCCAATGGCAACAGGGCAAAACAAAGACACATTAGCTCTGTAGAACCAGGCAAATCACAGCAAATAATAGTGAGAGACAGGGACACAGAAGTAAAGTTTAAACAGGGCTTCTTTTGTTTTTATTTTCCAGCAACAAAAGATACAGACTCAGGCATAAAACACAAAATAAATCCTGCTTCTCCAGCGATAACTATACAGAAACTTCCCTATCATACAGGTGGCTTACTACCAGCCACCCAACATAATAGTCACCAAATGTGCTACTCACACAGTTGACATTGTCAACTTTTTGAGAATGCATACCTCTGGATTCAAACTATCATCAGATTCCTCACTGAGATACACCTTTTTTTTAACCCCTTAAGGACACAGCCCATTATGACTTTAACCCCTTAAGGACTCATGACGTAACGCTACGCCATGAGTTCGCTCCCGATCTATAAGGCGGGGCCACGGAGTTGATCCCGAGTCTGAAAACGAAAGTAAACAGTTCCCGGCAGCTCAGTCGGGCTGATCGGGACATCGCGATAAAATCGCGATGTTCCGATCAGCTGGGACGCAGACGGAGGTCTCCTTACCTCTCTCCACGGTGTCCGATCGTCGATTGATTGCTCCAAGCCTGAGCTACAGTTATAGGTCCCCATGGGAGCTATAGTACTGCAAAAAAAGTTTTAAAAAAAGGTTAACAAAGGTCCTTTAACCCCTTCCCTTTTGAAGTTTGAATCACCCCCCTTTTCCCATAAAAAAAAAACTAGTGTAAATAAAAATAAACATATGTGGTATCGCCGTGTGTGAAAATGTCCGAACTATAAAAATATATCGTTAATTAAATTGCACGGTCAATGGCGTGTGCGCAAAAAAATTCCAAAGTCCAAAATAGTGTATTTTTGGTCACTTTTTATATCATGAAAAAATGAATAAAAAGCGATCCAAAAAGTCCGATCAATACAAAAATGGTACCGATAAAAACTTCAGAACACGGTGCAAAAAATGAGCCCTCATACTGACCCATTCGCGGAAAAAAAAAGTTATAGGGGTCAGAAGATGAGAATTTTTAACATATAAATTTTCCTGCATGTAGTTATGATTTTTTTTCCGAAGTACGACAATATCCAACCTATATAAGTAGGGGATCATTTTAACCGCATGGACCTACAGAATAAAGATAAGGTGTCATTTTACCGAAATATGCACTGCGTAGAAACGGAAGCCCCCAAAAGTTACAAAATGAAATTCTTTCTTCAATTTTGTCGCACAATGATTTTTTTTCCCGTTTCACCATGGATTTTTTGGTAAAATGACTAATGTCACTGCAAAGTAGAATTGGTGGCGCAAAAAATAAGCCATAATATGGATTTTTAGGTGCAAAATTTAAAGTGTTATGAGTTTTAGAAGGTGATGAGGAAAAAATGAAAATGCAAAAACAGAAAAACGCTGAGTCCTTAAGGGGTTAAGGACCAGAGCATTTTTTGCACATCTGACCACTGCCACTTTAAGCATTAATAACTCTGGGATGCTTTTCCTAATCATTCTGATTCCGAGACAGTTTTTTCATGACAAATTCTACTTTATGTTAATGTTCTTGGTGAAAAATTCAAAAATGTCATGAAAAATTTAAAAATTTAGCATTTTTCTAAATTTGAAGTAGTGTTGAGCGGCATAGATCATATTCGAATTTGCGATATTTTGCGAATATATGGACGAATATTCGTCATATATTCGCTAAATTCGCCTATTCGTAATATGCGCGTTTTATTTTTCGCACATGCGAAACATTCGCGTATACGAAAATTTGCATATGCGAAAATTTGCATATAAAAATTACCATAAGCCAAAATTCGCATATGCGAAAATTAACATATGGAAATTTTCGCATATGCTAATTTTCGCATATGCGGAAATTCGCTCGCCAGTCTCACACAGTAGTATTTGAGCCTTCTTTACACCACACAAGCTGGAAGCAGAGAGGGATGATCACTGTGATGTGTAGTGTGAAAAAAAACCTGAATATTCGTAATTACGAATATATAGTGCTATATTCGCGAATATTTGCGAATATGCGATATTCGCGAATAAAATTCGTATTGCGAATATTCACGAGCAACACTAATTTGAAGCTCTCTGCTTGTAAGGAAAATAGACATCACAAATAAATTGTACATTGATTCACATAAACAATATGTCTACTTTATGTTGTCATCATGAAGTTGACATTTTTTTTACTTTTGGAAGACATCAGAGGGCTTCAAAGTCTTTTCAAAATTGGAATTTTTCAGGGACCAGTTCAGTTTTGAAGGGGATTTGAGGGACCTTCATATTAGAAATACCCCATAAATGACCCCATTATAAAAACTACACCCCTCAAAGTATTCAAAATGACATTCAGAAAGTTTGTTAACCCTTTAGGTGTTTCACAGGAATAGCAGCAAAGTGAAGGGGAAAATTCAAAATCTTCATTTGTTACACGCATGTTCTTGTAGACCCAGTTTTTGAATTTTTACAAGGGGTAAATACATTTCTTTGGAGTAAGGAAATACCTCATATTTGGATGTTGGTGCACACCAGGTCTCAGAAGAGCAGGAGCGAAACTCAGCTTTTGGAGATTTTAGCTGGAATCGGTCAGGGGCGTTGAGCGTTTACAGAGCTACCATTGTGCCAGAACAGCGGGACCCCCCCTCAAATGCCATCATTTTGGAAACTACACCCCTCAAGGAATGTAACAAGGGGTACATTGAGTCTTCAAACTTCACAGGTGTTTTGAACAGTGGGCTATAAAATGACAAAAAAAAAATTTTGTCACAAAAATGCAGGTGTTACCCCAAATTTTTGATTTGCACAAAGGGTAATAGGAGAAAAGGTCCCCCAAATTTTGTAACCCCATTGGTTCTGAGTATGGAAATACCCCATATATGGACGTAACATTTTGTGCGGGCGCACTACAGGGCTCAAGAGTCATAGAGCTATGTTTGCAATTGAGGCTGTTACGACACTCCCCGACAGGTAGAGGAAGCAACCGCTTGGAATGATCTCCTTTCTCCAGGAACGCAGGTTGGTTCCAGCAGACCGTCCAACTCCCGACCGGAGGATACGAACGCGGCCGCTCCCGATCAGCAAATCAGTCTAACTCCTTCCATAGCTAGAAATAACGAAAGCGCTGTCCCATTAGTAATTCCCCCCACAAACGAGACCAGCTCCGTCTTGAGGGTCAAACAGGAATGACTTTAATGGCCCTACCTGCCCAGTATTTATGTAGGTCTCCACCAGGTGGACACTCCCCTAGGGGACCTGATGGAAGACTGTAAAACATAGTGGACAGTAGCCAATCGCAGTGGCTTCAACATAAGCCCTTCCCACTTTACCCATACCTCCCTCCTCTCTATCCCCCAGACAACTGGGAAGAAATCCCCAGGACGAAGAAATCCAATTATCTCCCAGGACCGAGACAATCGCCATCCCAGAACACAACAAGAAAACACATGGAAACATATAAATGACGAAATAGAAGGCGGGCGGCAGCTTCCAGCGGTATTTGGTAGATAAAGGGTCCGTTTTTAGTTCCATAGGATTGGTACCGAACACTGCTGATTTTTCCTCGGGTCCCAAAAACGGCTGCCGCCTCGTGGTCGGCGAACGACGACCACCCGTATGAATGGAATGGAGAGGTGTCTGCGGTTAACCACAACGTTCCAATTGGGGCCAAGAGGTTAACCAGCAGATGGATCCGTCACAGAGGCCTATGGCATATCAGTAGCTGACAGTTAGATATATTCAGCGGAAAATAACAAAAAGAAACAACCACATGTAACACCATTACAGACAGTACCCCCCCCCCTGGGGAAGGTGCATAGGGGGACTTGACATTTGCAACGGACGGATGTTTTCCAAGTGTACTATGGGGTAAATGAAAATTACAATTTTACTACTGATATGCCAATTATGTTCCCAGAATGATGACCCAGAGCATAGCCATAAGTAAAAAAATATGCCCGCCCCATACCCTATGCTCTGAATCATCATTCTGGGAATGTGATGTGTGTGGCCGTCCCTAACCTGTTGCCTCAAATGAGCACCCGCTCAGGTGGAGAAAGAGCGCTGCACAGGAGTATGAGTGTGTGCTTGGGTGCAAACTATATAACGGTTTGTGATTATAAGTCAAAACAGAAAGGAAACATTAATGCTGGGGCCCAAAATAATCTTAGTGCCCTGAACCCCTAATAGGGCCCGGGTCACACAAAAAAAAATGGGTAGCGGACACTCAGGGACCTATTCATTTTATTTTTTTAACATCTTCACCTACTTTTCCCTCACTTTAACTGTCCCTGCACTAAGGGTGGCAGGAGGCCACTTTCTCTGCCCTGAAGGGCACAGATCCCATAGAGGGGGGGTTCCCTGACACCTTCTCTCAGCTCTGCCCGCTGACTGAAATTGGTGGGCTGGCAGAGCTGAGAGAAGGGGACATTAACCCCTCCTCTGCCGGCTGCTATTGGTCGGACGAGGGTCGGAATCACCACAGATCGCCGGTGTGAATTCGATCATGGGATGCTTGCTGAACGATTTCAGCAGGCATCTCGGTCCGTCCCAGCCCGGCGAGCGTAGGGGACCGGAATTCCCACGGGCGTACAGGTACCTTAAGTCCCAGGGAGCCAGGGTTTACCTGTATGCCTTGTGTCCTTAAGTGGTTAAAGCCTTTAGCACCTTTGCTGATCTGGCCCACACTGAAATCCTGAACTCGCCTAGAAAGGGGATAAAAGGCCTCACTTTGAAGCTGTCATTCATTCCATTTAGATCCAGGCCCAAAAACAGACCTAACTAAAGTCCCCAGTAGCTATGGTCTGATAGGGATGTGGTGATGGCGGGGTGTGTATGGTGGAATGCAGATGTTATTACCCTAGAGGCAGATGGTATTAACCCCTTGTGTTTGTGACGCCAGGGCGGGGTTTAGCCTTAACCATCCGAAGGTATACCGCTGTATCCTGGGCTAGGCACGGGGGCAATGAAGACACAGACACCAAGTTACGGACAACAGTAGCTTTACTGAGGGTAGACGGTTGTTACAGTTTATGCAGTACAGCCAGGGCCCAAGGAGGTGACCAGTGACAAAGATACCTCGCATGTTTGCTGGGACTTGTAGTAGACAGGAGAATTTAGTGCAGGCCACGCTGGATAGACAACAGACTTGACTTGACTGACAGGGCTGTGACTTTAGCTTACTGTGCACTTGACTTGAGGCTACAGGGCTTGACTTGAGGCCTCCACTACTCTGGACACACACTCAGAGGACTTGACTGAACTGGACCTCAGCACAAAGAGCGTGGAATGAGAGAGAGCTAGCTCCACCCAGGGTTCATATGGGGGAGACTAGCAGGGAGCCCACAGGTCACCTTTAGGGTCAGCTGGTCACTAGTACCTACTGGGTAACAATCACATGGCACGTTTCCTTAAAGATACTGTACATTACACAATAAAATATATAACATATGTACATGGGGGAAAACAACTGCAGGGGGCCCTAGGGACACTGAGGAACACTGCCTAACAGGGCAGGAGAGTACGGGGACAAACCATCCCATACTGGGCCACCACAGGGATTTAACTATTTCTGGATTTCTTATTTCTCACCCAGCTTCCCCTGGATAAGATATGTGATTCCTGAAACCTGGTAGCTACATATAACAGGTACCTTGGGGAAATATAGTGGTCCCCGTTGACTATTCCTGACCTGACCATTCTTGTCGCTGTCTCACAATAGATATATGTCTCAAACAGTACATTTGAAATGCCTGTACATTGTAAATACAGTGACCCCCAACCTACGATGGCCCCGACATATGATGAAATCGACATACGTTGGCCTCTCAGAGGCCATCGCATGTCTATGTCAGCATCGACATACGATGCTTTTTTATGTCGGGGCCATCGCATTAAGTGCTATCCGGCAGCGCCAAATGCTTAAGCTGCTGCCGGATAGCAGCTTAATGTTCCCCGTGTGGTGCGGTATGTATTACTTACCCCTCCACGATGCTCCGGGGTGCCCTCCGGGTCCAGCGTTGGTCTTCCGGTGTCTTCTCGGCCCTCTCCGATGACGTCAATACGCTGCTGCGCACGTCATCCAATAGGAATGTCGTACGAAGCGGCATAATGACGTCGCTACGCAGGCCGAGTAAGGCCTTGCGGAAGACAGCGGAGGACCAGAGAAGACAGCAGAGGACTGGAGAAGACAGTGGAGGACCGGAGAAGACAGCAGAGGACCGGAGAAGACAGCAGAGGACCGGAGAAGACAGCAGAGGACCGGAGAAGACAGCAGAGGACCAGAGAAGACAGCGGAGGACCGGAGAAGACAGCAGAGGACCGGAGAAGACAGCAGAGGACCAGAGAAGACAGCAGAGGACCGGAGAAGACAGCGGAGAGCCCAGCGGAGGCCCGGGGACACCATCTCGAGCGGCAGGGACAGGTGAGTACAGCTTCCTATACTTTACATTGCACGAATCCCTCAACATACGATGGATTCGACAAACGATGGCTCGTTTGGAACGAATTACCATCGTATGTTGAGGGACCACTGTATGTTTATTTCCATGTAATACATCACTTTAGACCTACAATATATATCTTTGTTGTAAAATCCCTTTGAGAGAAAAAAAAGGAAGGTTCCAGGAAAGAACACATTATTCCTTTATACACATTTACAAATTACATTTAGAAAATGCAGAAGGGCTCTTTATACTTAAAGGGGTACTCATTAGCTTCCTGCAAACACCCTGGGTTCGGGCTCCCATGGTCGTGACCCACGTCATAGACATGAATGGAGGGGAAAAGGTGTGACGTCCCAACCATGGCAGCCTGAACCCAGCATTCTAAACATAATGTTCATAACACTGGGTGTCTGTACGGAGCAACAGAGTGCCCCTTTAATGAGAAACATAAAATGGAAGTCATAGATTATGCAGGGATAGAAGACACAGGAGGCATTATTCTACCTCATTTATAAAGGTAGCTTTTTAGGGTTCTAGATATGATGAGCTTAGAGCTTTTTCTCACAAATCCCATATGCATCTTCATAAGTACAGGGAACATCATTCCACTCTCCAAAGCTCCACAAGTGGGCGCAATCTTCATCTCCGAGCATATCATTTGGCTCTCCTTTTTTCCAGCTCCTGTAAAGAAGTTGAGTATTAGACCAGTAGCCCATGTATCAATGCTGCATATACCACTGTAATATGATATGAAATAGAACTTGCCAGAATTTTTTATCCATACAAAGTCCTACAGGGAAAAACTCCATGTGCCTCTTTATGAAATTGTTGTCTTGCATAGATAAGGTAGGTAAATAACTTGCATAGATAAGGTAGGTAAATAGATAAGGTAGGCAAAGATTGGTTCTGCGCAGAACCACGCTTATGCGCAAATATCACCCGGCATCAGAGACTAAATAATACAGTAGAAAAACTAATAAAGTGCTCCGGGTGTGCCTAAAACATAACTTTTAATATATCATTTAAAAGTCCCTTTAATATGTGCCTGTGCAACCAACACTATATACAGTGGGGATCAAAAGTTTGGGCACCCCAGGTAAAAATTTGTATTAATGTGCATAAAGAAGCCAAGGAAAGATGGAAAATCTCCAAAAGGCATCAAATTACAGATTAGACATTCTTATAATATGTCAACAAAAGTTAGATTTTATTTCCATCATTTACACTTTCAAAATAACAGAAAACAAAAAAATGGCATCTGCAAAAGTTTAGGCACCCTGCAGAATTTATAGCATGCACTGCCCCCTTTGCAAAGCTGAGACCTGCCAGTGTCATGGATTGTTCTCAATCATCATCTGGGAAGACCAGGTGATGTCAATCTCAAAGGTTTTAAATGCACAGACTCATCTGAACTTGCCCCAACAATCAGCACCATGGGTTCTTCTAAGCAGTTGTCTAGAAATCTGAAACTGAAAATAGTTGTCGCTAACAAAGCTGGAGAAGGCTATAAGAAGATAGCAGAACGTTTTCAGATGTCAATATCCTCTGTTCGGAATGTAATTAAGAAATGGCAGTTATCAGGAACAGTGGAAGTTAAAGCAAGATCTGGAAGACCAAGAAAAATATCGGACAGAACAGCTCGCAGGATTGTGAGAAAAACTATTCAAAACCCACATTTGACTGCACAAGCCCTCCAGAAAGATCTGGCAGACACTGGAGTTGTGGTACACTATTCCACTATAAAGAGATACTTGTACAAATATGGTCTTCATTGAAGAGTCATCAGAAGAAAACCTCTTCTACGACCTCACCACAAAAATCAGCGTTTGAAGTTTGCAAATGAACATATAGACAAGCCTGATGCATTTTGGAAACAAGTTCTGTGGACCGATGAGGTTAAAGTTGAACTTTTTGGGCGGAATGAGCAAAGGTACGTTTGGAGAAGAAGAGGAACAGAATTTAATGAAAAGAACCTCTGTCCAACTGTTAAGCATGGGGAGTGGATCAATCATGCTTTGGGGTTGTATTGCAGCCAGTGGCACAGGGAACATCTCACGAGTAGAAGTAAAAATTGATTCAATAAAATTTCAGCAAATTTTGGATGCTAACGTGATGCCATCTGTGAAAAAGCTGAAGTTAAAGAGAGGATGGCTTCTACAAATGGATAATGATCCTAAACACACCTCGAAATTCATTGGGGATTACATCAAGAGGGGTAAACTGAAGGTTTTGCCATGGCCTTCACAATCTCCTGATCTCAAAATAATTGAAAATCTATGGATAGACCTTAAAAGAGAAGTGCGTGACAGACAGCCCAGAAATCTCAAAGAACTGGAAGATTTTGTAAGGAAGAATGGGCAAAGATACCTCAAACAAGAATTGAAAGACTCTTGGCTGGCTACAAAAAGTGTTTACAAGCTGTGATACTTGCCAAAGGGGGCAGTACAAGATATTAACTGCAGGGTGCCAAAACTTTTGCAGACACCATTTTTTTGTTTTCTGTTATTTTGAAAGTGTAAATGATGGAAATAAAATCTAACTTTTGTTGACATATTAATAAGAATGTCTTATCTGTAATTTGATGCCTTTTGGAGATTTTTTCCATCTTTCCTTGGCTTCTATTTGTACATTAATACAAATTTTTACCTAGGGTGCCCAAACTTTTGATTCCCACTGGTTCCCATGTGGTCTCATAATAAAGCAGAAACCGGCACAAGTTGGACTCTGCTGGGCCCTGCCAGTCTAACTGCACCAAATAATCAAAGTTACCACCAACGCATTTCTTCCCCTTGTTTAAAAGGGTGTCATCAGGGAGGTATCAACAATCATTTCAAATAGCAATAAACATTGACCACAAATATGGGTAAATGTGGCTCTTGGCAAACATGTGGTCACTTGTCCTGTTGGAGAGGAAATGAATGCATAGACTAGTAAATATAGCACAATCTCACAAAGGTCTGCAGTGATGGGAATCTATCCCTAGATCCTGTAAGGAACAAAGACACAGCCTGGTATCCTGTGGATAAAAAAGGCAAATCACTCCCTTCTTCATTGACACAGTGCCCCTGTAGTTATAGGTAGCCGCCAATCCCACCTGTAAAATAAAAAGAGACAGGCACAAAAATCTTGTTCAGTATTTGCCCTGTGGAGGAATGGGGACTGTATTAAAACAGATCCCTGGCTTACTCACGGTTCTGTAGTGTGGACAGAGGGCAAAGCACAAAGACCTGCTATAGTGCAGAGAGCCTATGCATTCATTTCCTCTCCAACAGGACAAGTGACTGCGTTTGCCAAGAGCCGCATTTACCCATATTTGTGGTCAATGTTTATTGCTATTTGAAATGATTGTTGATACCTCCCTGAAGACACCCCTCTAAACAAGGGGCAGAAACGCGTCGGTGGTAACGTTGATTATTTGGCGCAGTTGGACTGACAGAGCCCAGCAGAGTCCAACTTGTGCCGGTTTCTGCTTTATTATGAGACCACATGGGAACCATTTGATATTATATGGTGTTGTTTGCACAAGCAAATATTAGAGGGACTTTTAAATGATATATTAAAAGTTATGTTTTAGGCACAATCAGAGCACTTTATTAGTTGTTCTATTATTTAATAGATACGGTAGGGCCTCGTGTGTCAGTATGGGTCCCATCTTATAGATCCATATAGCATGCAGCTGTAATATGGCTGTGTCCACAAGGTTTTTCTCTGCAAGTAGAAAAAAAAGTTCTACTGTGGTGAGCGGGGTGGCATGCAGGTAGACTGTAGGGTGGTGTGATTGAGGGGAATGTTCGTGACGCTAGGAGTGTTAACCCACCACACTCGAAGGATGAAGAGGTTGCTGGTGCCAAGTGCTGGGTAAAGAATGCCTCAAATGCAAGGTTAGGGAAACCACTCCATTAATTGCAGAAGAATGATACAGACAGAACAGTTCAATTTTAGTGCAATTTTGCTGAAGGATACTATAGGGCACCACAGTTGCTTCCTTGGCACTTTGGGACTTGTAGTCCTCTACTAAGATGTGACTAGATGTGTCTGAGCTTAACTTAGACAGACGGACACCAGACAGACATGTCTATTCTTTCAACGGATTTCGCAAGGAAATGCATTGCTGCCTATAAGACATCACATTTCCGAGCTGTCCTAGCACTTGTTGGATTGTGCAAATGTGGGACATGTTCATGAACATTTTACACCATGTGAACATGGTCTATCAGTTCAGCATGACAGGAGAGTACTGTACTGTAGATATTTCAAAAACCCTAAAGACCCTGTACATAGATAGCAATTGATGGAGGATAAGACAACCACCTGTTATTACACTTAAAATCCACACCAACTGAATCCATCTAGAAGAGGGGGATTTAGGCTTTAAATAAGATCACAGAATGTATAGGTCATAATGTATTTTGAAAAAAGTACAAAGATTTCATATCTTCTTGGGAAACTCACTTGTAAGATGTTTCATAATCTGTTCCATCGACCCATATCCAGCTTCCTTCTTCATCCATATCATGGAGTCCAATCCAAAAACGTTTGGATGAGGAGGCATCAGAGTAAGTCTTAAGGAAGATCTGAAAAAAGAGCATGTAAGGCCAATCATCTTCACACCAAACTTTTCACACTATGGAAAAGGGTAAAAACCAGTACAAATTCCAAGAGTATTTATAGCATTTTTTAGAATAGAGATTACCTCAAACTTCCAAATTGACCACTTTTAGTTGTAATGATTTTTATTAAATTAAGAGAACAACATGATTGTGAGGACAAACAAAAAAAGTGTGTCATAGACATTGCAGAAGAAGGCCAATCAAACAATACCATCTGCCAAGTAACAGTGCATGTAACAGAACTGGTAGCCTTTAAAGCAGTGTTTCCTAAACTTAACCAAATAATTTTCATCAAAAGGCAAACTAAATAAAAAAAAAAACTTGGGAGCCGGGTGCAGAAGGGGCTTCATCATCATCAGAAGAGGGTTGCAGGTTGCCGTGAGGCAGCAGCAAGGTGGTAGCATGGTTGGCAGTCAGCATGGTGGCAGAAGTGGAAAGTTTGGAGCCAAACGTGCCCGGGTAGACCACCTGCATCGCGGCGGCCTACCTTCCCTGAGGTAGTGAAACAGGGGTTCCTGGAGTCGGAGGCAGTAGCAATCAATCAGTGCAGATTGTTGGTGGGAAAATCAGCTACTCAGCGGTGTGGCAGTTTTTCATCAAGCATCTGGAGGAGGTTAACATGGCCACATGCAAGATGTGTGGGCAGAAGGTGAAGCGTGGCCAGGGTCCCAATGTTGGCACCACGTCCCTGCATCAACATATGCAGCGTCACCATAAAGCGGCCTCGGAGAGCCATGGCTCCGATGTGGTGGTCCAGCCTGCTGCATCACCCAGTGGCATGCCTCTCACTGTTTCAGCCAGCCAAGGCTCCACCACCTCAGCCGAAGGTAGCTGTGTGTCATACCCATCTTCTATCGCTCCAGATGCTCCTGCTCCTCCTACTTCTAGTCAGCCATTCCGCCAGCATTCCAATGGCAAAGCTATATCAAAGAGACAACAGTATGCGCCCACTCATCCAACGGCGCAGAAGCTGAATGTGCTCCTGTCCAAGTTTCTGGTGCTGCAGTCCCCCCTTTTTCAAGTGGTGGACTCTGCACCTTTCAGAGAACTGATGGCTTGTGCCGAGACGAGGTGAAGAGTGCCAAGCCATCATTTCTTTGCGAAGAAGGGAGTACCAGCCCTGCACAATTTTGTGGAACAGAAGGTGGGCCAGTCCTTGAGCCTGTTGGTGTGTACCAAAGTGCACGGCAGTGCCGACGTGTGGAGCTGTAACTATGGTCAGGGACAATACATGTCCTTTACAGCTCACTGGGTGAATGTGTTCCTGCACCCCAACAACTGTCACAACAGCAACTTGGACAGTCTGATTTGCGACGTTTCCACACCTTGGAATTCCACTCTCCATATGTTGGACCGACTATATGAACAGAGAAAAGCCATAACCAATTTCTTGATAATCCAAGCGGATAGGGGGACTCCCCTGTGTAACTTCAATGTCAACCACGTCCAAGGGGGAAGACAGCACTAGTCCCTGCTCTTATGCCCGTGACCATCCGGATAACCAGTCCAGATACAGAACATCCAATTGGTATAGGTCACAGCAAAAAGTATGCAGACTCCCAATTTCAAAAAAGGCTGTGGTCTTTATTTAGGTCATCAGCAGTGCAACGTTTCGGCTATAGTGTAGCCTTTGTCAAGCATGCTTGACAAAGGCTACACTATAGCCGAAACGTTGCACTGATGATGACCTAAATAAAGACCACAGCCTTTTTTGAAATTGGGAGTCTGCATACTTTTTTCAATGTCAACCAGTGACAGCTCATACGTGACACCTGCCGTTTGCTCAGGCCCTTTGAGGAAGCCACATTATTAGTCAGTCGCCAGGATTATGGGATGAACAACGTCATTCCACTGCTTCATCTACTACAACACATGTTGGAAACAATGGCTGGTCAGGGCACTGGCAGGGCCAGATTAAGGTTTCCTGGAAGACGGAGCACTTCAGTATGATGGGGCCCCCAAACAACACACCAAAGACAGTCCCCCTCCCACTGAGACTTGTTGCTGGCTAGCAGGGGTGGACTGACAACTCATGGGGCCCCCCATGCACTCACACCCATATAGATGCCCTGCCCACATACAATAAATACATTTTTCAATTCATAAAGAAAATATAGCAAAATAATACAATTTTGGAAAGTTTTTGGGGGTGTGGGTTCGTTTCTACGCAATATATTTTACGGTTAAAATGACACCTTATCTTTATTCTGTAGGTCCATACAATTAGAATGATACCCTACTTACTTAGGTTTGATTTTGTATAACTACATGCAGGAACATTTATACGTTTAAAATTGTCCTCTTCTGACCCCTATAACTTTTTAATTTTTCCACATACGAGGCGGTATGGGACTTATTTTTTGCAACG
The DNA here is from genome assembly GCF_029499605.1 of Hyla sarda. Classification (NCBI taxonomy): domain Eukaryota; kingdom Metazoa; phylum Chordata; class Amphibia; order Anura; family Hylidae; genus Hyla; species Hyla sarda. The sequence goes on from NC_079192.1 coordinate 40,812,248, forward strand.
TGACCTGAAGTTTTTATCGGTACCATTTTTGTTTTGCTCAAACTTTTTGATTGCTTTTTATAAAAAATGTTATGGAATAAAAAATGACCAAAAATACACTATTTTGGACTTTGGAATTTTTTGCGCATACGCCATTGACCATGAGGTTTCATTAATTATATATTTTTATTGTTCGGACATTTACGCATGCATCAATACCTCATATGTTTATGTTTATTTTTATTTACACAGTTTGTTTTTATGGGAAAAGGGGGGTTAAATGATCTTTATTCAAATTTTTTTCCACTTTTTTGCAATGTTATAGCTTCATAAAGGACTATAACATCAAGTACATTGATTCAATACACTGATCAATGCCATTGCATTGCAATGCATTGATCAGTGTTATCGGTGGTTGATTGCTCAAGCCTGGATTTCAGGCTTGGAGCAATCAATCGCCGATCGGACGTGCCGGAGGGAGGTAAGGCACCCTCCTGATGTGTCCTAGCTGATCGGGACATCACGATTTTACTGCGATGGTCCCAATCAGCCCAACTGAGCTGCCAGGAAGCTTTCACAGCCGTGTTTACAGAGTTAATGCCGGACATCTGCCTGAACGGCGATGTCCCGCATTTGCCACGAGTCCTGGCTGCTGATAGCAGTCGGGACCATGCGGGTATGATGTGAGCTCAGCTCGCTTCATAACCCTTCCGTGCCGCAGCGCCATTTAGAAACGGCGTTTTGCGACAAGGGGTCAATGTAGGTTTTGTTATATTTTACTACTTTTTGTGAGAAAATTTTCCCTTTCTGAACCCTATGACACTTTTTTATTTTTCCCTATACAAGGCTATATGAGGGACCATTTTTCATGCCATGATCTGTAGTTTTTAGCAGTATCATTTTAGTTTAGATGGGAATTTTTGACCACTTTTTATTTTTTTATTTGCATATGATGTGTCCAAAAAGCAGCAATTCCAGATTTTGGTATTTTTCTTTTATATATTTACGCCATTTACTGTCCTCTCCTAATCTCACCACTGAGTTCTGACTGACATCACTCCTATGTTCTCCTCATGCTGCCACCACCTTCACGCTGTGTCATTCAACAACTATATGGTCTTCTTATGCTGCTGCCACCTCCACGCTGTGTCTTTCAGCCACTATATGTTCTCCTCATGCTGCCATCACCTCCATGCTGTGTCATTCAGCCACTATATGGTCTCCTCATGCTGCCGCCAACTCCAGGCTGTGTCATTCAGCCAGTATATATTCTCCTCATGCTGCCGCCACCTCCATGCTGTGTCATTCAAACACTATATGGTCTCCTCATGCTGCCACCACCTCCACGCTGTGTCATTCAGCCACTATATGTTCTCCTCATGCTGCCGCATCCTCCACACTGTGTCATTCAGCCACTATATGTTCTCCTCATGCTGCCTCCAACTCCAGGCTGTGTAATTCAGGCACTATATGGTTTCCTCATACTGATGCAACCTCAAGGCTGTGTCATTGTGCCGCCATGTGACATGTGACTCCTTGTTAGATTCGGTCTTTTATAACCACACTATTTATTGAAAGTAAATGTTGGGGCCCGGGACATTAAACTTGGGAATGTAATATTAAATTTAAATGTCAAAATCTTAAATTTAAATTTTTAAAAATCAATGTAATCTTTTCAAGACTGAGGCCCTTTGGTCGTCGGCGTCATATATTAGTTGTGGAATTACCACAATAATGCAATGAAACAGATTGGAGCGATAACAATGAACCATAACTGATTAAATGAAACATTTGCATTTCCACAAAGAGTAAGACATTGGGGGGGGGGGGGGGGGGGGCTGGGGTCGCTGAGAGGCACAAGCTGGAACAGCTGGTAGCTCGCCTCACGGTGAACCACCAGCTCGATGCTCATTAGAGTGGGTACTCAAAAAATGTAAATAAATTCAAATAAAATAAAATAAAAATGACAAATAAAATCTATTAATTCTCTTCAATTTTGATGCCATATGGTCTCCCTGCTGCCACATCCAGACGCTCTGCAGCAGTGATTCTAATAGCGATGCCTGTAATCTGCATGTCATACTGAATAACAGTATTATTTCACTAATTTTTGGGGAAAATTTGGCGAATTGGCCGAATCAAATTTTTCAAAAAATTCGCTCATCTCTAGTAAAGATTAATAGAATTTGTCAATGGATAAGATGGTCCTTTACTATTCCACGCAACACTCCAATCTTCTACCATTATCTCACCTGCTCCCGCTCACTGGTGACTGAGGCTAGGTCCGCTTCTTTCTTGAGACATAAACTCCTGGTTTTCGACCAAGAAGTTCTAGTCACAGTAAGAAAATAGCAGCTCTCTTCAAACTGTTTCCACCCGACCTCACAAGTTTTCTCTGAAATCAAGAGGAAATAAGATTTACTCTACTTGCTTGAGGATCTTCATCTCTTCGGGACTTGCCTTGTCCTACATTGCACAGACAACCTATTGAGTTAATTTCTGCTTTTAAAAGGGTACTCCGGTGGAAAACTATTTCTTTTTTCAAATCAATTGGTTACAAAAAGTAAAACAGATCTGTAAATTACTTTTATTTAAAAAAACTTAATTCTTCCAATATTAACCAATACAGCTGCTGTATACTACCGTGTTTCTCCGAAAATAAGACCGGGTCTTATATTAATTTTAGTCACGAAAAACACACTAGGGCTTATTTTCAGGGTAGGGCTTATTTACTTACGGTATGTACATTGAACAACACACCATACATTGCCCCCCAACTCCCCCCCTGCTGGTTTATCAGCCCAGCGCTGCACCCCTCATCGAGGGACTAATTGTACCGTATGTCACCCGCGAGCGCCGCTTCTCTTCCTCCCCCCTGCCAAATAGTTATCAGCCGCTGCGCTGTACTCTGTATTCTTGTGCCCGGGCTGCAAACATTAAAAAATTCATAGTAGCATTATATATGACAGTAGGCTCATCTTACATGACAATGCGCTCAGCCTATCATCGGCAGAAGCGGGACATCGCTGCGGCCGGTGATAGGCTGAAGGCTCTGAGATGTCCCAACACCAGGAAGCAGCAAGAGCAGCGGAGAACAGTGATGCCGGTTCCTTAGCAACGGGGGAACAGAGGATGAAGGTAAGTTAAAGTTTGTTTTTTAATATTTACATTGGCATTGCCTAGGTCTTATTTTCGGGGTAGGGCTTATATTGCAGCCCACTCTGATAATCCAGCTAGGGCTTAAGTTGAGTTCTTCTTTTCAGTCTGACCACAGTGCTCTCTGCTGCCACCTCTGTCCGTGTGAGGAACTGTCCAGAGTAGAAGCAAATCCCCATAGCAAAACCTCTCCTGCTCTGGACAGTTCCTGAAATGGACAGAGGTGTCAGAAGAGAGCACTGTGGTCAAACAGAAAACAACTGTCCGTAGGCATTGTTGTTTATTAGTAAGGCTAGGTTCACACTGCGGAATCTCCAGGCAGAAAATTTCCGTCTAGAGATTTTGGGTGCGGCCAATGCCGACTGAATCAGTCGACGCTAGAACCGCATAGACATTGCAGTCCCCAATAGCTATGTGTTCCGTGACTATATCCACCTGAAGAATTAGCAAAGTTTTTCCTTTCACTAATTCCGTTGTCTGAACCTAGCCTAACACATCACCTATTTACCGAGGAAGTTGTGCTGCCAACATATGTCAATTTAATGTGTGCGTAAAAGATGCGATAATCATAGAAAAAAAGTGTTTGCATGTTTGTTGGCTGAACTCTGGCATATTAACACTGGCTAGTGATCGGACATGATCGTAGGAGCACTGATCGTAGGGCCTTTATTTTCCTTTGCAGAGGCACTGCAGGTAAAATAAATACTTACTGCCAGGATAACAGCTGTGTGGGTACAAGCAGGAGGATACTTTGTCATCTGATTGTTGTCACGGTGCTCTTCTAACAGGGTTTCACCTAAGCGGACAAACCTTTTCACGACCTGATCTTATTAAAGAGGACCTGGCACGTCTGTCCATTACAGTCAGCCTATTAGGTACAATGCAAAAGGTTGTTCCCCTCAGATTAAAGCTGATATACTTGTAAGGGGGAACTTGCACACAGGGGCGTAGCTATAAGTGATGCAGAGGTACACATCTACCCCATAAGAGACCATTATTATAACTGGCACATGAAGGCCTGTTGCATATTTTGCACCAGGGCTTAAAAGCCACAAGTTTCGCCTCTTCTAGCATATGATAAACACTTTGGTGTCTATCATCAGCACCTTGAGTACTTAAAGGGGTACTCCGCCCCTAGACATCTTACCCCCTATCCAAAGGATAGGGGACAAGATGTCAGATCGACGGGGTCCCGCTGCTGGGGACCCCCAGGATCTCCGCTGCGGCACCCCGCTATCATTACTGCACAGAGCGAGTTCGCTCTGTGCGTATTGACAGGCGATACATGGGCCGGAGCATCGTGACGTCACGGCCCACCCCTTTCAATACAAGTCTATGGGAGGGGGCGTGGTGGTCGTCACGCCCCCGCCATAGACTTGCATTAAGGGGACGGGCCGTGATGTCACGAGGGGCGGAGCCATGACGTCACGCTGCTCCATCCCCTGTATCTCCCGTCATTATGCATACAGCGAACTCGCTCTGTGAAGTAATGACAGCGCGGTGCCGCAGCAGAGATCCCGGGGGGCCCCAGCAGTGGGACCCCGGCGATCTGACATCTTGTCCCCTATCCTTTGGATAGGGGATAAGATGTCTAGGGGCGGAGTACCCCTTTAAATGGGCACTGTCATTAAAACAAATTTTTGCTATTGCATAGTGTTGCTCGCGAATATTCGCAATACGAATTTTATTTGCGAATATCGCATATTCGCGAATTCACGAATATTCGCGAATATAGCGCTATATATTCGTAATTACGAATATTCGTTTTTTTTTTGTTTGTTTGTTTTTCACAGTACACATCACAGTGATCACCCCTCTCTGCTTCCAGCTTGTATGGTGTAAAGAAGGCTCTAATACTACTGTGTGATACTGGTGTGCGAATTGTTGCTTATGTTAATTTTTGTATATGCTTATTTTCGCATATGTTATTTTCGCATACGCGAAAATAAAACGAGAATATTACGAACATGCGAATATTCGCGAATATATGACGAATATTTGTCCATATATTCGCGAATATTCGCAAATTCGAATATGGCCTATGCCGCTCAACACTACTATTGCACTCCTTATGGTAAATAAAAAAAATCATTCTAATGTACTTTGGTTTAAAAAAATGACGTTTTCTATGTTTTATTTGTGTTGAAAAAAGCTGCCACTAGGTGGCTCCCTACTTTTCATGAGCATGTTTCCCCCCCCCCCTCTCTTGCACAGACTTTGGACTCCTGCTGGCCTGGCAGAAGTCCAAAATCAGGAAATGTAGTATGGAGTGCTGAGGGGGAGTGTATGCAGCCTTAGCCAATCATAGCTCATCTCACACACTGAACTGCTCTCTGGGCTGTGTGTAGCAGAGTAAGGGAGGAAATTCTCCCCTGTAAGGCTTCAGATGATGTCACGCCTGGTGGGGAACGCCCCTTCCCAGTCTGTGAATCTGAGACTGAGCACAAAATACAGAGCAATATCAAGGTAGAAAACTTAAAAATATTAAAAATAAACTCAGGGGGTGGTTTATCATGATGGGGGCAGTGAACTGGGAGGATTATAAAATTTTACAAGATAATGATAGTTCTTCTTTAACCCCTTAACCTCTTCAGGACCCATGACGTATGCATACGCCATCACACCCTGGGTCTTAAGGACCCATGACGTATGCATACGTCATGGCGTTTTCCGGTCTCTGCCGCTCGCCGGGCAGAGATCGGAACCGGATGCCTGCTGAAATCCTTCAGCAGGCATCCAGGGCAAACGCCGAGGGGGGCCATGTAGGCCCCCCATGTCGGCGATCACCGCAAATCCCAAGGGAAATTGCCCTTGCGATCTGCGGCGACACCGGGCTGATCGGGTCTCTGGGACCCGACCGCCCGGTAATTTCGCATGATCCCGGCTGTCACAGACAGCCAGGACCATGCTGGAGCATAGGAGCGAGGTGGCAAGCCTGCCACCTCCTCCGATCCCCTGCGATCCGTCGGTTAGTTAACCGACCAATCGCAGGAGGGGGGGCGGTTACTTCCTCCCGTCCTGCCCGGCCCCTGAAAGTCCGGAGAGCACGGGAGGAAGACCGGAGGACGCGGCGGGGGACGGGGGAGTGCTGGGGACCGGCCCCGGTACTTACCTCGTCCCTGAAGATCCGGATCCCGGCGAGGAAGATGGCGGCGGCGGCGACAGGTGAGTAGATCTTCAGCCGCGGTCGGGCCCTTTACAGCAATGCACGTCGCCGTAAAGCAACATGCATTGCTGTAATAGGACCCTGTAAACTACAACTCCCAGCATGCCCAGACAGCCCTTGGCGTCTGGGCATGCTGGGAGTTGCAGTTTTGCAACATCTGGAGGTCCACAGTTTGGAGACCACTGTGCCCTTCCAGATGTTGCAAAACTACACATCCTCAGCATGCCCTTACTGTCCAGGCATGCTGGGAGTTGTAGTTCTGTAACATCTGGCCCTTCAGATGTTGCAGAACTACAACTCCCAGCATGCCTGGACAGTTTTGGCATACTGGGAGTTGTAGTTTTGCAACATCTGGAAGGGCACAGATTGGGAACCACTGTATTAGTGGTCTGCAAACTGTAGTCCTCCAGATGTTACAAAACTACAACTCCCAGCATGCTGGGAGTTGTAGTTCGGCAACATCTGGCTCTAAAGATGTTGCCGAACTACTACTCCCAGCATGCCTGAGAATGTTTGGGAGTTCTGGTTTTGCAACAGCTGGAGGCACACTGGTTGGGAAACATTGTTTCCTAACTCAGTGTTTCCCAACCCGTGTGCCTCCAGCTGTTGCAAAACCACAACTCCCAAACATTCTCAGGCATGCTGGGAGTAGTAGTTTTGCAACAGCTGGAGGTCCCCCCCCCCCCCCTGTGAATGTACAGGGTACATTCACATGGGCAGGGGGCTTACAGTGAGTATCGGGCTGCAAGTTTGCGATGCAGCAAATTTTGCGCGGCAGCTCAAACTCGCTGTAACCCCCCGCCCGTGTGACTGTACCCTAAAAACACTACACTACACTACCACAAAATAAAATAAAAAGTAAAAAACACTACATATACACATACCCCTACACAGCCCCCCTCCCCTCCCAATAAAAATGAAAAACGCCTGGTGCGCCACGGTTTCCAAAATGGAGCCTCCAGCTGTTGCAAAACAACAACTCCCAGTATTGCCAGACAGCCGTTGACTGTCCAGGCATGCTGGGAGTTTTGCAACAGCTGGAGGCACCCTGTTTGGGAATCACTGGCGTAGAATACCCCTATGTCCACCCCTATGCAAATCCCTAATTCAGCCCTCAAATGCGCATGGCGCTCTCACTTTGGAGCCCTGTCGTATTTCAAGGCAACAGTATAGGGTCACATATGGGGTATCGCCGTACTCGGGAGAAATTGACTAACAAATCTTGGGGGTCTTTTTCTCCTTTCACCCCTTATGAAAAGGTGAAGTTGGGGTCTACACCAGCATGTTAGTGTAAAAAAATAAACTTTTTACACTAACATGCTGGTGTTGCCCTATACTTTTCATTTTGACAAGAGGTAAAGGGGAAAAAAGCCCCCCAAAATTTGTAACGCAATTTCTCCCGACTACGGAGATACCCCATATGTAGGCGCAAAGTGTTCTGGGGGCGCACAACAAGGCCCAGAAGGGAGAGTGTGCCATGTACATTTGAGGTGATTTGCACAGGGGTGGCTGATTGTTACAGCGGTTTTGACAAACGCAAAAAAAACAAAACCCCACATGTGACCCCATTTCGGAAACTACACCCCTCACGGAATGTAATGAGGGGTGCAGTGAGAATTTACACCCCACAGGTGTCTGACAGATCTTTGGAAGAGTGGGCTGTGCAAATTAAAAATGTTGTACAGCTCACTGTTCCAAAGATATGACAGACACCAGTGGGGGGTAAATGCTCATTTTATGCCTTGTTACGTTCCTCAAGGGGTCTAGTTTCCAAAATGGTATGCCATGTGGGGGTTATTTTGCTGTTCTGGCACCATAGGGGCTTCCTAAATGCGACATGCCCCCCGAGCAAAATTTGCTCTCAAAAAGCCAAATATGACTCCTTCTCTTCTGAGCATTGTAGTTTCGCCCGTAGTGCACTTCAGGTCAACTTATGGGGTACCTCCATACTCAGAAGAGATGTGGTTACAAATTTTGGGGGGTATTTTCTGCTATTAACCCTTGCAAAAACGTGAAATTTGGGGGGAAACACACATTTTAGTGAAATTTTATTTTTATTTTTTTACATATGCAAAAGTCGTGAAACCCCTGTGGGGTATTAAGGCTCACTTAATTCCTTGTTACGTACCTCAAGGGGTCTAGTTTCCAAAATGGTATGCCATGTGGGGGATTTTTGCTGTTCTGGCACCTTAGGGGCTTCCTAAATGCAACATGCCCCCCAAAAACCATTTCAGAAAAACGTACTCTCCAAAATCCCCTTGTCGCTCCTTCGCTTCTGAGCCCTCTACTGCGCCCGCCGAACACTTTACATAGACATATGAGGTATGTGCTTACTCGAGAGAAATTGGGCTACAAATATAAGTATACATTTTCTCCTTTTTCCCCTTGTAAAAATTCAAAAATTGGGTCTACAAGAACATGCGAGTGTAAAAAATGGAGATTGTGAATTTTTTCCTTCACTTTGCTGTTATTCCTGTGAAACACCTAAAGGGTTAAAACGCGGACTGAATGTCATTTTGAATACTTTGGGGGGTGCAGTTTTTATAATGGGGTCATTTGTGGGGTATTTCTAATATGAAGGCCCTTCAAATCCACTTCAAACCTGAACTGGTCCCTGAAAAATTGTGAGTTTGGAAATTTTGTGAAAAATTGGAAAATTGCTGCTGAACTTTGAAGCCCTCTGGTGTCTTCCAAAAGTAAAAACTCATAAATTTTATGATGCAAACATAAAATAGACATATTGTATATGTGAATAAAAAAAAATTATTTGGAATATCCATTTTCCTTACAAGCAGAGAGCTTCAAAGTTAAAAAAAATGCAAAATTTTCAAATTTTTCATAAAATTTTGGGATTTTTCACCAAGGAAGGATGCAAGTTATCACAAAATTTTACCACTATGTTAAAGTAGAATATGTCACGAAAAAACAATCTCGGAATCAGATTGATAACTAAAAGCATTCCAGAGTTATTAATGTTTAAATTGACAGTGGTCAGAATTGCAAAAAATGCCCGGATCCTGAGGTGTAAAATGGCTGGGTCCTTAAGGGGTTAAGCACCAAGCTCATTTTGGCCTTAAGGACCAGGCCAATTTTATTTTAGCATTTTTGTTTTTTCCTCTTTGGATGAAAATATAAAAGAGTTATGATTTTTAGAAGGCACAGACCCATGTGAGGGCTTGTTTTTTTGCATCCCCAATTTAACTTTGTAATAACATCACTCATTTTACCATAAAATGTACGGCGAAACCAAAAACATATTATTTATGTGAGGAAATTGAAAAGAAAACCGCAATTAAGCAAATTTTGGAAGGTTTTGTTTTCACGCTGTACACTTTACAGTAAAAATTACATGTTTTCTTTATTCTGTGGGTCAATACGATTAAAATTATACCCATGTTATATACCTTTTTATAATTGTACCACTTTAAAAAAAATCTCAAACTATTTTAACAAAATTTGAATGTTTGAAATTACCCTATTTTGACCACCTATAACTTTCTCATTTTTCTGTATACGGGGCGGTATGAAGGCTCATTTTTTGCACTGTGGTCTGTAATTTTTATCAGTACCACTTTTACTTTATATTAATTTTTTTTATAATTCTTTTTGGAATAAAATGTGACAAAAAAGCAGCAATTTTGGAAATTTTTTACGTTTACGCCGCTCACTGTAGGGGATAGTTAACATTATATTTTGATAGTTTGGACTTTTCCGCACGCGGCGATACCAATTATGTTTATTAATTTTTTTTAACGCTTTTTGGGGGTAAAATGGGAAAAAGGGACGATTTATATTTTTATTGGGGGAGGGGATTTTTCTAATTTTTTTAACTTTTTATTTTTTTACTTTCTTTTTTACACTTTTTATGTCCCCATAGGGGACTATTTATAGCAATCATTTGATTGCTAATACTGTCCAGTGCTGTTCAGTGTTATCGGTGATCATCTGCTCTGCTCGATGTCAGACCAGAGCAGAAGAACCCTGGAGATGGCCGGAGGCAGGTGAGGGGACCTCCGGTTGCCATGCTGGATGATCAGATCGGGCGATCGCTGCGGGCGATCGGATCATCCATTTTAAATACAGCACCGCTGCAGTATTGATCATGGCATCTGAGGCGTTAATGGCGCACATCAGCGCGATCGCTGATGTCCGCCATTACCGCCGGGTTCCTGGCTATCCAGGGTGCTTGCGGTCATGTCCGGTGCTTGCGGTCATGTCCCTGACGTAAATGTAAGTCATGGTGCGTTAAGTACCACTGCACCATGACGTACATTTACGTCCATTGGCCCTCTTTTACTAAGAGTGTCGGTTTGTGTTTCTTTTATGTGGTTCCAACCTTTTTTCTACTTGGTATGTACTAATCTGTCACACTTTTCTCGATATTTTTAGTCGCAGGGAAAAATTATGTTGCACGGTAATTTCTGTTGCATGGTTCTATCGCACGGTAATTTCTGTCGCAGGGTTTATTCAACTTCTAATCATAAAAAGTGGCAATACATGGTAGGACTACGCTTTTCGGAAGGGCTCCCTCCTTCCTGAGGTCCGAGTTACAGTGTATGGATACAGTACTTTATATATACATATTTCCATGAATACATTAACCCATTAAATATTTGAATTTTGCCAGGTCTGAATGCCATTGGAAGCAGGGTATGATGTCAGCCTCCTGGGTCTATTGGTTGTGTATAGGAATGAATGGGCTGGATCTATGAGATTGTAATTTTTTGGCCCATTTGGGTCTATGGAGATCTTGAAGCAAATGGGGTAGAAAGCTAAACTGCCTGGTAGTAATGAGGATGGGAGACCCTGGTGTAGGTTCAATTCCAGGCTTGATATACAGTGTTGGGATTATACTTTACCATAAATCCTTAGATCATATGGTATTAAATTCAGTTTAATGACTCCTTCCTTGCGATATGTTTGAGGAATATTGTATATTCTTTTACATATCATACAGGTGTGTGAAAAATCATGAACATATTTGGTACACAGACTATCCCAATATTGATCAAAAAAGGCACTGAAACAAAACTTCTATGTCATGTTCAGCAGCTTAAAAAATACTGAAAAGTTCTGTAACTTTCTAATATACTCCGTGCATTAACTCCTTGCTGATTTCAAGATCCCTTTCTGTTATAATTTACCCCATTAAGGACACAGCCCATTTGGCCCTTAAAGGGGTTCTCCACTGCTCCAGCGTTTGGACCATGTTGTTCCAAACGCTGGGTGCGGCCTGCGGGGGTCACAACCCCCTTAAAAGGGGTACTACGGCGCTAAGACATCTTATCCCCTATCCCGTCGCTGGGGACCCCGCAATATTTCATGCAGCACCCCGCTATCCTCAGCCTCCGGAGCGAACATCGGTCTGGGTCTGATGACTCACGATCATGGGGCTGGAGTATTGTGATGTCACGGCTCCGACCCCGTGTGACCTCACGCTCCGCCCCCTCAATGCAAGCCTATAGGAGGGAACAGTGATCTTTAATTTTTTTACTACTTTTGCGTATATATGACTTTTTGATCACTTTTTATTTCATTTTTAGTGGACATGATGTAGCCAAAAAGTAGCAATTTTGGACTTTTTTTTTACATTTACGCCGTTCACCGTACAGGATGATTAACATTATATTTTTATAGTTTGAACATTTACACATGCACCAATACCAAATATGTTTATTTATTTATTTTTTACGATTTTATAAGTAAAATAGGGAAAAGGATCGATTTTTTTAAATTTTTTTATTGGGGGTGTTTTTTTTTAACACTTTTATAAGTAAAATAGGGAAAAGAGGCGATTTTCTAATATTTTTTTTAAACTTTTTTCTACATTTATTTTACACTTTTTAGGGGATTATCTTTAGATTGCTAATACTATTCAGTATTATCAGCGATCTTCTTCTCTTGTCTGTCTGATGTCAGACCAGAGGAGAATACCCAAGAAGACCAGTGGAGGCAGGTGAAAGGACCTCCGTCGGCCATCTTGGAAGACTGGATTCCCGCAACCGTGACGTGGGCGATTCCATCAGCCATTTAAAGCTCCGCATTGCCCCAGATGCCGTTATCTGTATTCATCACAGCATCTGAGAGGCCATTAACAGCCGGGACCTGCCGTGCATGATGCGAGCACCACTTTAGTGATCGCGTCATGTATAGGACGTAACTGTACGTCCTGTTGCGCTAAGTCCCATCGCATCAGGACGTTAATTTACACCCATTGTTCTTAAGGGATTAATGGGACCTATTCATAGAATACAATACAATGCATGAATTTTTTACCTTATTTATTAGAAAGTTAAATGTCTCAGGTTTAGTTAATAACCCGCCCAAGTCAGAGTAGTCACTTTTAGTTAGAACCTTTGCTTATTTAATTTCACTTACTCTTCAATGATGTGTGCAGCTGGTCCATGTCCATATAAAGTTTATGTACTGCAGGGAAAAAATAAAGGGTGTTATTGACAGAAGTGCCTTGTGGTAATTGACCATGATTTATTGGGGATTTAGCTGTGGTGTAACTCTAGGTCAGCGGTCTCAAACTGTGGCCCCCAGATGTTGCAAAACTTCATATCTCAGCATGCTGGGAGTTGAAGTTTTGCAACATCTGGAGGGCCACAGTTTGAGACCACTATTCTAGGTCCTGCAGAATTTCCACTCAAACCTGCAATTTCTGGGGAATTTAGTTTTTATTGCAGTTAAAGTAATGTTAACTTTATTACAGCTATTTAAAATCTAATCTAATATTTACAATGTGGCTAAGTGCATTATCTTGCTAAGGGAAGGGTCACACATAGAGCATTCACAGTGTATTTGACGCTGCGGATGCGCTACTGACCGTACCTAGAGTAAGCCTCCTGCTGGGCCTGCGTTGTGCCGCCACCGCATGCAGACACACAGAGACCTGCAAGTCGTGTGCACATGCGCAGTGTACAGAGACATTGCGGCCGCTCTCGGCCTAGCTCAGGGAGCAGGGGGAGCTACCATGATGTCTGTGAGTAAACTCTGCGTGCGCGCGTGACTCGCAGGCCCCTGTGTGTCTGCTCGTGGCGGTGGATTGCTGCTATGAGCAGACAACATAGGCAGAGCAGGAGGCACACTCTAGGGTCGGTCATCAGCATATTTTACGCTGCGGATACGTTATGTGTGACCTTACCCTAAAAGAGCACACTACTATTAGGGGATCCCACCACCATGAAGAGGGGAACTTGGTCTGCACAATGTTTAGGTGGGTGGTACATGTCAGAGTAACATCCACATGAATGTCAGACCCCAAGGTCTCCCAGCAGGACATTGATCAGAGCATCACTCCACCCACTTGCCTTTTTCCAAAGGTGTATCCTGGTCTTCCAAAGTAAGTGATGCATTTTTACTTGTCCATCCACATGATGTACGAGAAAATTTGTCTGGGTGGTATACACTAGTCAGCATGGGCACTTTGACTGGACCGTGGCTATGCAGCCACATACACAGCAAGCTGCAATGCCGTGTATGATCTGACATCTTTCATAGCCTGGTGGAACTTTTCAGCTGTTTGTGCTACAGTAGTTCTTTTGTAGGATGAATTCAGATGGAATAGCCTTCCCCTTCTACTCAGGTCATCAATTCCTTGACCACTTTTGGTAGGTACTAACCACTGTATGCTGGAAACACCCCACAAGATCTTTCCTGTTTTGGTGATGCTCTGACCCAGACATCTAACCATCACAAGTTGGGTATTGTCAAAGTGGCTCAGGTCCTTATGCATGCCCATTTTCCTGCTGCTAATATGTCAACTCCATAAAGTCCAACTCCATGATAATTAAAGGGGTACCCTGGTGGAAAACATTTTTTTTTTTTTTTTTAAATCAAACTGGTGCCAGAGAGTTAAACAGATAAATGACTTCTATTTAAAAATCAGCTGCTGTATAATACAGAGAAAGTTCTTTTCTTTTTTAATTTCTTTTCTGTTTGTCCACAGTGCTCTCTGCTGACACCTCTGTCCATGTCAGGAACTGTCCAGAGCAGAAGAGGTTTGCTATGGGGATTTGCTCCTACTCTTGCCAGTTCCGAAAATGGACAGAGGTGTCAGCAGAGAGCACTGTGGTCAGACAGAAAATAAATTCAAAAAGAAAAGAACATCCTGTTTATTATACAGCAGCTGATAAGTACTGGAAGGATTCAGATTTTTAAATAGAAGTAATTTACAAATCTGGCACCAGTTGATTAAATAAAAAATAGAAAAGTTTTCCTCTGGAGTACCCCTTTAAAGTTATTCATTCACTTGGTATTGCGGATTGGTGTATATAGTCTCCTTATATCACATTATCTTACCTTTTCCCCTAAAATCATCCATCTCTTTTAAAGTAATTAACTGTTTCTTGTTTTCATTGGCTGTTAAAAAAAAAAAAGTATAATTCTTAAATTAGTCAGAGATAAGGGGAGATGTTAAATGCATACATATAAGACCTTATTACCATATTTTATTACAAGCTTTATTACCGTAGGAAACCTTACTATTCAGAGCTGTAATGTTAGGGCACCTAAAGCATTTGTTAATTTATAGTGTAGCCCAAAAGGGATTCTTATGTCACTGCATGGACCAAAAGTGGACAGCTGCTATAGGGGTAGGACTCAAACCTATAATCTTCTGATCAAATCCGTTATCCATTGCGCCACTGTCCCTGCTGAAAGGGCAACAGCTAATCCTGCGCCACATTTCTAAAGTAGTGTAAAACCTGCCACATGGTACCATTGCCAAAAGTGTCTTCTGTTTCTTGCAAATCAAATCGGAACCGTCCAGAGACTAAATGTGTTGTCCTTACAACACATTTTTACAAAGGGCGAAATCACTACTTGGCAGATTAAAGTCATCCAAAACAATTAGCAGAAGAAATCATGCAGGAGATGAAACTTGGGGTTTACTTACTAGAAATCCTAAAGATTCTTCAACCTTGGGGTAGAAGTGTTAAAAATGGAAGCAAGGATGAGATGCCGTGACCCGGATTTGAACCAGGGTTGCTGCAGCCACAACGCAGAGTACTAACCACTATACGATCACGGCAACATTCCCAAGCCAGGTAGGAGTCGAACCTACAATCTTCTGATCCGTAGTCAGACGCGTTATCCATTGCGCCACTGGCCCTGCTGAAAAAACAACTGCCAAACCGGTGCCTCATTTCTGAAGTACTGGAAAACCTGCCACATGGTACCATTGCCAAAAGTGTCTTCCGTTTCTTGCAAATCAAATCGGAACCGTCCAGAGACTAAATGAGTTGTCCTTACAATACATTTTTACAAAGGGCGAAATCACTACTTGGCAGATTAAAGTCATCCAAAACAATTAGCAGAAGAAATCATGCAGAAGATGAAACTTGGGGTCTACTTCCTGGAAATCCCAGGAGATGCCGTGACCTGGAGCAATTGCACCACTCTTCCTCTCCTCAGGTTTTGATAAATCTTCCCTACTGACTCTAAGCAGCATGCTGCTGGGCTATGTTTGGTTTTTTTGACGACTGTCAGGTTGTGAAAACTGCCTGATCGCCACCCAAACCACATTTACCTCACTAGCTGAGATGCAGGAAGCTTATACTGGGATATTTTGTCATATAACAGTTGTGATGATCAGAGTTGCCATATAGCAAGTGCTATTTTTTGTAGGTTTGGATATTGGCATACTGATGACTGAAATGATTTAAATACATTGGTGGTTTAATATCGGTTTAAATATACAGTGACCCCCCGACCTACGATGGCCCCGACATATGATGAAATCGACATACGATGGCCTCTCAGAGGCCATTGCATGTTGATGTCAGCATCGACATACGATGCTTTTTTATGTCGGGGCCATCGCATTAAGTGCTATCCGACAGCGCAAAATGCTTAAGCTGCTGCCGGATAGCAGCTTAATGTTCCCCGTGTGGTGCGGTAAGTATTACTTACCCCTCCACGATGCTCCGGGGTGCCCTCCGGGTCCAGCGCTGGTCTTCCGATGTCTTCTCGGCCCTCTCCGATGACGTCAATACGCTGCTGCGCACGTCATCCAATAGGAAAGGCGTACGCAGCGGCGTAATGACGTCGCTACGCAGGCCCAGTAAGGCCTTGCGGAAGACAGAAGAGGACCGGAGAAGACAGCAGAGGACTGGAGAAGACAGCAGAGGACCGGAGAAGACAGCAGAGGACTGGAGAAGACAGCGGAGGACCGGAGAAGACAGCGGAGGACCGGAGAAGACAGCGGAGGACCGGAGAAGACAGCGGAGGACCGGAGAAGACAGCGGAGGACCGGAGAAGACAGCAGAGGACTGGAGAAGACAGCGGAGAGCCCAGCGGAGGCCGAGGTCACCATCGGGAGCGGCGGGGACACCATCTCGAGTGGCGGGGACAGGTGAGTACAGCTTCCTATACTTTACATTGCACGAATCCCTCAACATACGATGGATTCGACAAACGATGGCTCGTTTGGAACGAATTACCATCGTATGTTGAGGGACCACTGTATTACTATATATAAGTATCAAGAACGTGTCCATCAAGCCTCATGCCTGTCATGTGAGGTAACAGTATAGTCCCACCCTTACAGCAGACATGGGAATGAGGAGCGAAGTGCCAAGGGAAGAAAATGATGAGGTTATGAATAAAAAAAATGTAAACGGAATCATGACATTTAAAAGCAACATGAAAAACATTATTACCTTTATGGAATACAATAATAAAGAGGGTCAGGATTAGGACAAAGAGCAGGGCCAGCAGCCCAAATGGAATCCATTCAGTTCTGGGTGTGTAAGAAGAAACCTTCCTTCTGCCTGTAATGAGAATGTGAAGTATGTAATGCATACAGCTACAGCAAAACTTCTCCAAAATCACCTCTTTCAAAGACCACCCTTTTACGTAGACCAGACATTCTGTGACAGATTTTCTGGTCCATATTTATTATGTATTCTTCGAGAAGACCACCCGCCTAGAAGACCATTTTTTGGGTAGTCGCCATGAAGAGGTTTCACTGTACCAATATATTAAATTAATATTCTTGGCAGTGAATGAATAGCCACATCCATTTCTACTAAGGTTGTACGACCAAAATATTATGTGCAACTTGGTTGAGACTTGCTGTCACGTGACTTTATTACAGGTGCAATTTGACCGTTAAAGGGGTATTCCAGGCAAAACCTTTTTTTTATATATATCAACTGGCTCTGGAAAGTTAAACAGATTTGTAAATTACTTCTATAAAAAAATCTTAATCCTTCCAATAGTTATTAACTTCTGAACTTTTCTGTCTAACTGTTCAATGATGATGTCACGTCTGTGCAGTTCCTATGGGGATATTCTCCCATCATGCACAGCTCCCGGGACGTGAGTCATCAGAGAGCAGTTAGACAGAAAACAACAACTCAACTTCAGAAGCTAATAACTATTGGAAGGACTAAGATTTTTTAATAGAAGTAATTTACAAATCTGTTTAACTTTCCAGAGCCAGTTGATATATATATATAAAAAAGTTTTGGCCTGGAATACCCCTTTAACAAAATAGAGAAGCTGAACAAGTTTACAACTGCATTCAGTTTGCATTGAGGTCAATGGTAGTAAAGTTGCATGCGACTTGCAACTGCAACTAAAAATCCAGTTGCAGTTGTGCTATGTTACATGCTAGAACATTGCAAGCGATGCCACAAGACGATAGTTGCCCACTAGCCCAAGCCATAGAAAAAGCTGCTGGAAGATGGAGAGACCATCGCCTGATGTCCAAAGGAGTAGCTTGTACTGAGATAGGAAAAGTACAGTACACTACAGTACAGTACACTCCAATATATCAAGTACATGTACAGTACATAAAGCACAGGTGAGAAGCAGTACAGAACATGTATTACAGCTAGATAGCAGTACAGAACATGTATTACAGCTAGACAGCAGTACAGAACATGTAGTACAGATAGACAGCAGTACAGAACATGTATTACAGCTAGACAGCAGTACAGAACATGTAGTACAGATAGACAGCAGTACAGAACATGTATTACAGCTAGACAGCAGTACAGAACATGTAGTACAGCTAGATAGCAGTACAGAACATGTATTACAGCTAGACAGCAGTACAGAACATGTAGTACAGATAGACAGCAGTACAGAACATGTATTACAGCTAGACAGCAGTACAGAACATGTAGTACAGATAGACAGCAGTACAGAACATGTATTACAGCTAGATAGCAGTACAGAACATGTATTACAGCTAGATAGCAGTACAGAACATGTATTACAGCTAGATAGCAGTACAGAACATGTATTACAGCTAGATAGCAGTACAGAACATGCATTACAGCTAGACAGTAGTACAGAACATGTAGTACAGGTAGATAGCAGTACAGAACATGTATTACAGCTAGACAGCAGTACAGAACATGTATTACAGCTAGATAACAGTATAGAACATGTATTACAGCTAGATAGCAGTACAGAACATATATTACAGCTAGATAGCAGTACAGAATATGTAGTACAGGTAGATAGCAGTACAGAACATGCATTACAGCTAGACAGCAGTACAGAACATGTATTACAGCTAGATAGCAGTACATAACATGTATTACAGCTAGATAGCAGTACAGAACATGCATTACAGCTAGACAGTAGTACAGAACATGTAGTACAGGTAGATGAACATGTATTACAGCTAGATAGCAGTATAGAACATGTATTACAGCTAGATAGCAGTACAGAATATGTAGTACAGGTAGATAGCAGTACAGAACATGTATTACAGATAGAGGGCAGTACAGTAGATGAAGCACAGGTAAGGAGTAAAGTTGAGTGAACTTAAAGTAAATTGTTTTTTAATGACCTCACGGCTCGGCCATAGCTTACTTTAGCCTGCATAAATTACACTGCTCAAAAAAAAAAAAATAAAGGCAACATTTAACACAATGTAACTCCAAGTCAATGACACTTCTGTGAAATCACACTGTCCACCCAGGAAGCAACACTGATTGACAATCAATTTCACATGCTGTTGTGCAAATGGAACAGACAACAGGTGGAAATTATAGGCAATTAGCAAGACACCCCCAATAAAGGAGCGGTTCTGCAGGTGGCGACCACAGACCACTTCTCAGTTCTTATGCTTCCTGGCTGATGTTTTGGTCACTTTTGAATGCTGGCGGTGCTTTCACTCTAGTGGTAGCATGAGACCGAGTCTACAACCCAGGTAGTGCAGCTCATCCAGGATAGCACATCAATGCGAGCTGTGGCAAGAAGGTTTGCTGTGTCTGTCAGTGTAGTGTCCATAGCATGGAAGCGCTACCAGGAGACAGGCTAGTACATCAGAAGACGTGGAGGAGGCTGTAGGAGGGCAACAACCCAGCAGCAGGACCGCTACCTCCGCCTTTGTGCAAGGAGTAGCAGGAGGAGCACTGCCAGAGCCCTGCAAAATGACCTCCTGCAGGCCACAAATGTGCATATGTCCACTCAAACGGTCAGAAACAGACTCCATTAGGGCAGTCTGAGGGCACGACATCGAGAGGTGGGGGTTGTGCTTACAGCCCAACACTGTGTAGGACGTTTGGCATTTGCCAGAGAACACCAAGATTGGCAAATTCGCCACTGGCACCCTGTGCTCTTCACAGATGAAAGCAGGTTCACACTGAGCACATGTGAAAGACATGACAGAGTCTGGAGACGCCGTGGAGAACGTTCTGCTGCCTGCAACATCCTCCATCATGACCGGTTTGGCGGTGGGTCAGTAATGGTGGGGTGGCATTTCTTTGGGGGGGGGACGCACAGCCCTCCATGTGCTTGCCAGAGGTAGCCTGACTGCCATTAGGTACCAAGATGAGATCCTCAGACCTCTTGTGAAACCATATGCTGGTGCGGTTGGCCCTGGGTTCCTCCTAATGCAAGACAATGCTAGACCTCATGTGGCTGGAGTGTGTCAGCAGTTCCTGCAGGAGGAAAGCATTGATGCTATGGACTGGCCCGCCCGTCTCCCAGACCTGAATCCGATTGAGCACATCTGGGACATCATGTCTCGCTCTATCCACCAATGCCACGTTGCACCACAGACTGTCCAGGAGTTGGTGGATGCTTTAGTCCAGGTCTGGGAGGACATCCCTCAGGAGACCATCCGCCACCTCATCAGGAGCATGCCCAGGCATTGTAGGGAGGTCATACGGGCACAGGAGGGCCACACACACTACTGAGCCTCATTTTGACTTGTTTTAAGGACATTACATCAAAGTTGGATCAGCCTGTAGTGTGGTTTGAGGGTACGTTCACGCGAGCGGATCCCCAGCGCCACTGTATGCTGCCTTTACAGTTGCCTGCTCGGAGCGGCAATCCGCCGCTACGAGCAGACAGACTGCGATGTGCGAGTTGCCGCATGCCCAGTATACTCGCACATCGCAGCAGCTCTCGGCTTGGCTCATAGAGCAGGGGGAGCGGCCGCGATGTAAGAGAGTTGTAAATGGGCTGTAAATTTTGATTTCCATTGATAATTTTTGTGTGATTTTGTTGTCAGCACATTCAACTATTTAAAGACGAAAGTATTTCATACGATTAGTTCATTCATTCAGATCTAGGATGTGTTATCTTAGTGTTCCCTTTATTTTTTGAGCAGTGCAGTTGCCTGGAAAAGGTGGATACAGTCCTAGGAGACCTAAGACTGTCATCGTAGACTTTTTTTAGGCACACTAAAGTAATCAATGGCTGTGCCACGAGGTCCGTTATGAGCCAATTTACTGTATGTTCGCTCAACTCTAGTAAGGAGCAGTATGTAGTACAGCTAGATAGCAGTATAATATATGTGGCACAGGTAGAGGGCAGTAGAGTAGATAAAGCACAGGTAAGGAAGGTACAGTATATGTAGTACAGCTAAATAGCAGTAGAGTACATGTGGCACAGGTAGAGGGCAGCAGAGTTGATAAAGCACAGGTTAGGAGCAGTAAAGTATATGTAGTACAGCTAGATAGCAGTAGAGTACATGTGGCACAGGTAGAGGGCAGTAGAGTAGATAAAGCACAGGTAAGAAGCAGTAAAGTATATGTAGTACAGCTAGATAGCAGTAGAGTACATGTGGCACAGGTAGAGGGCAGTAGAATAGATAAAGCACAGGTAAGGAGCAGTAAAGTATATGTAGTATAGCTAGATAGCAGTAGAGTACATGTGGCACAGGTAGAGAGCAGTACAGTACATGTAGTTCAGATACATACATTACACTATACTATTTTGCAGTGCGGCACTTCAAGAGTGCAGTGCCTGCCGAATATTTATTTATATTTATTACTATAGTTATCCTTTGAATAATTAAATACTGTACATTTTTCCAATATACTTGTATTTCTATTTTTTTAGCAATTACTTAAACTTTACAAAAAGGCAATAAAATATATAAACGACTCAATACATCAAATAATATAAATAAAGATGTTAAGAATGAAGGTTACCTGACTGCCGTTCATCATCATAAAGCCTCTCATGAACGATGCTGCTGTTTCCATCCATGTTCATTGAACTGAGTTATGTCTCTTATCATTTTCTTCTCAAATATGCGGAATAAGGAAGGAAATGCCTGTCAAGAAAACATGTTTATCCCATAACTGCAGCCAATGATTGGATTTTACTTGTAAAGCCTATAGTGGCCGTTTTTATCATTGCACTCACAAGACGTATTGTAAGGTGTGCCCGGATATTTGTATATAAATGTGATGGGGACTACAGGTCAGAGGTCAGGTTGGAATATGAGGATGCCTGTATATGGCACTGCACTGTTCCATAGTGAGTCAGGGTCACATGTGATATATACTGGCCATTTTGGTGCTAGAAAGTGTTGGAGTGTGACACCATTAAAGAAGCACTCTGGGATATTTTCATTCTTATATAGCGCAGCATAGGCTATTAATAGAGAATACTGTAGAGTAGCTGTACTCAACTGGTGGACCGCGGACCCGCGGTCCACATCAGGACCACAGCCGTCAATCATCTGGACTGTATGGCAGTATTATACTCAGGGGCACAGTGTGGGGCATTATTAGATTCAGTAGTACAGTATGTGGCAGTATTTTACTCAGGGGCACAGTGTGTGGCAATATTAGATTCAGGGGTACAGTATGTGGCAGTATTTTACTCAGGGGCACGGTTTGGGGCATTACTAGATTCAGTAGTACAGTATGTGGCAATATTTTACTCAGGGACACAGTGTGTGGCATTATTAGATTCAGTAGTACAGTATGTGGCAGTATTTTACTCAGGGGCACAGTGTGTGGCATTATTAGATTCAGTAGTACAATATGTGGCAGTATTTTACTCAGGGGCACAGTGTGTGGCATTATTAGATTCAGTAGTACAATATGTGGCAGTATTTTACTTAGGGGCACAGTGTGTGGCATTATTAGATTCAGTAGTACAGTATGTGGCAGTATTTTACTCAGGGGCACAGTGTGTGGCAATATTAGATTCAGGGGTACAGTATGTGGCAGTATTTTACTCAGGGGCACGGTTTGGGGCATTATTAGATTCAGTAGTACAGTATGTGGCAGTATTTTACTCAGGGACACAGTGTGTGGCATTATTAGATTCAGTAGTACAGTATGTGGCAGTATTTTACTCAGGGGCACAGTGTGTGGCATTATTAGATTCAGTAGTACAATATGTGGCAGTATTTTACTCAGGGGCACAGTGTGTGGCATTATTAGATTCAGTAGTACAATATGTGGCAGTATTTTACTTAGGGGCACAGTGTGTGGCATTATTAGATTCAGTAGTACAGTATGTGGCAGTATTTTACTCAGGGGCACAGTGTGGGGCATTATTAGATTCAGTGGTACAGTATGTGGCAGTATTTTACTCAGGGGCACAGTGTGTGGAATTATTAGATTCAGTAGTACAGTATGTGGCAGTATTTTACTCAGGGGCACAGTGTGTGGCAGTATTAGATTCAGGGGTACAGTACGTAGCAGTATTATATACAGGGGTACAGTGTTTGGCATTATTAGATTCAGTAGTACAGTATGTGGCAGTATTTTACTCAGGGGCACAGTGTGTGGCAATATTAGATTCAGGGGTACAGTATGTAGCAGTATTATATACAGGGGTACAGTGTTTGGCAATATTCAGGTCATACAGGGAACTGTAGATTTACATCCTCCATATATAATATAAAATGTATACAGTACAGACCAAAAGTTTGAACACACCTTCTCATTCAGAGTTTTCTTTATTTTCATGACTATGAAAATTGCAGATTCACACTGAAGGCATCAAAACTATGAATGAACACATGTGGAATTATATACATAACAAAAAAGTGGGAAACAGCTGAACATATGTCATATTCTAGGTGGAAAGTGTCCCCAAGTTGTCACGATGCCGGCTGGCAGGTAGTGGATCCTCTGTGCCAGAGAGGGATAGGCGAGGACCGCGCTAGTGGACCGGTTCTAAGTCACTACTGGTTTTCACCAGAGCCCGCCGCAAAGCGGGATGGTCTTGCTGCGGCGGTAGTGACCAGGTCGTATCCACTAGCAACGGGTCACCTCTCTGACTGCTGATGATAGGCGAGGTACAAGGGAGTAGACAGAAGCAAGGTCGGACGTAGCAGAAGGTCGGGGGCAGGCGGCAAGGTTCGTAGTCAGGGTGGATAGCAGAAGTTCTGGTACACAGGCTTTAGACACACAATACGCTTTCACTAGGCACAAGGGCAACAAGATCCGGCAAGGGAGTGCATGGGAGGAGGTTAGATATAGTCAGGGACCAGGTGGAAGCCAATTAAGCTAATTGGGCCAGGCACCAATCATTGGTGCACTGGCCCTTTAAGTCTCAGGGAGCTGGCGCGCGCGCGCCCTAGAGAGCGGAGCCGCGCGCGCCAGCACATGACAGCAGGGGACGGGAACGGGTAAGTGACCTGGGATGCGATTCGCGAGCGGGCGCGTCCCGCTGTGCGAATCGCATCCCCAACGGCCATGACAGTGCAGCGCTCCCGGTCAGCGGGACTGACCGGGGAGCTGCAGGGAGAAAGACGCCGTGAGCGCTCCGGGGAGGAGCGGGGACCCGGAGCGCTAGGCGTAACAGTACCCCCCCCCTTAGGTCTCCCCTTTTTTTTGTCCGGTGACTGCCTCCCCTGGGATGAGGACACCGGGAAGGAATGGATGGTTTCCTCAATGGCAGGCAGTACAGCAGGAGTAGGAATGGGGAGGGAGGGCAGAGGGTGAAGCTTGGCACGGGGCAGGGCGACACAAGGACGGGAGCCATGAGGGGACACAGAGGCTTGCCTGAAGGGACTGGGAGGGGGGGAGAGGCATTTTCTGTGGCAGGCAGAGTCCCTAACGACCTTAGGGGGACCGGATACAGGAGGAACCACAGGGTCACGGCAGGGAGTACTGGGAACTGGTTTAAGGCAGTCCTTGGAACAAGAGGGACCCCAACTCTTGATCTCCCCAGTGGACCAGTCCAGGGTTGGGGAATGGTGTAGAAGCCAGGGTAGTCCAAGGAGAATTTCGGAAGTGCAATTGGGAAGGACCAAAAATTCAATTTTCTCGTGATGAGGTCCGATGCACATTAGGAGGGGCTCCGTGCGGTAACGCACGGTGCAATCCAACCTGGCTCCGTTGACCGCGGAAATGTGGAGTGGCTTGACAAGACGGGTCATCGGAATGCGGAATTTATTCACCAAGGACTCCCGAATAAAATTCCCAGAAGCACCAGAGTCCAGACAGGCCACGGCTGAGAGGGAAGAGCTGGCTGAAGTAGAAATCCGTACAGGCACCGTGAGACGTGGAGAAGCCGACTTAGCATCCAGAGACGCCACACCCACGAGAGCTGGGTGCGAGCGTGCGTTTCCCAGACGTGGAGGACGGATAGGGCAATCCACCAAAAAATGTTCGGTACTGGCACAGTACAGACAAAGATTCTCTTCCTTACGGCGATTCCTCTCTTCCAGGGTCAGGCGATACCGATCCACTTGCATGGCTTCCTCGGCGGGAGGCCTAGGCGCAGATTGCAGTGGAGACTGTGGGAGAGGTGTCCAGAGATCTAAGTCTTTTTCCTGGCGGAGCTCTTGATGTCTCTCAGAAAAACGCATGTCAATGCGCGTGGCTAGATGAATGAGTTCATGCAGGTTAGCAGGAGTTTCTCGTGCGGCCAGAACATCTTTAATGTTGCTGGATAGGCCTTTTTTAAAGGTCGCGCAGAGGGCCTCATTATTCCAGGAAAGTTCAGAAGCAAGAGTACGGAATTGTATGGCGTACTCGCCAACGCAAGAATTACCCTGGACCAGGTTCAGCAGGGCAGTCTCAGCAGAAGAGGCTCGGGCAGGTTCCTCAAAGACACTTCGAATTTCCGAGAAGAAGGAGTGTACAGAGGCAGTGACGGGGTCATTGCGGTCCCAGAGCGGTGTGGCCCATGACAGAGCTTTTCCAGACAGAAGGCTGACTACGAAAGCCACCTTAGACCTTTCAGTAGGAAACTGGTCCGACATCATCTCCAAGTGCAGAGAACATTGCGAAAGAAAGCCACGGCAAAACTTAGAGTCCCCATTAAATTTGTCCGGCAAGGACAGGCGGAGGCTAGGAGTGGCCACTCGCTGCGGAAGGGGTGCAGGAGCTGGCGGAGGAGATGATTGCTGCTGAAGTTGCGACTGAAGTTGCTGCACAATGGTGAATACTTCCGACAGCTGGTGGGTTAGATGGGCGATCTGTCGGGATTGCTGGGCGACCACCGTGGTGATATCAGAGATATAAGGCAGAGGGACGTCAGCGGGATCCATGGCCGGATCTACTGTCACGATGCCGGCTGGCAGGTAGTGGATCCTCTGTGCCAGAGAGGGATAGGCGAGGACCGCGCTAGTGGACCGGTTCTAAGTCACTACTGGTTTTCACCAGAGCCCGCCGCAAAGCGGGATGGTCTTGCTGCGGCGGTAGTGACCAGGTCGTATCCACTAGCAACGGGTCACCTCTCTGACTGCTGATGATAGGCGAGGTACAAGGGAGTAGACAGAAGCAAGGTCGGACGTAGCAGAAGGTCGGGGGCAGGCGGCAAGGTTCGTAGTCAGGGTGGATAGCAGAAGTTCTGGTACACAGGCTTTAGACACACAATACGCTTTCACTAGGCACAAGGGCAACAAGATCCGGCAAGGGAGTGCATGGGAGGAGGTTAGATATAGTCAGGGACCAGGTGGAAGCCAATTAAGCTAATTGGGCCAGGCACCAATCATTGGTGCACTGGCCCTTTAAGTCTCAGGGAGCTGGCGCGCGCGCGCCCTAGAGAGCGGAGCCGCGCGCGCCAGCACATGACAGCAGGGGACGGGAACGGGTAAGTGACCTGGGATGCGATTCGCGAGCGGGCGCGTCCCGCTGTGCGAATCGCATCCCCAACGGCCATGACAGTGCAGCGCTCCCGGTCAGCGGGACTGACCGGGGAGCTGCAGGGAGAAAGACGCCGTGAGCGCTCCGGGGAGGAGCGGGGACCCGGAGCGCTAGGCGTAACACAAGTGCAGTCACAAAAACCATCAAGAGCTACAAACTGGCTGACATGCGGAGCGCCCCAGGAAAGGAAGACGAAGAGTCACCTCTGCTGCGGAGGATAAGTTCATCCGAGTCACCAACCTCAGAAATCGCAGGTTGCCAGCAGTTCAGATTAGAGCTGCACTGTACCCCAGTATATAATACTGCTACATACTGTACCCCTGTATATAATACTGCTACATACTGTACCCCTGTATATAATACTGCTACATACTGTACCCCTGTATATAATACTGCTACATACTGTACCCCTGTATATAATACTGCTACATACTGTGCCCCTGTATATAATACTGCTACATACTGTGCCCCTGTATATAATACTGCTACATACTGTACCCCTGTATATAATACTGCTACATACTGTACCCCTGTATATAATACTGCTACATACTGTACCCCTGTATATAATACTGCTACATACTGTACCCCTGAATCTAATATTGCCACACACTGTGCCCCTGAGTAAAATACTGTGTATATATATATATATATATATATATTTATATTTATATAGAAAAGAACAAGGTCCGGCACTAGGTTGGTTGCAGGTAAAAACTTCTTATTTCTTTATTTGAAGATTCTGCAGTACAAGGTTGAAAGTCTGCCGCTTTTTGCTAAAAACGTTTTTTAGCGAAACACGTCAGCCTTTCAACCTTGTACTGCAGAATCTTCAAATAAAGATATAAGAAGTTTTTACCTGCAACCTAGTGCCGGACCTTGTTCTTTTCTTTACAAGTGAGCAGCCGGAGGCGGTACCGGCCAGTCTGCGGCACAGGTGGTTAGGTAGGCGTGCACAGGGTGAGCGACTCACAATCCAGCCTTCTGAGATATATATATATATATAAAACCTGCAGGCGTACATGTATATTGATGTTTTTTTCTTGGATTTTTTTTGCCTCAGTTATTCAATTGAAATCTGTGAGTCACATGATATAGGAATCACATGATTAGTAACAAGAAAAATGTATGAAAAAAAAAGGGGGGGGGGGGGCAAACCCCCTTGGATATACCGGTACATGATGATGTGATCCCAAGTGACACCAAAGTTGGCATTGCCAGCTCTTGGATGAGTTGCACATAGTGGAGCAACAAAAGAAAAAAAAAAGTATAAATAAATAAATTTACAAGTATTGTTCTTCTTTTATCTTCTGGCTTCAATGTGAATTTCAGAAGTAATATACATGAATGATTAATCATTTTTCACTATAGTTTCATGTAAAAATGACACACAGTACATTTGCTGATGAATCCTTTTCGCTGGAACTTCACTATCTAATCCTTTTTCAACCTTCTGAACTATGGGGGACACCAATTGTGCGAGATTATTAACCCCATTAAGGCATTGAGGACACAGCCAGGTTTCATTTTGCATTTTTGTTTTCCCTCCTGTCCTTTTAACCCCTTAAGGACCAAGCCCATTTTAACCTTAAGGAAAAGGCTAATTTTATTTTTGCATTTTTGTTTTTTCCTCCTCTCCGTCTAAAATCCGTAACTCCTTTATAATTTCCTCTACAGACCCATATAAGGGCTTGTTTTTTGCATGACCAATTGTACTTTGTAATGAAACCTCTCATTTTACCATAAAATCTATGGCGAACCCAAAAAAATATTTTTTTAGGGAGGAAATTTAAATGAAAACCCCAATTTTGCACATTTTGGAGGGTTTCGTTTTCACACTGTACACTTTATGGTAAAAATGACATGTGTTCATGTATTCTTTAAACTACAATTTGTAATTTTTATTGGGGGAGGGTAACTTTTTTTTTTTTACACTTTTTATGTCCCCATAGGGGACTATCTATAGCAATCCTTTGATTGCTAATACTGTTCAGTGCTATGTATAGGAAATAGCACTGATCAGTATTATCGGCTATCTCCTGCTCTGGTCTGCTCGATCTCAGACCAGCGCAGGAGACGCCGGGAGACGGCCGGAGCCAGGTGAGGGGACCTCCAGCCGCCATTACAGATGATCGGACCTCTGCGGCAGCTCTGCGGGCGATCTGATCATCTATTTTATTATGCGCATTGCCGCAGATGCCGTGATCTGTACAGATCTGAGGGGTTAATGGCAGACATCTGCGCGATCGCGGATGACGGCCATTACCGGCGGGTTCCCGGCTGCTGATAGCAACTGGAACCTGCCGTGTATGATGCGAGCATCGCTCCGATGCTCGCGGTCATACACAGGATGAAAATGTACGCCCTGGTGAGGGACGTCTGACAAAAAATCCGGAACGGCTTTGAAACGCGTTGCGTGGAGCCTTTGTGTGCAATAAATTTACCTATATATACTTCATGTGGCAGCACGATTCATCTCCCTTTTTTGGATCTCCTTTTACCTATATTTGCGCCTGGACGCTGGGAGCCGCATAGGTGAGTGCGTTTTGATTGGGCTCTTCCCTATCTCATCCATCAGGTTCCATCCAGGGGTGAGCACCCTGTTCTCTATTGCATTCTGAAAATGGCTCTACAAGAACATGCGAGTGTAAAAAATTAAGATTTTGAATTTTCTCCTTCACTTTGCTGTTGTCCATTGTTCCTGCACCAGGGGGGCTTTGTAAACACACATGGCTTTCAATTCCGGACAAATTTTCTCTCCAAAAGCCCAATGGTGCTCCTTCTCTTCTGAGCATTGTAGTTCGCCCACAGAGCACTTTACATCCACATATGGGGTATTTCCATACTCAGAAGAAATGGGGTTTTGGGGGTCTTTTTTGCTGTTTTCCCTTACCATTTAGGGTAAATTTAGGCATTTTAGTGAAAAAAAATTTTTTTTTTTTTCATTTTCCCATCCAACTTTAACTAAAATTTATCAAACACCTGTGGTGTGAAGGCTCCCTATACCCCTTGTTACGTTCCATGAGAGGTGTAGTTTCCATAAAGGGGTCATACGTGGTTTTTGTTTTTTTTGCGTTTATGTCAGAACCACTGTAAAATCATCCACCCCTGTACAAATTACCAATCACCGGAGACCCGTATGACCTGGAATTGCCGCAGATCGCCGGTCTGAATTCTCAGGCCCCCCCTGGCTTTGGCACGGGATGTCTGCTGAATGATTAGGCAGGCATCAAGGTCCGGTCCCCGTCTGGCAAGCAGCGGGGGCAAAAATTCCCATGGGCGTACCTGTACGCCCTGTATCCCCAAGTGGTTAACCCCTTAACGATCAAGGACGTATATTTATGTCCTCCGGCGGCTCCCGCGATATGCCGCGGGGTCACGCAATGTCCCCGCGTCATATCGGGTCGGTCCCGGCGGCTATCAACGGCCGGGACCCACAGCTAATACAGGACATCACCGATCGCGGTGATGCCCTGTTTAACCCTTCAGACGCGGCGATCAAAGCTGACCGCTTTGGTCTGAAGTAAAAGTGAAAGTAACCCGGCTGCTCAGTCGTGCTGTTCGGGACTGCCGCGGTGAAATAAAGGCATCCCAAACAGCTTACAGGACACCGAGAGGGCCCTTACCTGCCTCCTCGGTGTCCAATCGACAAATGACTGCTCCGTGCCTGAGATCCAGGCAGGAGCAGTCAAGCGCCGAGAACACTGATCACAGGCGTGTTAATACACTCCAGTGATCAGCATGAGAGATCAGTGTGTGCAGTGTTATAGGTCCCTATGGGACCTATAACACTGCAAAAAATAAAAAATAAAGGTCATTTAACCCCTTCCCTTATAAAAGTTTGAAACACCCCCCTTTTCCCATAAAAAATTAAAACAGTGTAAATAAAAATAAACATATGTGGTATCGCCGCATGCGTAAATGTCCAAACTATAAAAATATATCGTTAATTAAACCGCACGGTCAATGGCGTACGCGCAAAAAAATTCCAAAGTCCAAAAAAGCATATTTTTGGTCACTTTTTATACCACTTTTTAAAAAATGAATAAAAAGTGATCAAAAAGTCTGATCAAAACAAAAATGGTACCAATTAAAACTTCAGATCACAGCGCAAAAATGAGTCCTCATATCGCCCTGTACGTGGAAAAATAAAAAAAAGTTATAGGGGTCAGAAGATGACATTTTTAAACGTATAAATTTTCCTGCATGTAGTTATGATTTTTTTCCAGAAGTACGACAAAATTAAACCTATATAAGTAGGGTATCATTTTAACCGTATGGACCTACAGAATAATGATAAGGTGTCATTTTTACCAAAATATGCACTGCGTAGAAACGGAAGCCCCCAAAAGTTACAAAATGGCATTTTTCTTCAATTTTGTCGCACAATGATTTTTTTTCCATTTCGCTGTGAATTTTTGGGTAAAATGACTACCGTATATACTCGAGTATAAGCCGACCCGAGTATAAGCCGAGACCCCTAATTTCAACCCAAAATCCCAGGAAAAGTTATTGACTCGAGTATAAGCCTAGGGTGGGAAATACATCATCCCCCCCTGTCATCATCCAGACCCGTCATTAACATCCTCATCATCATCACCGCCTGTCATCATCCAGACCCTCATCATCATCACCTGTCATCATCCCCTTGTCATCATCCCACACATCCCCCCTTCATCATCCCCTTGTCATCATCCCCACCCCCCTTCATCATCCCCTTGTCATCATCCCCACCCCCCTTCATCATCCCCTTGTAATCATCCCCCCCCTTCATCATCCCCTTGTCATCATCCCCACCCCCCTTCATCATCCCACACCCCCCTTCATCATCCTCTTCTCATCATCCCACACCCCCCCTTCATCATCCTCTTCTCATCATCCGCCCTCAGTGGTCTTCAACCTGCGGACCTCCAGAGGTTTCAAAACTACAACTCCCAGCAAGCCCGGGCAGCCATCGGCTGTCCGGGCTTGCTGGGAGTTGTAGTTTTGAAACCTCCGGAGGTCCGCAGGTTGAAGACCACTGCGGCCTTCGACATCATCCAGCCCCCTCTCACCCCCCTTTAGTTCTGTACAGTACTCACCTCCGCTCGGCGCTGGTCCGGTGCTGCAGAACTGTCCGGTGAGGAGGTGGTCCAGTGGGATAGTGGTTCCGGGCTGCTATCTTCACCGGGGGCGCCTCTTCTCCGCGCTTCGGGCCCAGAATAGAGGCGTTGCCTTGACAATGACGCAGAAGTACGTTGGCAATGAACGTACCTCTGCGTCGTTGTCAAGGCAATGTGACTATTCTGGGGCCGGGCCCGAAGCGCTTAGAAGAGGCGCCCCCGGTGAAGATAGCAGCCCGGAACCAGTATCCCACCGGACCACCTCCTCACCGGACAGTACTGCAGCACCGGACCAGCGCCGAGCGGAGGCGAGTACTGTACAGAACTAAAGGGGGTGAGAGGGGGCTGGATGATGTCGAAGGCCGCAGTGGTCTTCAACCTGCGGACCTCCGGAGGTTTCAAAACTACAACTCCCAGCAAGCCCGGACAGCCGATGGCGAAAAATCGTGCTGAGAAACTCGGCTTATACTCGAGTATATACGGTAATATCACTGCAAAGTAGATTTGGTGACCCAAAAAATAAGCCATAATATGGATTTTTAGGTGGAAAATTGAAAGGGTTATGATTTTTAAAAGGTAAGGAGGAAAAAATGAAAGTGCAAAAACTGAAAAACCCTGCTTCCTTAAGGGGTTAAGGGAGTATTCCGGGGAAAAACTCCACAAAGTTAAACAGATTTGTAAATTACTTACTATTACTATTAAAAAATCTTAATCCTTCCAGTAGTTATCAGCTGCTGAATTTGAGTCTACAGCCAGTTTTGTATGCCAGGTCTAGGCTGGTGTAGGTTTTTTGAGAAATTTAAAGGGGTACTCCAGTGGAAAAAAATTTTTTCAAAGTTAAACACATTTGTTCTCTCTATGCTCCAGAGGAAGTTGTGTAGTTCTTTTTGTCTGACCACAGAGCTCTCTGCTGCCACCTATGTCCATGTCGCGATTTGTCCAGAGCAGGAGAGGTTTCCTAAGGGGATTTGCTACTGTTCTGGACAGTTCCTGACACAGACAGAGGTGGCAGCAGAGAGCACTGTGGTCAGACAGAAAAGAACAACTCAACTTCCTCTGTAGTATACAGCAGCTGATAAGTACTAGAAGCATCCAAAAAAATTTATAGAAGTAATTTACAAATCTGTTTAACTTTCTGGAGCCAGTTGATATGAAATTTTTGTTTTCCACCGGAGTACCCCTTGAAGGCTGTGCAACAAATCTGCAACATTTTTTATCTATTTTTTTTTCTTCATAAAAATCTCACGTTATAAATCACTGACCACTGCAAAGTAACAGGAAGAACCTGTGTAAAACATTTGTTCTGAGAGAAATCGTGCAGGCTGGCATACATTAAAAAAAGTCACACAATTTGTCGAAATTGCGACATTCCAGTGACAAATATGCGCAGAAAACCTGTGTAAATGCTATTATAAATGTCCCCCTATGTGTGTGTGTGGTGCCTAAGAGAAGGATGAGTGCAGTAGTCCCTCTAGTAACGTCATTTGTGTGGTCATGGATGGCTTTGTGGCTGGCTAACCCTGTATGTCCCCCTGCAGTGGCGTAGCTATACAGGTCGCAATGGTCGCCATGGCGACAGGACCCGTTAGCCAGGGGGGCCTGCAGGGCCCCCCTTGCCACAATCACATTATGGCCGGCACCGCCATCAATTAAGGCCTGCACCGCCATTAATTAATCAGTATGACTGCAGCCGCTACTACCAGACCTGTCCATCTGGCAGCAGCACAGTCTACATGAGGAGGACCTGGGGTGGGACCTGAGTGACTATCCCACCCCTGCCTTTCCGCCGCATTAAGTGAGTGGAGGAGGAGGGGCATGGCACGTACGGCGCCAACAGGAAGCCCTGCCTCTCTCCTTCCGCAGCGACTGCCCGTAATCTCACCTAGTCACACCGCCTGCAGGACCGTCAGTCACAGCCCGGTAATCCGCCAGCAGCACCGTTAATTTATGGCAGTGGTCTTCAACCTGCGGACCTCCAGATGTTGCAAAACTACAACTCCCAGCATGCCCGGACAGCCGTTGGCGGTCCGGGCATGCTGGGAATTGTAGTTTTGCAACATCTAGAAGTCCGCAGGTTGGAGACCACTGATTTAAGGCATGCCTAAGAAGTTAGCGCAGGAACTCCTGCGCTCACTTCATAGTAGTTGCGCATAGTGACATCCTCTGATGTCAGAAGCCAGTGTTTTCCAACCATGGAGCCTTCAGCTGTTGTAAAACTACAACTCCCAGCATGCCCAGACAGCCTTTGGCTTTCCGGGCATGCTGGGAGTTGTAGTTTTGCAACAGCAGGAGACACAAAACTACAAATCCCAGCATGCCCAAACAACCTTTGGCTGTTTGGGCATGCTGGGATTTGTAGTTTTGTGTCTCCTGCTGTTGCAAAACTACAACTCAAGCCAAAGGCTGTCTAGGCATGCTGGGAGTTGTAGTTTTGCAACAGCTGGAGGTGCCATGGTTGGAAAACACTGGCTTACAGTAAATGTCTTAAAGGAGTACTCCAGGATGCAAAAATTGTCATTCAGACTGCCAGCAGTAAAATAATAAATATACATACCTGCTGTCGCTCCCCCGGTGCCTCCAGTAACCCGCTCTGGCCTCCGCCGCGATCCTTTTCCTGGTTGCCGGTGGTCGGTGAGTCACACTGCCGCTCAGTCTATCGCCGGCCAAGGCGGGGCTTGACTGAGTGCCGGCAGTCTGAATGGCAATTTTTGCATCCTGGAGTATTCCTTTAAGTTAGAGAAATATATATTGTGAAAACCCCTCTTATCATAAATCATCCTGTACAGATTAACATTAGGGTAGGGTTACATGTCTGCGGATCCGCCGATGACTTGACTCTATAGAGAGCCTCCAGCTGTTTTCCCCCTTGTGTGCTGCTCACAACAGCAATCTGCCACTAACAAGCAGCCACACAGGGACCTGCGAGTCACCGCGGGCACATGCTGTGTACTCTGAGACATCGTTGAGCGGCTCGTAGCGGCGGATTTCTGCTGTACGCAGGACACGGGGGAAAACAGCTGGAGGCACACTATAGGGTCAGGTCATTGACAGATCAGCAGAGTAACATACACTACTGATTTGTTACATGTGACCCTACCCTAAGGGTGCATTCACATGTGCGTATTTTTGCTGCAGATTTGCTTCAGCAGATTTTGCTGCCCATTGACTTCAATGGGTAGCAAAATCTACCACAGCAAATCTGCAGCAGAAAATTTATTGAATCTGTGGGGGGGAGGGGGGGGCGATTTGTGGGCTGCACACGTTCAGCCATCCTGAATAATGGTATCTGCTTGTTCATGAGGTGATCATAGAATCTGGGGTCTGAAGGCAGCGTGTGTATGTATGGTGTGTGTGTATGTACTGTATGTATGATGTATGAATGATGTGTGTATGTACTGTATGTATGATGTATGAATGATGTGTGTGTATAAATGATGTGTGGGTATGTACTGTATCTATGATGTATGAATGATGTGTGTGTATGAATGATAGATGTGTGTAAACAAGATGTATGTATGATGTGTGGAGATGTATTATGCGGGGTGATCTGGAGGCGGCGGGTGTATGTATGATATGTGTATGCATGATGTGTGTGTATTATGCATTTGTGGGGTGGGGGGCGGAGTTGGCGTGTCTGTGATGTGTGTGTATGTACTATATGTATGAAAGGTGTGTGTGTGTATGTACTGTATGTGGCAGTATTATATTCAGGGGGTACATTGGGTGGCAGGATTATATTCAGGGAGTACAGTGGGTGGCAGGATTATATTCAGTGGGTACATTGGGTGGCAGGATTATATTCAGGGAGTACAGTGGGTGGCAGGATTATATTCAGGGGGGTACAGTAGGTGGCAGGATTATATTCAGGGGGTACAGTGGGTGGCAGGATTATATTCAGGGGGTACAGTGGGTGGCAATATTATATTTGGGGGGTACAGTGGGTGGTAGTATATGCAGGAGGTACAGTGGATGGTAGTTTTATATTCAGGGGAACAGTATTTAGCAGAATAATAATGATTATTATCTTCATACAGAGGATGAGGAGCCTATGATGTGCGGGCGTCAGACTCTGCAGAGAAGATGGAGCTGGAAGACGTCATGACGTCTGAAACATAGAAACATAGAATGTGTCGGCAGATAAGAACCATTTGGCCCATCTAGTCTGCCCAATAATCTGAATACCATGAATAGTCCCTGGCCCTATAGGATATGAAGGATAGCCTTATTCCTATCCCTATCTTATATGAAGGATAGCCTTATGCCTATATCTATCTTATATGAAGGATAGCCTTATGCTTATCCCTATCTTATATGAAGGATAGCTTTATGCCTATCCCTATCTTATATGAAGGATAGCCTTATGCCTATCCCTATCTTATATGAAGGATAGCCTTATGCTTATCCCTATCCTATATGAAGGATAGCCTTATGCCGATCCCTATCTTATATGAAGGATAGCCTTATGCCTATCCCTATCTTATATGAAGGATAGCCTTATCCCTATCCCTATCTTATATGAATGATAGCCTTATCCCTATCCCTATCTTATATGAAGGATAGCCTTATACCTATCCCTATCTTATATGAAGGATAGCCTTATGCTTATCCCATACATGTTTAAACTTCTTCACTGTATTTGCAGCGACCACTTCTGCAGGAAGGCTATTCCATGCATCCACTACTCTCCCAGTAAAGTAATACTTCCTAAAATAACTGCAGAAACCATTACCCCTCTAATATAAAACTATGTCCTCTTGTGGTAGTTTTTCTTCTTTTAAATCTCCTCTCATCCTCTACAATGTTGATTCCCTTTATGTATATAAAAGTCTCTATCATATCCCCTCTGTCTCTTCTTTCTTCTATACATGTTAAGGTCCTTTAACCTTTCCTGGTACGAGCAGTGAACATGAACCAGATGAAGAAGAAAAGAAAAGGCAACAGAGAAGACATCATTCAGGTCACTGATATCATTGTGCTTTCTCCTGACTGTCCTATCAGAGCTGGAGTCACTTGTATGTTCCAAAGTGATGATGGGTGACGCTGTACCCTAATCTGGGGCTCTCCAGCTGTTGCAAAACTACAACTCCTATAATGCTGGAGAAGACATGATGGGAGTTATAGCTTTATAACAGCTGGAGAGCAACTGGAACCAGGGTGATTGGGTGATTGGTGGGGGTCCCAGCAGTTGGACCCCCACTAGAAAAATGTGCTGCTTATTCTTAAATGCCTTGGCATATGTTATGTCTGTCTGGCCCTGCCTGTTTGTCACTTATATAGTTGTGTATTCTCCTGACTGTGTCCCATCAGTGCTGTAGTCACTGATATGTTTGTGCGGCCGAGTAAGGGGTCGTCCGAGATTGGGGAAGCGGGTCGTCAGGTGGTAGGGGGGGCCCACAGCAATTTTTCGCAACCGGGGCCCTTGGGTTTCTAGCTACACCCCTGTCCCCCTGTATGGATCCAGTCAACTTTTGTGAATGGGCGTATATATTTTAGGGTTTTCACCCCTCTCCCATTCCACTACCTCGTTTCTTAGCAGACAGCTACACATCAGCTGATAAGAAACAAGAAGCTAATAGTTTTCTTGGCTACCTGAAAATCAGCCAGCCCCAGGTTCACCCACACTAAACCCAATACAGTGTGTGGATTATAGTGTGGGTGAACAGGAATCCAATGAGGGATCACTTACTTTTCTCCCTCCAATTGCCGCTGAGTTATCCCCCGGTAAAGTTTTGCAGTTTGTTCCCAGCATCGCTCTTCAAGCCCGCCGGCTGTCTGCCCCTGATGTGTCCTAAGCTCGCCCCCCTTACTTAGCATAATCATTGCCTTCAACTCCACGTCCAAGTGATGTGGAGTCACATGCCCCGTGAGCGCAGCACTCGGTCTGCAGAGCGCATGCGCCTGTAACACCCACGTTTATGAAGACAGGAACTCCGGAGTATGTGGATCCGCTGGACCTGTGTGGCAGATGACTCGGACCGTACCAGGGAGCGTAGTCTAAGGTGCCGCTGGTTTTCACCAGAGCCCGATGCAAAGTGGGATGGGCTTGCTGCTGCAGGCAACACCCAGGTCGCTACCCCTGGCATGGCTCGACCACACAGGCGGCTGAGGAGATGCGAGGCACAGGAGGGATGAGGCAACTCGTAGTCTGGATAGCAGAAGGTCAGGGCAGCCGGCACAGTAGCGTAGTCAGGACGTAGCAGGAGTTCAGTAGGCAGGCGGCAGAGGAACAAGGTCAAGTCACAAGAGCAGGAGATCTGGTACACGGCAAGGCAATACAGTTTGACCAACACCCTGCATTCCGCTTTTTGTCGTTTTGTTTAGGGTAGGAACTCACTAAGTTTTGGCCCCCATTAATCGTATCTGTCCGCATCCCGCCGAAAATAGGATGCTGACGTATACTGTTAACAGGCGCAAAGGACCCCATTCAGTTCTATGGCCGAAAGGAATCCCCTAGTGACTCCTTTCGGGACGTGTGCGCTATTTCAAAAGCACAACAGCCGTCATGAGTGTGCATAAAATAGTGCATATGTCCCGAACAGAGCCACTAGGGGTGACTCTGTTTGGCAGCAGAAGAGAATGGGGTGCACTACTCCTGTTAACAGTATATGTCGGATTCCCGTTTTCGCCGGGATGCTGACAAATACTATTAGCGGGGGCCAGAACGTAATGTGTTCCTACCTTTATTTAATGTTGACTGGCACACAGCTGAGGCTCTGTCTTGGTCTCCCTCTGTGTATTACTACCTGTATACATAGGTCGCTTAAAGAGGTACTCCGGTAGAAAACTTTTTTTTTTCTTTTTTTAAATCAACTGACGCCAGAAAGTAAAACAGATTTGTAAATGACTTCTATAAAAAAAATCGTAATCCTTCCAGTACTTATTAGTGACTGTATACTACAGAGGAAATTCTTTTCTTTTTGGATTTATTTTCTCTCTGTCCACGATGCTCTCTGCTGACACCTCTGTCCGTATCAGAAACTGTCCAGAGCAGGAGAAAATACCCATAGCAAACATATGCTGCTCTGGACAGTTCCTAAAATAGACAGTGGAGCCAGCAGAGAGCACTGTGGTCAGACAAGAAATCCAAAAAGAAAAGTATTTCCTCTGTAGTATTCAGCAGCTAATAAGTACTGGAAGGATTAAGATTTTTTTTTTTATAGAAGTAATTTACAAATCTGTTTAACTTTTTGGCACCAGTTGATTTAAAAAAAAAAAAAAAAGTTTTCTACCAGAGTACCCCTTTAACCCCTTAAGGACCAAGCCTATTTTAACCCCTTAAGGACCAGGCCATTTTATACCTTAAGGACCGGAGCGTTTTTTGCAATTCTGACCACTGTCACTTTAAACATTAATAACTCTGGAATGCTTTTAGTTATCATTCTGATTCCGAGATTGTTTTTTCGTGACATATTCTACTTTAACTTAGTGGTAAAATTTTATGGTAACTTGCATCCTTTCTTGGTGAAAAATCCCAAAATTTGATGAAAAAAATGAAAATTTTGCATTTTTCTAACTTTGAAGCTCTCTGCTTGTAAGGAAAATGGATATTCAAAATATATTTTTTTTGGGTTCACATATACAATATGTCTACTTTATGTTTGCATCATAAAATTTATGAGTTTTTACTTTTGGAAGACACCAGAGGGCTTCAAAGTTCAGTAGCAATTTTGAAATTTTTCACAAAATTTTCAAACTCACTATTTTTCAGGGACCAGTTCAGTTTTGAAGTGGATTTGAAGGGTCTTCATATTAGAAATACCCCATAAAAGACCCCATTATAAAAACTACACCCCCTAAAGTATTCAAAATAACATTCAGTAAGTGTATTAACCCTTTAGGTGTTTCACAGGAATAGCAGCAAAGTGAAGGAGAAAATTCAAAATCTTCATTTTTTACACTCGCATGTTCTTGTAGACCCAATTTTTGAATTTTTGCAAGGGATAAAAAGGAGAAAATTTTTACTTGTATTTGAAACCCAATTTCTCTCGAGTAAGCACATACCTCATATGTCTATGTTAATTGTTCGGTGGGCGCAGTAGAGGGCTCAGAAGGGAAGGAGCGACAAATGGTTTTTGGGGGGCATGCCGCATTTAGGAAGCCCCTATGGTGCCAGGACAGCAAAAAAAAAACACATGGCATACCATTTTGGAAACTAGACCCCTCAGGGAACGTAACAAGGGGTAAAGTGAACCTTAATACCCCACAGGTGATTCACGACTTTTGCATATGTAAAAAAAATATATTTTTTTTTACCTAAAATGCTTGGTTTCCCAAAAATTTTACATTTTTAAAAAGGGTAATAGCAGAAAATACCCCCCAAAATTTGAAGCCCAATTTCTCCCGATACAGAAAACACCTCGCATGGGGGTGAAAAGTGCTCTGCTGGCGCACTACAGGTCTCAGAAGAGAAGGAGTCTTATTTGGCTTTTTGAAAGCAAATTTTGCTCTGGGGGCATGCCGCATTTAGGAAGCCCCTATGGTGCCAGAACAGCAAAAAAAAAACACATGGCATACCATTTTGGAAACTAGACCCCTCGGGGAACGTAACAAGGGGTAACGTGAACCTTAATGCCCTACAGGTGTTTCACGACTTTTGCATATGTAAAAAAAAATATTTTTTTTTACCTAAAATGCTTGTTTTCCCAAAATGTTTACATTTTTAAAAAGGGTAATAGCAGAAAATACCCCCCAAAATTTGAAGCCCAATTTCTCCCGATTCAGAAAACACCCCATATGGGGGTGAAAAGTGCTCTGCTGGCGCACTACAGGTCTCAGAAGAGAAGGAGTAACATTTGGCTTTTTGAAAGCAAATTTTGCTCTGGGGGCATGCCGCATTTAGGAAGCCCCTATGGTGCAAGAACAGCAAAAAAAAAACACATGGCATACCATTTTGGAAACTAGACCCCTCGGGGAACGTAACAAGGGGTAATGTGAACCTTAATACCCTACAGGTGTTTCACGACTTTTGCATATGTAAAAAAATATATATTTTTTTTACCTAAAATGCTTGGTTTCCCAAAATTTTTACAATTTTAAAAAGGGTAATAGCAGAAAATACCCCCCAAAATTTGAAGCCCAATTTCTCCCGATTCAGAAAACACCCCATATGGGTGTGAAAAGTGCTCTGCTGGCGCACTACAGGTCTCAGAAGAGAAGGAGTCACATTTGGCTTTTTGAAAGCGAATTTTGCTCTGGGGGCATGCCGCATTTAGGAAGCCCCTATGGTGCCAGGACAGCAAAAAAAAAAAACACATGGCATACTATTTTGGAAACTAGACCCCTCGGGGAACGTAACAAGGGGTAATTTGAACCTTAATACCCTACAGGTGTTTCACGACTTTTGCATATGTAAAAAAATATATATTTTTTTTACCTAAAATGCTTGTTTTCCCAAAAATGTTAAATTTTTTAAAAGGGTAATAGCAGAAAATACCCCCCAAAATTTGAAGCCCAATTTCTCCCGAGTACGGCGATACCCTATATGTGGCCCTAAACTGTTGCCTTGAAATACGACAGGGCTCCAAAGTGAGAGCGCCATGCGCATTTGAGGCCTAAATTAGGGACTTGCATAGGGGTGGACATAGGGGTATTC
Source organism: Hyla sarda (assembly GCF_029499605.1). Taxonomy (NCBI): domain Eukaryota; kingdom Metazoa; phylum Chordata; class Amphibia; order Anura; family Hylidae; genus Hyla; species Hyla sarda. The sequence goes on from NC_079192.1 coordinate 40,853,561, forward strand.
TACGCCAGTGATTCCCAAACAGGGTGCCTCCAGCTGTTGTAAAACTCCCAGCATGCCTGGACAGTCAACGGCTATCTGGCAATACTGGGAGTAGTTGTTTTGCAACAGCTGGAGGCTCCGTTTTGGAAACAGTGGCGTACCAGACGTTTTTCATTTTTATTGGGGAGGGGGGTTGCATAGGGGTATGTGTATATGTAGTGTTTTTTACTTTTTATTTTATTTTGTGTTAGTGTAGTGTAGTGTTTTTAGGGTACAGTCGCACGGGCGGGGGGTTCACAGTAGTTTCTCGCTGGCAGTTTGAGCTACGGCAGAAAATTTGACGCAGCTCAAACTTGCAGCCGGATACTTACTGTAATCCTCCGCCCATGTGAGTGTACCCTGTACGTTCACATTGGGGGGGGGGGGGGGGGGAATCAGTGCAAAACTACAACTCCCAGCATGTACGGTCTATCAGTGCATGCTGGGAGTTGTAGTTTTGCAACCGCTGGAGGCTCCGTTTTGGAAACAGTGGCGTACCAGACGTTTTTCATTTTTATTGGGGAGGGGAGGGGGGCTGTGTAGGGGTATGTGTATATGTAGTGTTTTTTACTTTTTATTTTATTGTGTGTTAGTGTAGTGTAGTGTTTTTAGGGTACAGTCGCATGGGCGGGGGGTTCACAGTAGTTTCTCGCTGGCAGTTTGAGCTGCGGCAGAAATTTTGCCGCACCTCAAACTTGCAGCCGGATACTTACTGTAATCCTCCGCCCATGTGAGTGTACCCTGTACGTTCACATTGGGGGGGGGGAACATCCAGCTGTTGCAAAACTACAACTCCCAGCATGTACGGTCTATCAGTGCATGCTGGGAGTTGTAGTTTTGCAACAGCTGGAGGCACACTGGTTGTGAAACACAGAGTTTGGTAACAAACTCAGTGTTTTGCAACCAGTGTGCCTTCAGCTGTTGCAAAAGCTACAACCCCCAGCATGTACGGACAGCGGAAGGGCATGCTGGGTGTTGTAGTTATGCAACAGCTGGAGGCATACTACTTTGGCTGGGGATGCTGGGGATTGTAGTTATGCAACAGCTGGAGACACACTGGTTTGCTACTTAACTCAGTGTGCCTTCAGCTGTTGCAAAACTACAACTCTCAGCAGTCACCGACAGCCAACGGGCATGCTGGGAGTTGTAGTTATGCAACCACCAGATGCACCACTACAACTCCCAGCATGCACTTTAGCTGATTGTGCAAGCTGGGAGTTGTAGTTACACAACAGCTGAAGGTACACTTTTCCATAGAAAGAATGTGCCTCCAGCTGTTGCAAAACTACAAGTCCCAGCATGCCCATAAGGGCATGCTGGGAGTTGTGGTGGTCTGCCTCCTGCTGTTGCATAACTACAGCTCCCAGCATGCCCTTGTTGCATGCTGGGAGCTGTTGCTAAGCAACAGCAGGAGGCTGTCACTCACCTCCAACGATCCTCGCTGCACCAGGTCAGTCCCTCGTCGTCTCCGCCGCCGCCGCTGCTCCTGGGGCCCCGATCCCAACAGGGGCGCCGGGGATCGGGGTCCCCAGCACCCGGGGTGCACGTCCCGCACCCGCTCACGTCCTCCGGAAGAGGGGCGGAGCGGGTTGCGGGAGTGACACCCGCAGCAGGCGCCCTGATTGGTCGGCCGGTAATCCGGCCGACAAATCAGGGCGATCGTGAGGTGGCACCAGTGCCACCTCACTCCTGCAGGCTCTGGCTGTTCGGGGCCGTCGGAGACGGCCCCGAACAGCCTGTAATTCCGGGTCACCGGGTCACTGGAGACCCGATTGACCCGGAATCCGCCGCAGATCGCTGGACTGAATTGTCCAGCGATCTGCGGCCATCGCCGACATGGGGGGTCATAATGACCCCCCTGGGCGATATGCCCCGATGCCTGCTGAACGATTTCAGCAGGCATCGGGGACCGGCTCCGCTCCAGATGGTTGCGGGGGGCCGGTAAAACACATGACGTTCTCATACGTCATGTGTCCTTAAGGACTCGGAAATGGAGACGTATGAGAACGTCATGTGTCCTTAAGGGGTTAAACTTAAGGACAAGGCCAATTTTATTTTTGCGTTTTCGTTTTTTCTTCCTCGCCTTCTAAAATACATAACTCCTTTATATTTCCATCTACAGACCCATATAAGGGCTTGTTTTTTGCGTGGCCAATTGTACTTTGTAAAGAAACCTCTCATTTTATCATAAAATGTATGGGGAATGCAAAAAAAAAAATTAAATGAGGAAATTTAAATGAAAATCACAATTTGGCACATTTTGGAGGGTTTCGTTTTCACACTGTACACTTTACGGTAAAAATGACATGTGTTGTTTATTCTGTGGGTCAATACGATTACAATGATACCCATGGCTAGATACTTTTATATTTTTGTACCGCTTAAAAAAAATCGAAAACTTTTTGTACAAAATCAGTAATCTAAAATTTCCCTGTTTTGACCACCTATAACTTTTTCATTTTTCCGTATATGGGGTGGTATGAGGGCTAATTTTTTGCACCATCATCTGTACTTTTTATCGATACCACATTTGCATATATAAAACATTTAGATCATTTTTATTATTTTTTTTTGGGAATAAAATGTGACAAAAAAGCAGCATTTTTGTAATTTTTTTTTATTTTTTAAGTTTACGCCGTTCACCTACGGGATAATTAACATTATATTTTGATAGTTTGGACATTTACGCATGTGGCGATAATAAATATGTTTATTAAAAAAACCATTTTTACGCTTTTTGGGGGTAAAATGGGAAAAACTGAAGTGCTGACTCCCGTCGGCTCATTTTTGTCCCGTATGCGGTTTTCCCACCGGACCTAAAACCGTGGTGGACCACGGTTTTAGATCTGGAGGGAAAACCGCATACGGGACAAAAATGAGCCGATTGGAGTGAGCGCTTCACTCCGGTTGGCTCACTGAAATACATTACATATGGGCCGTATACAACAGGGATACGGGAGCGCCAGGTTTTAGCTCCCCCCAGCCGTAGGCGGTCCCGTATTGCATATAACGTGATGTGAACCCAGCCTGAGCCCGGAGCTGGCTTACAAAACGGCTTTGGAGAGCAGATTTTTATATTTCCCACTGGCAGTGGGATATAACAACTGTACAAAGGAGCCCATTTTCTCCTCGCTCCCCTCACTTCTAATGACGGGGACACTTATTTACATCCTCCCTTGTCTCCCATCCGCCTACACTACACATCTCCCATCTGTCTGCTACCTGTTGCAAGACTACAACTCCCAGCATGCCCATACAGTGAGGGCATGCTGGGAGTTGTAGTATTGTAGCAGGTGGGAGATGTGCGGCGCGGGCGGGAGACAAGGGGGGGATGTAAATCAGTGTCCCCGTCATTAAGTTATGGTAGCGGGGATAGAATCATACGGAGCCCGGGCAGATGCGGAGTGATGCCAGCCTGGGTTCCTTTTTAACATACATCGGAGCCACAGAGTTTTAGTCCCATCTGTAAGATCAAATTTCCCGCTGGGTCCCGTGATTGTCCGGGACTGAGCAGCCAATCACGGGACCCAGCGGGAAATGTGAAATTACAGTAGGGACTCCAAAAACTCTGCGGTGCCGAAGTATATTAAAAGGAGCCCAGGCTGGCATCACTCTGCAGCTGCCCGGGCTCCATCTGATTCTATCCCCCTTACTCTATATAACTTATAGGAGTACTCCGGCGTGCACTTTTCTTATTGTATCCGGTTCGGGCTGCAAAAAAGAAAACAAACTTTTTTGCCTACGCGCCCCCGGAGCTCCGGTACACTCTGGTAAAGGTGTTCGGTCGCCGGGCTGTTTGCTTCATACTTCCTGTTAGCCCGGCACGTCACACGGAGCTTCAGCCTATCACCGGCCGCAGCGATGTCTCCGGTACAGCCCGGCGACCGAACACCTGTACCGGAGTGTACCGGAGCTCCGGAGGCGCGTAGGCAGGCAAGAGAAAGTTTGTTTTCTTTTTTTTTGCTGCCCGACCGGATAAAATAAGAAAAGTGCGTGCCGGACTACTCCTTTAAAGGAGTAGTCCAGTGGTGAACCCAGGGGTGAGCAACTTATCCCCTATCCTAAGGATAGGGGATAAGTTGCAGATCGCAGGGGGTCCGACCCCTGGGGCCCCCCGCGATCTCCTGTACGGAGCCCCGACAGCCCGCGGGAAGGGGGCGTGTCGACCTCCGCACGAGGCGGCGGCCGACACGCCCCCTCAATACAACTCTATGGCAGAGCCGAAGCGCTGCCTTCGGCAATCTCCGGCTCTGCCATTGAGATGTATTGAGGGGGGCGTGTCGGCCGCCGCTTCGTGCGGGGGTCGACACCCGCTATCTGGATGGAGAGCCGAGGCCCCGTACAGAGAGATCGCAGGGGGCCCCAGCGGTCGGACCCCCCTGCGATCTCAAACTTATCCCCTATCCTTAGGATAGGGGATAAGTTTTTCACCACTGGACTACCCCTTTAATGAGGGGACGGGGACACTGATTTACAACCCCCCCCTGTATCCCATCCGCCCGTGCCGCACATCTCCCGCCCGCTACAAGACTACAACTCCCAGCGTGCCCTTACAGTGAGGGCATGCTGGGAGTTGCAGTCTTGTTGCAGGCAGGAGACGTGCGGCGCAGGCGGGTGGGAGACAAGGGGGGGGGGGGGGATGTAAAGCAGTGTCCCTGTCCCCTTTCGTTAATCATTTTATTACCGTTAAAAAAAAAAAAACCTTGGTCACCGTACTCCTCCGAATCTAAAGTAATCCACAGGATACACGGATCTGAAATGAGAAGTAAAAAAAACAAAAAATTAGTTAGTACATTTAGGGGAAAAAAGTGGTAAAAAAAAATTTTTATAAACACACACACACACATAAATATATATTGCAATTTTTTTTTCAAAGCTGTGAATTGGTGTTCTGAAGTCATTTCTTTGTTTTTGCTTATGTGAGCCAAAATGTATAAATTTATGATAAATGCGTCATACACAAGCAAAACTAAAGCAAAAAAATAAATAAAAAATAATAATAATGCCGACAGAACTCGCTTACCAAAGCAACGATGATAAATGTCTCCGATAGTCACTTAGAACGCTAAAGATGACGCCCTGTATCGCCAATTTACTTCGGAACTTAAAGGGGTTATCTGGATTAAGAAAAGAAAAAACGATTATTTTGTCCCCTTATGCACATGGCATTAACTCAGTAATATACTAGGGCAGTGGTCTCTAAACTGCAGACCTCCAGATGTTGCAAAACTACAACTCCCAGCATGCCCGGACAGCCGTTGGCTGTCCGGGCATGCTGGGAGTTGTAGTTTTGCAACATCTGGAGGTCCGCAGGTTGGAGTCCACTGTACTATGGCTTATCATTAAAGGGTACCTCTCATCAAATAAACTTTTGATATATTTTAGATTAATGAATGTTGAATAACTTTCCAATAGCATGTTAATGAAAAATCTGCTTCTTTCTATTGTATTTTTCCCGATCAGTCCTGTCAGCAAGCATTTCTGACTCATGCTGGAGTCCTAAACACTCAGAGCTGCCAGCCTGCTTTGTTCACAGCCAAACAGGCTGTGAACAAAGCAGGCTGGCAGCTCTGAGTGTTCTCCTTTGTGAACAAAGCAGACTGGCAGCTCGTAGTGTTTAGGACTCCAGCATGAGTCTGAAATGCTTGCTGCCAGGACTGGTAGGGAGACCCCTAGTGGTCATTTCTTCAAAGTGGAAAATTAAATAGAAAGAAGCATATTTTTTTAATAACATGCAATTGTAAAGTTATTCTGCATACATTAATCTATAATATATCAAAAGTTTTTTTTGATGAGAGGTACCCTTTAACCTGTAAGGGTATGTTCACACTGCGGAATCCCCGCGGAATTCCGCGAGTAAAAGTCCGCACAGTGAACATTACCGCGAGAGCCGTTCACACTGCGGAATTTCAGCGGCGGACAATTCCGCCGCTGAAATTGTTCTGCGCAAAGAAAGAACATGTTCATTCTTTGGCGGAAGTCCGCGAGTACTTCAATGGTGACAGCGCAGTGCCGCGCGGTCCTACCGCCGCCACCGGCTGCCAGTCTGAATTTCCGCTCACTGAATTCAGCGAGCGAAGATTCCGGTCACACACTGTAGTGTGAACATACCCTAAAATGGCTAACGCTGGGTGAAGTGCATGCCAACACTTCAAGTTAGACTTTTTCACTGCATTAGTCTATGGCACGGTTTCCCTACTAGTGTGCCTTCAGCTGTTTCAAAACTGCAACTCGCATCTTGTCTCTCTGGGCATGCTACGAGTTGTAGTTTAGAAACTGCTGGAGGCACAATGGCTGGGAATCATTAGTAAAAAAAAAAAAAAAAGTAATTAAAAAAAGTGTATAATTTACATTTAGGATTAAACAAAAAATAAAAACTAGCAGAGGATGGTTTCGATCCATCGACCTCTGGGTTATGGGCCCAGCACGCTTCCGCTGCGCCACTCTGCTGCACGTCTCCATACCCTGCATTATACTAATAAGCCAGCACTCTCCACACCTCCAGGCTCACACGTGATCAGAACAGCCCACAGCTTATTTCTCAGGGATCCCCACCTTGAACTATTCCTAGATAACAGACCTAAATACCGTAGCACACTCCATACAAAATGTGTCTAGCTCAGCTTACACCCCTGCAATTTACAATGGTTCTACCCAGAGCCGTGTCTCCTGTTCCCTCTGACCACGTGGTGCTGTTGTAGCCTCATCCTGTAGAGCTGTGCTGGAAAACGTATTCGGTTATCACAAGGGTCTTCAGAATGTGCTGAGTGGCCGCATTCTCCTGCAGGAAGTCCATCATGTGGGCGGCTCAGTGCAGGAAAGCTGGGTTGTTTACAGAGAACCGGTCACAAAGACGGTCAGGTCGTCCCAAGTACAAGAAGCATATAGCAGGACATGCTGGTACTAAGCATAGGATCAGCATTAGCAGCAGTTGTCTCTGTGGCGCAATCGGTTAGCGCGTTCGGCTGTTAACCGAAAGGTTGGTGGTTCAAGCCCACCCAGGGACGCTTAATGTTTTAGCAATTCTACATAATTGGAAATAACAATACAATATAATTTATTCTTGTTTAGTACTGTCTCACTGTGCAGCCATATAAGATATTTTTATATATTTATAATATGTTAAATTATTTATTATAATTAGTGCTATGTTAAAATTTTTTTTTTTTTTTTTTACATTAACCCCTTAACGACGAAGGGTGTAAATGTACGTCCTGGTGAGGTGGTACTTAACGCACCAGGACGTACATTTACGTCCTAAGCATAACCGCGGGCATCGGAGAGATGCCCGGATCATGCGCGGCAGGTCCCGGCTGTTGATCGCAGCCAGGGACCCGCCGGTAATGGCGGACATCCGCGATCCCGCAGATGTCCGCCATTAACCCCGCAGATGCAGTGATCAATACAAATCACGGCTTCTGCAGCATCGCGGTCACTTAAATGGATGATCGCATCGCCCGCAGCGCTGCCGCTGTGATCCGATCATCCAGCACGGCAGCCGGAGGTCCCCTCACCTGCCTCCGCTGCCTTCCTGGAGTCTTCTGCTCTGATCTGCCTTCCCGCAGACCAGAGCATGAGATCACCGATAATACTGATCAGTGCTATGTCCTATACATAACACTGAACAGTATTAGCAATCGAGTGATTGCTATTAATAGTCCCCTATGGGGACTATTAAAGTTTAAAAATAAAAGTAAAAAAATAAAGTAAAAAAAATGTGAAAAACCCCCTCCCCCAATAAAAACGTAAATTGTCCCATTTTCCCTATTTCACCCCCAAAAAGGGTTAAAAAAATTTTTATATACATATTTGATATAATCGCGTGCGTAAATATCCGAACTATTTAAATAAAATGTTAAATAAAAATTAATAAAAAATGTATTAAAAGTTTTATATAAGCAAATATGGTATCAATAAAAAGTACAGATCACGGCGCAAAAAATTAGCCCTCATACCGCCGCTTATACGGAAAAATTTAAAAGTTATAGGTCTTCAAAATAGGGGGATTTTAAACATACTAATTTGGTTAAAAAGTTTGTGATTGTTTTTTAAGCGCAACAGTAATAGAAAAGTATGTTATTCCGAGTCTCATTTTAATCGTATTGACCCAAAGAATAAATAACACATGGCATTTTTACCGTAAATTGTACGGCGTGAAAACGAAACCTTCCAAAATTAGCAAAATTGCGGTTTTCTTTTTCATTTCCCCACACAAATAGTATTTTTTTGGTTGCGCCGTACATTTTATTGTAAAGTGAGTGATGGCATTACAACGGACACCGGAGGCCCTGGGGGAGCGAAGGAAGGTATGTACATCTTAATTTTTTTACTGTCAGAAGTATGGGGGACAATTTTTATATTCTGGAGTTCTCCTTTAAGCATATTTTATTGTATCTTTTAAGATGCATTTAAAGGAACACTGTCACATGTTTTCTCCCGCACTGTCCACAGGTACTGACGGATAGTGCGAGAGACGCTGATTCCTATGATCCCTACCTTGCCCGGATCCGCCCAGCCGTTCGCCCACAATCTTAGTTTTATTATATGCGGAAATCTTGCTATAACTGGCATGGGCGGGGCTTCTGTAGCTTAACTGACACTGACGTCAGCGCCGCCTGTCCGCAGCGCCGCCCGTTTATGAATATTCATCCCCCCCTCCCTCCAGTTAGGAGCGGCGAAGAGAGGGAGAGCTGGAATATTCATAAACGGCGCTGACATCAGTGCCAGTTAACCTGCAGAAGCCCCGCCCGTGCCAGTTACAGACAGATTTCCACATATAATAAAACTGCAATTGCGAGCGTACGGCCGGGCGGATCCGGGTAAGGTAGGGCTCATTGGAATCAGCGTCTCCCACACTATCCATCAGTACCTGTGGATAGTGTGGGAGAAAACATGTGACAGTTTTCCTTTAATAAAATAAGACATTTAAAGGGGTATTCCAACTCCCAACACTTATCCCCCTATCCACAGTATAAGTGTCTGATAGCGGATGGGGCTGGAGGAGTTGTTGGGGGTCTGATCATTGGAAATTTCTCCCCCACAATCTAAACAGGGACTTAGGGGGAGATTTATCATTGAGTTTACCCCTTTTTCTTGTGTATTATTCTGCACAAAAATTTGCGCAGGGACTTTCATTTCGTCTTTTTTGATAGAGCAAAAAGCAAGTAGTCAATTTTTTTGTGTATTGTGGAATGCATTCTACAGTGGATACTAATTTATCATGTGCGTTTTTTTGTTTAGACAAATTTTTTTACGCAAATAAGTTTTTTTTAAATACACCATCAAAAAGGACATGTAGGAAAGTGTTCTACCAAGACAGCCGGGGGGATGCAGGAGCCGTCCCTTAAAGGAGTAGTCCAGTAGTGAACAAGTGGTGAACAACTTATCCCCTATCCTAAGGATAGGGGATAAGTTGTAGATTGCGGGGGGGCCGACCGCAATCTCCTGTACGGGGCCCCGACAGCCCGCGCGAAGGGGGCGTGTCGACTCCCACAAGAAGCGGCGGCCGACACGCCCCCTCAATACAACTCTTTGGCAGAGCCGGAGTGCTGCCTTCGGCAATCTCCGGCTCTGCCATAGCGATGTATTGTGGGGGCGTGTCAGCCGCGAATTCGTGCGGGGGTCGACACCCGCTATCTGTCCGGAGAGCCTGGCCCCCGTACAGAGAGATCGCAGGGGGCCCCAGTGGTCGGACCCCCTGCGATCTCAAACTTATCCTTAGGATAGGGGATAGGTTTTTCACCACTGGACTACCCCTTTAACACTGCTAAACTACAACTACTCCTATCATGGGACAGAGTCTGTCCCATGATGGGAGTAGTTGTACTGCAGCGCTAAGAGACGGCACTTGCACATCCCCCGGCTGCGGTACGATTTTAGGACAGTTAGGACTACTACTCCCATCATGGACAGACTCTGCCCATGATGGGAGATATAGTCAAGGGGCTGAGGTGCAGATCGCATCGGGTCATTTTTCAGAGACCCGCTGCGATCTGCATTTATTAACTGTACAAGGCGGCACATGCGGCTACACTGCGCTCCCCGTCGGCTCCTGTATACGCTGTCATAATTCATAATCCCCGCCGCGAGACAGGAGCTTTGATTGGTGAAAAACTATTAACCAATCAGAGCTCCTGTCTCCCGGCAGCGGGGATTATGTATTAGGAGAGCTGTATACAGGAGCCGGCGGGGGCGCAGTGTAGCCACATGTGCCGCCGTCTTGTACAGATAATAAATGTGGATTGCAGCGAGTCTCTGGAGTATGACCTGCTGCAATCTGCCCCTCAGCCCCTGTACTATAACTGCCATCATGGATAGAGTCTGTTCCATGATGGGAGTAGTTGTAGTACTGTAGCGCTGAGGGATGCCACTTGCACATCCCCCGGTGGTAGGACTTTTAGGACTACTACTCACACCATGGACATACTCTGTCCATGATGGGAGTTATAGTCCAGGGGCTGAGGGGCAGATCGCAGCAGGTCATTCTCCAGAGACCCACTGCGATCTGCATTTATTAAGTTAACAAGCCGGCGGCACATGCAGCTACACTGCACCCCCCGCCGTCTCCAGGCTCCTGTATACACTGTCATAATTCATAATCCCCACCGCCAGGAGATGGGAGCTCTGATTGAGGAATAGTTATTCACCAATCAGAGCTCCCGGCGGGGATTATGAATTATAAAAGCTGTATAGAGGAGCCGGCGGGGAGTGCAGTGTAGCCGCATATGACGCCAGCTTGTTAACTTAATAAATGCAGATCGCAGTGGGTCTCTGGAGAATGACCTGCTGCGATCTGCCCCTCAGCACTTGTACTACAAAGAGAGTCTGTACTGTAGCGCTGAGGGATGGCATTTGCACATCCCCCGACTGCAGGACTTTTAGGACTGCTACTCCCATCATGGACATACTCTGTCCATGATGTGAGTTATAGTCCAGGGGCTTAGGTGCAGATCGCAGCGGATCATTCTCCAGAGAACTGCTACGATTTATTAAGTTAACAAGCCGGCGGCACATGCGGCCACGCTGCCGGGACGGGAGCTCTGATTGGTGAATAGGTATAGCTATAGCTATTTTGAGAATCTCCCCCTCTGTGTACTTTATAAAGGTTTATGATTTTAGTTCGGCACACACTGCTCAAGGTTATAAGTCCATCTCCAGAGATCTAGATTTGCCTTTGTCCACATTGTGCAACATTATCAAGAAGTTTGCAACCCATGGCACTGTAGCTATTCTCCCTGGGTGTGGACGGAAGAGAAAAATTTATGAAAGGTGTCAATGCAAGATAGTCCGAATGGTGTGTAAGCAGCCCCAAACAAGTTCCAAAGATATTCAAGCTGTCCTGCAGGCTCAGGGAGCATCCGTGTCAGCGCGAACTATCCGTCGACATTTAAATGAAATGCAACGCTATGGCAAGAGACCCAGGAGGACCCCACTGCTGACACACAGACATAAAAGCAAGACTACATTTTGCCAAAATGAACTTGAGAAAGCCAAAATCCTTCTGGGAAAAACGTCTTGTGGGCAGATGAGACCAAGATAGAGCTTTTTGGTAAAGCCCATCATTCTACTGTTTACCGAAAATGGAATGAGGCCTACAAAGAAAAGACGGTACCTACAGTGAAATATGGTGGAGGTCAATTATGTTTTGGGGATGTTTTGCTGCCTCTGGCACTGGGTGCCTTCAATGTGTACAAGGCATCATGAAATCTGAGGATTACCAATGCACTGTACAGCCCAGTGTCAGAAAGCTGGGTTTGTGTCCGAGATCTTGGGTCTTCCAGCAGGACAATACGTCAAAAAGCCCCCAGAAATGGATGGCAACAAAGCGCTTGAGAGTTCTGAAGTGGCAGCAATGAGTCCAGATCTAAATCCCATTGATCACCTGTGGAGAGATCTTAAAATTGCTGTTGGGAAAAGGCCCCTTCCAATAAGAGAGACCTGGAGCAGTTTGTATAGGAAGAGTGGTCCAACATTCCGGCTGAGAGGTGTAAGAAGCTTATTGATGGTTATAGGAAGCTACTAATTTCAGTAATTTTTTTCCAAAGTGTGTGCAACCAAATATTAAGTTAAGGGTGTCAATAATTTTGTCCAGCCCATTTTTGGAGTTTGGTGACATTATGTCCAGTTTGCTTTTTTTCCTCCCTTTTTTGGTTTAGTTCCAATACACACAAAGGGAATAAACATGTGAATAGCAAAACATGTGTTACTGCAATCCTTTTCTGTGAGAAAAATTTCAGGGGTGCCAACATTTATGGCCATGACTGTATATAACATCCCTCCCTCCCATACACTTATTTTATTTATTTTTTTTTACATTACCTGGCTTGTTCGAGTACTGCTCGCAGAGTCCTTTTCCCGGAGTCCCTTTCGGCACCACACAGAAGGGTGATGTCCTCCTGCTCTGTGTGGCACCTCCACGCGACGTCACACGTCTCCCCAGCAACCACACAGCTCCCGTAAAGTAGCTCCGGCCGCGATACTTTACTGAGAGCTGCCGCGGCCATTCCCCGCAATGTGCTGACAAATAGTGGCCAATGCATGGCCGATATTTGTCAGCGCATTGCGTACCCCCATACCACCCGTGGCGTACCCCTAGGTACCTACTCGTACCACCGGTTGAGAACCCCTGGCTTAGAGAGCCCGTTTTTGGGAGATTGATAGGGGCCTAGTGGTGGGAATCCCCGCCATCAGATAGCGATACAGCATATGTTATTTGGGGCTGGATAACCCCTTTAAAAGTGCTTAGTACCCAGTATAAGTTTGAATCATCAAAACTAGAACTGAAAAGGGAATTCATTGCTTAATGTGAACAAAAACTCTTCGCCCAACGTGGGGCTCGAACCCACGACCCTGAGATTAAGAGTCTCATGCTCTACCGACTGAGCTAGCCGGGCACTTAATGTGTTAATTGAAAAAGAAAGGGATCTCTCAGAAATCCTCAAACTTCCACCAATAATTTTCCCTTTGTATGCAGCTGTTTTATAGTGAGTTCTATCATGTAAGAATAAATAGGTCCACTCAAAATATTTAAATGGGCACAGTCATAAAAAAAAATGTTTGATATATTGTAGAGACATCAAACATTTTTATCAGTCAGGACCTGAGTGTTCAGACTCCGACCAACCATGAGAACGAGCCTGGAGAAGTGCCCACATAGAGGGAGTGTTCTCTTATGGCTCTGTCATGTGACCTGGATGGACTTTATACAGTGACCCCCCGACCTATGATGGCCCCGACATACGATCATTTCAACATACGATGCTTTTGTATGTCGGGGCCATCGCATAAACGGCTATCCGGCAGCGCAGACTGCTTCAGCTGCCACCGGATAGCAGTTTACGGTGCCCCGTGTGGTCCGCTGACGCTCACTTACCTGTCCTCGGGGCTCCGGCGCGTCCTCTTTGGGATCCCCTGCATGGTCGGCGCTCTCCATCGTCGTCATCACGTCGCTGCGCACGCCGTCCCGTCATCCAATAGGAGCGGCGCGCGTAGTGACGTGATGGCGGCGACGGAGAGCGCGGATGACAGGGAAGCAGAGGCCTTGCCGGAGCATCAGGGACACCTCGAGGACGCGGCGACAGCGATGGACAGCGACATCAAGGGCAGCGGTGTCGGGTCCGGAGCGGCGGGGACAGGTGAGTACAACTTCCTCTACCAGTGGTCTTCAACCTGCAGACCTCCAGATGTTGCAAAACTACAACACCCAGCATGCCCGGACAGCCAACGGCATGCCAGGGCATGCTGGGTGTTGTAGTTTTGCAACATCTGGAGGTCCGCAGGTTGTAGACCACTGTCCTATTCTTTACATTGCACGGATCCCTCAACATACGATGGTTTCAACAAATGATGGTCCATTTGGAACGGATTACCATCGTATGTTGAGGGACCACTGTATTGTAAGTGCGCTGGCGGGGGTATAGATGTATACATATAAATGTGCTGGCGGGGGGTATAGATGTATACATATAAATGTGCTGGCGGGGGGTATAGATGTATACATATAAATGTGCTGGCGGGGGGTATAGATGTATACATATAAATGTACTGGCGGGGGGGGTATAGATGTATACATATAAATGTGCTGGCGGGGGGTATAGATGTATACATATAAATGTACTGGCGGGGGGTATAGATGTATACATATAAATGTACTGGCGGGGGGTATAGATGTATACATATAAATGTACTGGCGGGGGGTATAGATGTATACATATAAATGTACTGGCGGGGGTATAGATGTATACATATAAATGTACTGGCGGGGGTATAGATGTATACATATAAATGTACTGGCGGGGGGTATAGCTGTATACATATAAATGTACTGGCGGGGGGTATAGATGTATACATATAAATGTACTGGCAGGGGGTATAGATGTATACATATAAATGTACTGGCGGGGGGTATAGATGTATACATATAAATGTACTGGCGGGGGGTATAGATGTATACATATAAATGTGTTGGCGGGGGTATAGATGTATACATATAAATGTGCTGGCGGGGGGTATAGATGTATACATATAAATGTGCTGGCGGGGGGTATAGATGTATACATATAAATGTACTGGCGGGGGGTATAGATGTATACATATAAATGTACTGGTGGGGGGTATAGATGTATACATATAAATGTGCTGGCGGGGGGTATAGATGTATACATATAAATGTGCTGGCGGGGGGTATAGATGTATACATATAAATGTACTGGCGGGGGGTATAGATGTATACATATAAATGTACTGGCGGGGGGTATAGATGTATACATATAAATGTACTGGCGGGAGGTATAGATGTATACATATAAATGTACTGGCGGGGGGTATAGATGTATACATATAAATGTGCTGGCGGGGGGTATAGATGTATACATATAAATGTGCTGGCGGGGGGTATAGATGTATACATATAAATGTACTGGCGGGGGGTATAGATGTATACATATAAATGTGCTGGCGGGGGGTATAGATGTATACATATAAATGTACTGGCGGGGGGGGTATAGATGTATACATATAAATGTACTGGTGGGGGGTATAGATGTATACATATAAATGTACTGGCGGGGGGTATAGATGTATACATATAAATGTGCTGGCGGGGAGTATAGATGTATACATATAAATGTACTGGCGGGGAGTATAGATGTATACATATAAATGTACTGGCGGGGGGTATAGATGTATACATATAAATGTGCTGGCGGGGAGTATAGATGTATACATATAAATGCACTGGTGGGGGGTATAGATGTATACATATAAATGTACTGGCGGGGGGTATAGATGTATACATATAAATGTGCTGGCGGGGGGTATAGATGTATACATATAAATGTACTGGCGGGGGGGGTATAGATGTATACATATAAATGTACTGGCGGGGGGTATAGATGTATACATATAAATGTACTGGCGGGGGGGTATAGATGTATACATATAAATGTACTGGCGGGGGGTATAGATGTATACATATAAATGTACTGGCGGGGGGTATAGATGTATACATATAAATGTACTGGCGGGGGGTATAGATGTATACATATAAATGTACTGGCGGGGGGTATAGATGTATACATATAAATGTACTGGCGGGGGGTATAGATGTATACATATAAATGCACTGGTGGGGGGTATAGATGTATACATATAAATGTACTGGCGGGGGCATAGATGTATACATATAAATGCACTGGCGGGGGGTATAGATGTATACATATAAATGTACTGGCGGGGGGTATAGATGTATACATATAAATGTACTGGCGGGGGGTATAGATGTATACATATAAATGTACTGGCGGGGGGTATAGATGTATACATATAAATGTACTGGCGGGGGTATAGATGTATACATATAAATGTACTGGCGGGGGGTATAGATGTATACATATAAATGTACTGGCGGGGGGTATAGATGTATACATATAAATGTACTGGCGGGGGGTATAGATGTATACATATAAATGTACTGGCGGGGGGTATAGATGTATACATATAAATGTACTGGCGGGGGGTATAGATGTATACATATAAATGTGCTGGCGGGGAGTATAGATGTATACATATAAATGTACTGGCGGGGGGTATAGATGTATACATATAAATGTACTGGCGGGGGGTATAGATGTATACATATAAATGTACTGGCGGGGGGTATAGATGTATACATATAAATGTGCTGGCGGGGGGTATAGATGTATACATATAAATGTGCTGGCGGGGGGTATAGATGTATACATATAAATGTACTGGCGGGGGGTATAGATGTATACATATAAATGTACTGGCGGGGGGTATAGATATATACATATAAATGTGCTCAGGGGTCATATTTTTATTAATGCGCTGGGGGGCTAGGTATATATAGCACTCTATGCCCCCCCCCCACAACACTTTTAATATACATATGTCCCCTCACATTGTCCAGTAAAATACAGGGGTGATCGCAGGGTTGCGGACCCTGCCACCCGCTCTCCTGCTTAATAACTTCTGATGGCATCGGGTATCAGAAGTCAGACAATCAATTCCTCAGCCCCTGTACTACAACCCCCATCATGGAACAGACTCTGTTCCATGATGAGGGTAGTAGTACAAACAATAATGTAGCCTCCCCAGCTACCAGCAGACTCCCGCAGCCAGGGAACTACTACTCCCATCATGGAAACAAGTCTGTTCCATGATGGGAGTAGTAGTAGTAGTCCTGGCTGTGGGAGTCTGTAGGCAGAGGTGTTAAAACTTGCGTACATGGCGGCTGTTATAACGGGTCTTAGCGGATGAATGTGCCGTTATTTGGACAGACGTTATTCAGCCGTTAGCATCCGTTACTTCACCGTTCTGAAATGTCCGTTAACAATACATAATAACGTACGTTTATTAACGGGTGATCTTCACAGTGTGGAAGCAGAGCCTTACATTATATTTTGATAGTCCAGACATTTACACACAAGGCGATACCAAAGATGTTTATAAATGATTTTATTTGACACTTTTTGGAGGTAAAATGGGAAAAAGGAGCGATTTACATTTTTATTGGGGGAAGTGGATTTTTCTAATTTTTTAAACTTTTTTTTACTTTCTTTTTTTTTACACTTTTTATGTCCCCATAACTATTTATTAGCATTCATTACATTGCTAATACTGTTCAGTGCTATGTATAGGGCATAGCACTGATCAGTATTATCGGCGATCTACTTCTCTGGTCTGCTCGATGTCAGACCAAGAAAAAAAGACCCCGGGAGACGGACGGAGGCAGGTGAAGGGACCTTGGTCCGCCATCTTGGATGATCGGATTCTCGCGGCAGGGCCGCAGATTGCCGCAGATGCACACGTGTAGTTTCTCGACAGCTCCACTCTCCCGCACCTGCGCTCGGACGGGCCAGCAGCGCACCTGGCCGAATGGGAACAGCAAGTAAAAAATAGAAGTGTCCAGCGCTTTAAGATGCAAAATTCTTCGGCTTTATTGAGTCATAAAATCATACAGCATAGGGACAAGAACGCCAACGCGTTTCGGATCTGTGCGATCCTTAGTCATGGTCATGGAACGCGTCGGCGTTCTTGTCCCTATGCTGTATGATTTTATAACTCAATAAAGCCGAAGAATTTTGCATCCTAAAGCGTTGGACACTTCTATTTTTCATTCCCGCAGATGCCGTCATCTGTATTGATCACGGCATCTGAGGGGTTAATGGCTGCTAATAGCCGTGTATTATGCGAGCAACGTTCCGGTGCTCACATCATGTATAGGATGTAAATGTCCTGATGCGCTAAGTACCAGCGGACCAGGATGTACAATTACATTCTATGTCCTGTACGCCGTGACACACATTCTGCCAATGAAAAGTACCGTATAAGACGCACTTTTTCTTCCCCAAAACTGGGGGGAAAAAGTCGGTGCGTCTTATACGGCGAATACACCCCTATCGCGGCGGTCCCTGCGGCCATCAACGGCCGGGACCCGCGGCTAATACAGGACATCACCGATCGCGGTGATGCCCTGTATTAACCCTTCAGATGCGGCGATCAAAGCTGACCGCCGCGTCTGAAGGGAAAGTGACACTAACCCGGCTGTTCAGTCGGGCTGTTCAGGACCGCCGCGATTTCACCGTGGCGGTCCCGAACAGCCTGACTGAAAAGCCAGGTTAGTGCTTACAGGTCACCGGGGGGGACCTTACCTGCCTCCTCGGTGTCTTCTCCGTTCAGGGATCCCCTGTATGGCCGGCGCTCTCCTTCCTCGTCATCACGTTGTCGCGTACGTGCGTCGGCGTGCGTAACGACGTGATGGTGGCGACGGAGAGCGAGGATACCCGGCCGGCAGCAGAGACGTTCCGGAGCGACAGGTACACGGCGACAGCGATGGAGCGACATCCAGGGCAGCGGTGACGGGTCCGGAGCGGCAGGGACACATGAGTATTACCTCCTATGCAGTGGTCTTCAATCTGCGGACCTCCAGATGTTGCAAAACTACAACTCCCAGCATGCCCGGACAGCCAACGGCTGTCCGGGCATGCTGGGAGTTGTAGTTTTGCAACATCTGGAGGTCCGCAGGTTGAAGACCACTATTGGGTTCAACATCTTTAATTTTTTTGATTTTGCACCTAAAAATTGGGTGCGTCTTATACGCCGGTGCATCCTATAGGGCGAAAAATACGGTAACTCAGGGCGAGTTCACCACTCCTGGTGTGACGGAGCTTTCAAAGGCCACTAAGCACTCCGCAGGAGTGGTGAACTCGCCCTGAGTTAAATACTCATCCCGTTTTATATATATATATATATATATATATATATATATATACATATTATAATTTTTTTTTACGTTATTATTTTTTTTTTTTTAGAGCTCTCCCAATTGGTCTTGCAAAAATGGCTGATAACAGCGAACACTAACATAAGATGCACAGGAAAAGTATTATACAAGAAACTATGCTTTATACTTTTAGGATTTTAAGAAAGAGGAGCTCTCCCTGCCAGGCTTGCAAAAAACAAGTGTCTGACAACAGAAAACAATAAACTGAATACTAAAAGTATTACACAAGCTGTAGGTGTATGCTTTTATGCTCAAGGTGGCTGATAAGAGCAAAACAGTGACTTCAATTCCTTTTAGCAAAGACCAAGAATTAAAAGTAGATGAAAAATCTGCTGGGAGCTATAATCACTGTCTATGTCAGTGTTTCCCAAGCAGGGAGCCTCCAGCTGTTGCAAAACTACAACTCCCAGCATGCCTGGACAGCCAAAGGCTGTCCGGGCATGCTGGGAGTTGTAGTTTTGCAAAAGATGGGGCCACCCTGCTTGGGAAACACTGGTCTATGTAGAGGACAGGAGCTTCTTCAGGGGTCCTGTACAGTACAGGCAATGTCCCAAACAAGTAATGGAGTCGCCCTCACCTGGTGTCCAAAAGAGCAGCTAACCCTGATACAGGTAAAGTGTACAGAACATGTAATACCAGACACCAGTCAGTGCATACACTTCAGTAATACAGGGGTTTTACCAGTGAATGCCCATTTTGATTGGTTGGTTCTTCCAGCCATTGACACGTTTTACAGATCTGGACTGTCTGTAGCATTGTATGTTGAGTCTGGTTTCAACTTACGATGGTCCAGAAAAGACCATTGTATGTTGAAACTATTGTATGTTGAGGCCATTGTAAGTTGAGGGATCACTGTAAATTGTAGTCATGGCTCAGAAGTGGTAAACGGCGTTTAGTGTGTGTGTTTATCACATTTTTTTAACACAGTTTTTTTCTCCCTAAATGTACTTACACTTTTTTTTTTTTTGGTTACTTCTTCTACAGATCTGTGTATCCTGTGGACTCCTTCGGTGGACTACTTCGATGACCAGCGTTTTTCTTTGCTTGATGTTAATAAAATGGTTAACGAGGGCTTGTGGGGGAGTGTTTTTTGTAATAAATTTTTTTTTAAACCTGTTGTGTTTTATTTTTATTTTACTTTACTAGACAGGCTTAGTAGTGGAAGCTGTCTTATAGACTGAGTCCATTACTAAGCCGGACTTAGCGTTAGCCACAAAAACAGCTAGCGCTAACCCCCAATTATTATCCCGGTACCCAACACCACAGGGGTGCCGGGAAGAGCCGGTACCAACAGGCCCGGAGCATCAAAAATGGCGCTCCTGGGCCTAGGCGGTAACAGGCTGGCGTTATTTAGGTTGGGGAGGGCCAGTAACAATGGTCCTCGCCCACCCTGGGAACGTCAGGCTGTTACTGTTTGGTTGGTATTTGGTTGAGAATAAAAATAGGGGGACCCTATGCGTTTTTTTTTATATATTTAATTATTTATTTAAAAAAAAAACGCATAGGGTCCCCTAACGCATAGGGTCCCCTTAAAACCCCTTAGTAAATGCCCCCCTATATTTATATATATATATATATATATATATTTATATATTTTTATATATATTTTTTTTATATATATATTTTTTTTTTAATTTTTAAATGTTTTTTAAATTTTTTTACATTTTTTTTATTTATTTAGAGCTCTCCCAATTGGTCTAGCAAAAATGTCTGATAACAGCAAAAAGTAACAAAAGCTGCACAGGGAAAGTGTTATACAATTGGTTGCGGCAACTGCGCTTCTTATTTTACGGTTGTGGCTGATAACAGCGAACACTAACATAAGATGCACAGGAAAAGTATTATACAAGAAACTATGCTTTATACTTTTAGGCTTTTAAGAAAGAGGAGCTCTCCCTGTCAGGCTTGCAAAAAAACAAGTGTCTGACAACAGAAAACAATAAACTGAATACTAAAAGTATTATACAAGCTGTAGGTGTATGCTTTTATGCTCAAGGTGGCTGATAAGAGCAAAACAGTGACTTCAATTCCTTTTAGCAAAGACCAAGAATTAAAAGTAGATGAAAAAATGTAGTAAAAGCAGCTACATGCATAAGTCAAATTTTAAATAAAAATAAAGAACAAAAAAAATTTACTTTCCCTGACCGGGAATCGAACCCGGGCCGCGGCGGTGAGAGCGCCGAATCCTAACCACTAGACCACCAGGGAAGTTGTGTCTCTGAATCCTATGCACCAATAGTTGTTAGCAATGTTTCTGCTCAATTCAATGAAAGGTTCTCGGGGAAACAGACTACCAAACACCTACCCCACCGTCATTGTTACAACCTGATGCCCACAAATGCTGATGCCCACATAAATCACTCATAAGCCCTCTAGATGGCACAAAACTACTTCTCCCAACATGCTCTGTCAGGGGATACTGGGAGATTTAGTTTTGCAACAGCTGGAGGACCACTGAATCACGACCTCTTTTCTCTTTTCTTCACAGAGACTGTTACTATGCCACTAGGTAATGTCATTACTATTGCTGCTGGGATGTGTTAATAGGAGTTTCCTTCAGAATCACTATAAATAAAATGATAAGAAAATATGAATGAATAAAAAAAAAAAATTAAAGTTGTTTCTGCCCGGTTTCGAACCGGGGACCTTTCGCGTGTGAGGCGAACGTGATAACCACTACACTACAGAAACTTAGATGCAGAACAGCACGGTTTACACAGAGCAGTGTGTCAGCTCCTTGGTGTGACTGACACTTTCTTAATTACTGGTTGTCCTGAAACTTTACACACCAGAAAATCTATTCATGCCTTATTAACCCCTTAAGGACCAAGAACATTTTTACCTTAAAGGGGTACTCCGCCCCTGGCATCTTATCCCCTATCCAAAGGATAGGGGATAAGATGTCAGATCGCCGCGGTCCCGCTGCTGGGGACCCCGGGGATGGCCGCTGCGGCACCCCGCTATCATTACTGAACAGAGCGAGTTCGCTCTGTGCGTAATGACGTGCAATGCAGGGGCCGGAGCAGCGTGACGTCATGGCTCCGCCCCTCATGGCATCACGGCCTGTCCCCGTAATGCAAGTCTATGGCAGGGGGCGTGGTGACCGCCACGCCCCCTCCCATTGACTTGTATTGATGGGGGCGGGCCGTGATGTCACGAGGGGCGGAGCCATGACGTAACGATGCTCTGGCCCCTGTATTGCCCATCATTACGTGCAGAGTGATCTCACTCTGCGCAGTAATGATAGCGGGGTGCTGCAGCAGCGATCCCCCGGGTCCCCAGCAGCGGGACCGCGGCGATCTGACATCTTATCCCCTATCCTTTGGATAGGGGATAAGATGTCTAGGGGCAGAGTACCCCTTTAAGGACCAGATCTTGGCGCCATGATTGTTTCCTTTCCTCGGCCATGGAGAGCATATCCATTTTGGTCGGGATCAGTGCTAACAACGCCTGCAGTTCTGGATGATTTTTCAATGTGTTGGCAGCAGCCTCAGGACTGTCTTCCTACTAGTGAGTTGAGCAGCAGAGGGTTGTGAGGGAGGTACCGGTGGACCACCTGAGGTATCATGATGCGACCTCTTGTTGCCGGCAGGGTCCTGCGAGTCATCAGAGGAAGAGTAATCACCACTGTATTCCGCCCGCGGGCGAGTCTTGGAGGGCGTACGGAATCATTTCTTTTTAGCAGAGGGCTGTCACCCCAGTAGTCTGGGACATCACTATTGTCCGTGGAGTCATCATTACAGGGCGACGCATCAGAGTCCACATGTTGAGAATATGGGGGGCTAGGTGCATCTGGGCCCAATAGGGGAGGACCATATGGAGCAGGAGTGGGACAAGATTTCTGTGTGGCAGCAGTCCCCTTCTTGTTAAGTGGCATTGGTGGTGTGGCGTTTGCTGCAAGGGGTTGTCCCTCCTCCAAGATGGCAACAGGTGAGGAGGGGGTTAATACAATATCCATAGCGGCAGCCGGGGTTGTGGCTGACCCACAGCTTAAAGGTGGGGTGATGGGGGAGAGCGGACTCGCCCTATTCTGCACAGCAGGGCTGTTTGTTACCTCCGCCATGGATGCTGCAGTCTGCGACCAGGATGCAGGCCTGACGGTCACATGGGTGGCCGGGACCGTCAGCGCCGCAGTCTGAAGCCTCTGCAGCGGCGGGAACTCGGTCCAGGAGACTTCAGCAGTCTTTACGAACGTACAAGTCTTTACGAACGTGGGCATTTTTTTTTTTTTGGTGGGGGGGATAATATAGGGTTTTATTGGGAAAGGGGCATTTATTTTATACATTTTTCTTACACTTTATAAAAAAAATTTAAAACCATTTTATTTTTTACTTTTAATAGGTCATACTGCAGCACAGTATAACTGTCAATAATAATAATAATAATATATATATATATATATATATATATATATATATATTTATATATATATATGTATATGTATTACCTTATAGGCTGTCATACAAGCCAGACAGGAGACCATCAGTTGTCCTTCTGCTGCTATGGCAACCAACGAGACCCTGCGATCGGATTGCGAGATCGCCGTTGGTGAACAGGGGGAGCGCCCTCCCCCTATCAATCCCATAGATGGGGTCAATGCTGCCGAGACCAGCACAATCCCAGTCTCGGCAGCTGTTGCGGCCCCCTGGTTGTGATTGACAGCCAGGTCCCGCTGGCGATCTCCTGCAGAGCATCACACTGTGCAGGTTATTGCCAGGACGTATGGATACGTCCAGTTGCATTAACATGTTGGCAACTTGGACGTATGCATATGTCCTTGGACGGGAAGGGGTTAAATTACACTCTATTATTACCTGTTCTAAGGGGCTGTTTTGCCTGGTCCCAGCTAGTGTTGAGCGGCATAGGCCATATTCGAATTCGCGATATTTTGCAAATATATTGACGAATATTTGTCATATATTCGCTAAATTCGCATATTCGGAATATTAGCATTTATTTTCGCATATATGCGAAAATTAACGTATATACAATTTGCATAAGCGAAAATTCGTATATGCGAAAATTCGCACGCCAGTCTCACGCAGTAGTATTAGAGCCTTTTTTACACCACACAAGCTGGAAGCAGAGAGGGATGATCACTGTGATGTGTACTGTGAAAAAACAAAAAAAACTAAAAAAACGAATATTCGTAATTACGGATATATAGGGCTATATTCGCGAATTCGCCAATATGCGATATAATCGTGAATAAAATTCGCATTGCGAATATTCGCGAGCAACGTTAGTCCAGCGAATGTTATATAGCCACACGCTGCTGAGTCCCGCGCTGGTCTCCAAGGTAATCGTATCTAGCACGACAGCTACAATGTAATGGCTGAGGGTTGCGGACTAGGTTCCGTTTTACAGGAGACCAATGTGGGGCTCAAGCACAGAGCGCACGTATAATATAATAATATTTGCCAGAGTTGTGGTAAACGGCCCCTTTAGAACAGATATTTAGTGAGCGATTTAAAAAAAAATAAAAAAAAAAACACACATTGCTATCATGCTATATAAAAGGAAAAATTATATATATATATATATATATATATATATATATATATATATATAGCAATCCAATGATTCCACAGCGCACCAAAAACGGTTATTTCAAAAGTAAACGGTGATTTTATTCCATATCCAGTGTTACAAATATGCTACGTTTCAGCAGCCTTTCAGGCTGCTGAAACGTAGCATATTTGTAACACTGGATATGGAATAAAATTACCGTTTACTTTTGAAATAACCGTTTTTGGTGCGCTGTGGAATCATTATATTGCTATACTGCGTGAGCCCCTGACCAAGGCTCTTGCCTCTGCGAGCACCCTCTTTATTTTTTTCTTTATTTTTGAAGTAGTGCTGTTCTTCTGGAATATATATATATATATATATATATATATATATATATATATTTATTATTTATTTATTTATTTATTTATTTATTTTTTTTTGGTAAAATAAAATATTTTGTTGTATGATTAAGGTTTACGTTTCAATGATCAAAATTCGCAGTGGACCCAGCAGAACTTTTGGCAGAACTTTCGGCAGTACTTGCCATCGGCTGCCTTGTTCGTTGCTTAAAAAAAAGGATTTTGCCAATTGTTTGAGGGAGACGCAAAAAACAGTTCCACAATGAGTTCCTTTAGTTAGAATGCCAAATTTTTTTTTTTTAGTTTATTCAAAGAATGAGAATCATGAAAAAAACATTCGCCCAACGTGGGGCTCGAACCCACGACCCTGAGATTAAGAGTCTCATGCTCTACCGACTGAGCTAGCCGGGCTGATTGACAACTTTTTTTTCTCATATTGCTTTAGGCGAACCAGAAGTTTCAGAGACAATTTCAAGAGCATAATACAGGTAGTGTCCGGTGTGCAGGGGACCCCCCCCCCCCAACCCAACCCTGCAATCTCAGGAACAGAGTCCAGAGTCTCCTTTCAGATGGGAACGTTTAATGGGGTACTCCTTTTGCTAGATATCTTATCCCCTATTCAAAAGATAGGGGATAAGATGTCTGATCTCAGGGGTCTTAGATTTTTTTTCAATCTAAGGGGGCATAATGATCTATGGGGCAATGTAAGGAGGTATAATGGTCTATGGGGCAATGTAAGGGGGTATAATAATCTATGGGGCAATGTAAGGGGGCAAAATGGTCTATGGGGCAATGTAAGGGGACATAATGATCTATGGGGCAATGTAAGGGGGCATAATGGTCTATGGGGCAATGTAAGGGGGTATAATGGTCTATGGGGCAATGTAAGGGGGTATAATAATCTATGGGGCAATGTTAGGGGGCATAATGGTCTATGGGGCAATGCAAGGGGACATAATGATCTATGGGGGCTCTGTAAGGGGGCATTATAATCTATGGGGGCAATGTAAGGGGGCAAAATGGTCTATAGGGCAATGTAAGAGATCAAAATGGTCTATGGGCAATGTAAGAGATCAAAATGGTCTATGGGCAATGTAAAGGGGCATAATGATCCATGGGGCAATGTAAGGGGGCATTATAATCTATGGGGGCAAGGTAAGGGGACAATGTTTGGGGCCTAATACTCTTAATGTTTGAGCCCTAACACTTTATGGGGACAATGTTTCTGACCTGCTATTTTATGGTGGTAATGTAAGGGGGCCTGCTACTCTGGGGGCTTTGTGAGAGAGCTTTATGGGAGCAATGTAAGGGGGCCTAATGCTGTATGGGGGCAATGTGAGGGGGCCTAGTACTATACAGGGCCACAGAGGGATCTAATACTATATGGGGCAGTGTAATACACATAGGGGGGTTTGTATAGAGTTGAGGATTTCGCTGTAGCGAGAAGCCTAAAATGTTTGTCTGGCAGATTTGGTGGAGATGAGTTGTGGTCAGGAGACGTCTTCATGATGACCCAGAACAGATGGAGAAGAAAGAGAAAAGTGAACGACTCCGAACAGAGAAGACGCCCTGAAGTGGAGGTTTTATTTTATATTTCTGAGCCCGATACTAGAGATGAGCGAACTTTTCAAAAATTCGATTCGGCCGTGGCTGAATGACACAGTGTGGAGGTGTTGGCAGCATGAGGAGACCATATAGTGACTGAATGACACAGCGTGGAGGTGTTGGCAGCATGAGGACACCATATAGTGGCTGAATGACACAGCATGGAGGTGTTGGCAGCATGAGGAGACCATATAGTAAGATGGATTAAGAAATTTAAAAGATGAATTAAGAAATTTAAACCGAAGATTTTGGATAGCGGGTGCTACCTATGAGAAAATTTGAAATTCCCAGACCCAACAGCGGCATCAGTAACCCATATATTGCCCCAAAAACACCACAATTTTAGAAATTTTTGAAAAAGAATTTGGATAGCGGGTGCTATCTATGAGAAAATTTTAAATTACCAGACCCAGGCCCCACCACAGCGGCATCAGTAACCCCTATATCAAGGACACAGCCTGGAGTTGGCTGATGCACCAGTACACACAGGGCTTCACAATCCCCCCAAAATCAACAAAATTGTATAATTAGAAAAAAAAAATGTATACCTATATTGTGTAAAAACAAGCGCATATCCAACAGTTCAGAAGACTCTATAATGCAGGATGGTGGACCACCCAAAGACTTTCTTCTCAAAAATAATAAACCACACAATGTTTGAAAAAAAATAAAATAAATTATGACATATGTGTGTAAGCGCATCTGTCTCCAAAAGATCAGATCACCAAAGTGTTTTTTCGCCAAAAATGATTAAGCAGAGTTAATCCCTCTCCGTATTTTTTTATTTTTAATTTTCATTAAAAAATCACACGCAACAAGCGTTCCGTTGTGTAACGGTTAGCATTCTACAAAATTCTATTTTATTACTGATAAAATTATCAGTAAATTTAAAAATAACACTACCCAAGAGTGTTTAATTACCCCATACATTGCACCAGGAGCAGTCAGGAGTAGGCCTCAGCAGTAACCAAGAGGCTTTAATAACCCCTTACATTGCACAATCAATTGCGAGATCGAGCATTAACAGGTGTGTTATGGCCTCAGATGTCCTGGGCCGCACTAGCGCTCCACTGAACGGATTAGCGTGTCTCTATCTTTCACCAACAGGTGCGGGTAACCCACTACCTCTCTGAAAGGTAAGCTGCCTCGAAGCAGGTGGTCTCCCCCGGGCACGTTTGTCTCCTGAATTTCCACTACTGCCACACCACGCTGACTGCCAACCGTGCTACCGCCTTGCTGACTCAAGGGCAACCTGCAACTCTCTTCTCCTGATGATGATTAAGCCCCTTCTGCACCCGGCTCCCATTAGCGATAGGGATCATTTTTGCCAGGAAAGAAGAATCACAACTAAGTGCGGGTCATAAGCTAGGGTTCATTAAGTCCCTGCCCCTTGTACACACCGCATGTCTCTACTAACAATTGGATGGTTTAGTGAGGTCCTCGGATCGGCCCCGGCGGGGTAGGAGAAGGCCCTGGCAGAGCGCAGAGAATTTAACGATCATTGTTGAAATTTGCATTAAGCATGTACTTAGCTACTGCTAAACTTCAAAAAATTATAGGCCCAAGGCCTGAGGCACCAGGGAGGCAAGTAGTTCCTGAAAGACACAGAATGATTCTAGAGCAGTCATTCGCAGTACCCAAGAGGGTTTCATAACCCCTTACATTTAAAGATCAATGTTGACATTTGCATTAAGCATGTATTTAGCTACTGCTAAACTTCAAAAAATTATAGGTCCAAGGCCTGAGGCGCCAAGGAGGCAAGTAGTTCCTGAAAGACACAAAATGATTCTGGAGCAGTCATTCGCAGTACCCAAGAGGGTTGACATTTGCATTAAGCATGTATTTAGCTACTACTAAACTTCAAAAAATTATAGGCCCAAGGCCTGAGGCGCCAGGGAGGCTAGTAGTTCCTGAAAGACACAGAATGATTCTGGAGCAGTCATTCGCAGTACCCAAGAGGGTTTCATAACCCCTTACATTTAAAGATCAATGTTGACATTTGCATTAAGCATATATTTCGCTACTGCTAAACTTCAAAAAATTATAGGCCCAAGGCCAGAAGCATCAGTTTCCCCCATATTAGGAGCATAGTTGTCCCCCAGATTAGGAGCATACTTGTCCCCCAGATTAGGCATCATAGATGTCCCCAAGATTAGGAGCATAGTTGTCCCCCAGATTAGGCAGCATAGATGTTCCCCAGATTAGGCAGCATAGATGTCCCCCAGATTAGGAGCATACTTGTCCCCCAGATTAGGCAGCATAGATGTCCCC
The DNA here is from genome assembly GCF_029499605.1 of Hyla sarda. Classification (NCBI taxonomy): domain Eukaryota; kingdom Metazoa; phylum Chordata; class Amphibia; order Anura; family Hylidae; genus Hyla; species Hyla sarda. The sequence goes on from NC_079192.1 coordinate 40,882,130, forward strand.
CAGATTAGGCAGCATAGATGTCCCCCAGATTAGGCAGCATAGATGTCCCCCAGATTAGGCAGCATAGATGTCCCCCAGATTAGGCAGCATAGATGTCCCCCAGATTAGGCAGCATAGATGTCCCCCAGATTAGGAGCATACTTGTCCCCCAGATTAGGAGCATACTTGTCCCCCAGATTAGGCAGCATAGATGTCCCCCAGATTAGGCAGCATAGTTGTTCCCGCAGTCAGTGCGGGCCGGTCAGAGCCAATCAAAGGGCCGTATATGGCAAGTGGGCCATACAATGCCCAGGTCTGCCCCAGAGGGTTTCATAACCAACCATAATTGAGAAATTTTTGTTGTAGGAGCATGGTTAAATCTACTCCGAGCCATCTGGCATTGGTGGCTGGAAATCCTGGCTGATCCATCCCTGATTCATCTTGACAAACGTCAGTCTCTCCACATTTTTAGTGGACAGACGAGTTCGCCTTGGGGTGACTATGGCCCCGGCCACACTAAACACCCGCTCTGATGGCACACTAGTGGCAAGGCAGGACAGCTTTTCCAGGGCAAACTTTGCTAGTTGGGGGCATAAATCAAGTTTGGTTACCCAGAAGTCCAGCGGATCTTCAATGGTTGTTGGCATGGCCATGTCAAGGTATGCCACCACCTGCTGGTTCAGGTCCTGCTTCATGTCTACCTGCTGCTGATGAGTTGCTTCACTATGCGGGTGAAGAAAGCTACTCATCAGCGACTGTAGACTCAGGCTTCTGCTGATTGAGCTGGTACTGCTCCTGCCACCCCTCCCCTCCCCAGCAGCCATGGCAGTGGAAGGTGAGCGCAGAGGGCCCCCTGAGTCAGACCTGCGAGTGGATGGACCATGTGGCCGATAGGCATCAGCCAACTGACTACGTAGAAACTCTCTTTAGTAGGTCAGTTTGTCCTCCCTCTCAGTGGGTGTAAAAAAGGCCCCCATTTTGGGACGGTAGCGAGGGTCTAATAAGGTGGAGATCCAGAAGTCATCCCGCTGACGAATTTTGACAATTCGGGGGTCACTACGCAAGCAACTGAGCATGCATCATGCCATTTGCGCCAGTGACTCGGAGGGACTACCTGCCTCCATCTCCACTGCATACTGCCACGTTGTGTCTGGGTCCTCTGTCTCAACTTCCTCATAACCCTCCAGCTCCTCTGGCTGCTCCTGCTCCTCCTTTCCTGTCCGAAGACTAGAAACACCGGCCATCTCATCCAACCTAAACTGTGCTCCGCTCTGCCCCTCATCATCCTCCTCCTCCAGTTCAGCCCCCACAGGGCCCATGTAGCCTGGAAATGTAGGCGCAACGTCTCCATTGCCGTGACCAGCCATGGTTTCAATCATTTGTTGTAGGAAATGTAGGAGTGGAATTACGTTGTTCATGGCGTAATCCAGGCGACTCGCAAATAATGTGGCTTCCTCAAAGGGCCTCAGCAAACGGCAAGTGTCACGTATGAGCTGCCACTGGTTCACATTGAAGTTACACAGGGGAGTACTCCTATCTGCTTGGATCATCAAGAAATCGGTGATGGCTTTTCTTTGTTCGTATAGTCTGTCCAACATATGGAGGGTGGAATTCCAACGTGTGGCAACGTCACAAATACAACAAATATGTTGTGGGATACCGTTCTGATGCTGCAGCTCAAGGAAGGTGTGCTTGGCGGTGTATGAGTGGCTGAAGTGCATGCACAGTTTCCTTGCCATTTTCAGGATGTTTTGCAAATGGGGTGAAGACTTGAGGAAGCGATTGACAACCAGATTCAATACGTGTGCCATGCAGGGCGCATGTTTCACACTTCCTTGTCGCAGCTTGGACACGATGTTCTTCCCATTGTCGGTCACCATGGTTCCCATTTCCAGATTTCGTGGAGTAAGCCATAGTTGGATTTCTTTACGAATGAACGTTCCTCCCCTGTGTGACTCCGTTCGCCAAGGCAAACCATGTGAAGAACAGCTTGACACCGCCGTGCCCTACACACATGGTAAAATGAAGGGCCACCGAGATTTGGCTGTGCAGTGGAGGCCGAGGACACAGTGGAGGATGAGGAGGCGGCGTCGCACACTGTAACAGGACTAACTGCCTGGGAGCGAGAGCGTGGAGGAGGAAGCGGTGTGACCTGTCCAAGTTGCTGTTGTGGCTGTGCAGAAACCACATTTGCCCAGTGAGCTGTAAAAGACAAGTATTGTCCCTGCCTGTAGTTACAGCTCCACACGTCGGCGCTGCTGTGCACTTTTGAACACACCGACAGGCTCAAGGACTGGCCCACCTTCTCTTGTACAAACTTATGCAGGGCTGGTACTGCCTTCTTCGCAAAGAAATGACGGCTTGGGACTCTCCACCTCGGCTGGGCACAAGCCATCAGTTCTCTGAAAGGTGCAGAGTCCACCACTTGAAAAAGTGAGGGACTGCAACACCAGCAACTTGGACAGGAGCACATTCAACTTCTGCGCCGTTGGATGAGTGGGCGCATACTGTTGTCTCTTGGACATGGCTTCGCCGATGGATTGTTGGCGGAATGGCTGACTAAAAGCGAGAGAAGCAGGAGCGACAGAAGGAGGGTTTGAAACACAGCTCCCTTCGGCTGAGGTGGTGGAGCCTTGGCTGGATGAAGAAGGAAGCGGATGGCCACTGGGTGAGGCAGCAAGTTGGACCACTACATCGGAGCCACGGTTCTCCCAGGCCGCTTTATGGTGGCGAAGCATGTGTTGACGCAGGGCCGTGGTGCTGACATTGGGACCCTGGCCACGCTTCACCTTCTGCCGACAGATCTTGCATGTAGCTACGTGAACCTCCTCCGGATGCCTTATGAAAAACTTCCACACCACCAAGTAGCTGATTTTCCCACCCGCAGTCCGCACTAATTGACTGCTACAGGCGCCGTCTCCAGGAACCCCTGTTCCACTACCTCCCGGAAAGGTAGGCTGCCGCGAAGCAGGTGGTCTCCCCCGGGCACGTTTGGCTCCTGAATTTCCACTACTGCCACCACGCTGACTGCCAACCATGCTACCGCCTTGCTGCCTCAAGGGCAACCTACAACTCTCTTCTCCTGATGATGATGAAGCCCCTTCTGCACCCGGCTCCCAATTGCGATCGGCTTCATCATCATCAACAGTTGTGTGCACGTCACTGATGTCCTCCTCAGGTTCCCCAACAGTGTCTGCTTCAGGACCCTGAACACTTGCAACACCGCCTCCCCCGTCACTCTCCGCATTACTACTTGGCCGCCTAGCGGAGCAAGCGGCGCATGTCTCCTACACTTCTTGGCTGTCCAGTAGCTGCTGACCGTGCTCTATTAGATCGTCCTCGGTAAATAGTGGAGCTGAACCCACAGCATAAGATACTTCTTTAGGAGAGGGAACAGCATAGGAGAAAGGCAATGGGAGGACACGGACTTCTCCCGGGCCATGCCAACTGAGGGTTGTGTCTGAGGAACCCACCGACTGTTGACTGGGGGTGTGAGATGTCACTTGTGATGATGTGGATGAGCGTGTTAACCAATCGACGATGGCAGATGGGTTGCTGGTGGAGACACGACCGCTGGCTGATAAAGGGAGCTCAGGCCTCTCGCTGTGACTCCTGCTGCCACTCGCCCCAAGTCTGCTGCCAACTCTGCCTGAAGTATTTAGGCCTCTGCCACTCCTCTGTGTACGTCCTGGCACTTCTCTGCCTGACATACTTAGTGCGTTTATGAGGGTATTACAATACGCTACACTACTCTTTAAACAGTATTTGTCTAGAGCGGCAGCAGGTGATTACTTACGTCTGTCCTTTCACAGTATGTAGGCCCTTTACAGATTAACAGGTACTAAATGGTACAATACTTGGATGTACCTATGCGGTATACACTGATGAGGGCAGTAATATGCCTAACTATTAGCAGAGAAAAAATCTGTATTTTTGTAAAACACCAGCCGGTGGATACTATTGTTTGGACTTTGACGGTATGGAGCACCTTGACAGCTTAACAGGTACTAAATGGTACAATACTTGGATGTACATATGCAGTATGCACTGATGAGGGCAGTAATATATGCGTAACTATATGCAGAAAAAACTGTTTAAAAAAAAAAAAAAAAAAAACTGCCGGTTAATAGTATTGTTTGGACTTGCACAGTATGTAGCCCCTTGACAGATTAATGGGTACAAAATGGTCCAAATGCACTACAGTCCACTGAACAATCACATATTTCTGAACAGCAGCAGAACCCAACAGTGCAGCACCACAAAAATAAATCCAGGGATTAAACCCTAAATTGCACTCTGTCATACAATTCTGAGCAACAGAAGATTTGTGGAGCAAATAAAAATAAACTCAATTGGGCTGAAAAATGAGGAGATGAGATGCTTCAGAAAGTTCAGGCAGCTTGGAGATCTGTATGAGGCAGCTGACAGCTATCTGCCCCTCTCTGCTGCAATGCTCAATAACGTGAATAGGAGGTTTAGCAATCAATGATCCTTCTCAGTGTAACAGCGCAGCACTCTGCACTCCTGCCTTTCCCTAATGTGACTAGCAGTTGCAGTGTAACGCTGTGATATGAGCTATTCACACACACACAGTCCCGTCCTCTCCATCTGAGTGCATAGATGAAATGAAGAGAGGGAAGATGGCCGCCGATTATATAGGGGCTGTGACATCACAGGGGTCAGTGAAGACTGATAGGCTGCATCTCACATGTGATTCAGGGTCAGCCCGCCTACCTTCATTCCTGACGCTGTTTCCTGCCCTCCCATAATCCCCTGCCCCATGTACTCACATGTGGATCCGCCATCTTAGGTCCCCAATAGCCCGGAACGCTGTAAAATGGAGTTTAATGAAGTGATTCGTGCGATAGAATCGCGGCGATATTCGTAGCGAATTAAATTTTTCATGAAATTCGTAACGAATTCGGGTTCGTCAACTTCGATTCGCTCATCTCTACCCGATACTATAATAATATCCAGCATGTGCCATGGGAAGAGGAGGAGGGGGGGTGGGGTGGGGGGGGGGGGACCCAGGCCTTGAGCTGTGTAAGGGGCCCTGGAATTTCTGATGGCAGCCCTGATGATAGGTTTGGGAGGCCATGGTCATGACGTTATGCCACGCCACCTCGTGATGCTATGCTCCCTCCATTAATGTCTATGGGAGTGGGTGTGACAACATCACACCCTCCCATAGACATGAATGGAGGTAATGTGGACCCCCGGATCAGACATCTTATCCCCTATCCTTTGGAGAAGGCATAAGATGTCTAGCAATGGAGTACCCCTTTAAAAGGCCAACACCTCACCATATTTCCAGGAAAT